>NC_046171.1:22735759-23083259 GCF_011064425.1 Rattus rattus | reverse complement strand
GTGTTCATATAAGTAAATGCTAAATTGAAAAAAAAAACCTGCCAATTTTTATAGAATACTGACAATCTCTTTGCTGCACTATGGTTCTTTCCCATAAACCACATGTTAAGCTGGTCAAGAAATTGGGCTTGGGGATGCTTCTGACAGAGCACAAGGCAGATGCTTGGATTCTGGAGATCCTGGAACACAGTTTTGTGGTCAGTGCTTCTTTGAACGTCTCATTCTGAAGACATAGCGCTGAAGAGAGACAACTGGATGTCTCAATGTCCTTGGGGCGTTTCTCTCCATAGTAAGTCAGTTCTATCCTGCCAAACCAATTGTTGAGGAAAGTGACTGTTCCTGGACTTGAGGACTGCTGTTTGAGGAGGAACTTGCCTCTCCCCCAGTAACTTTTAGCTAGACAGAATGTCTGACAGTTCTTAGTATCCGTGTGGAGTAAATTCTGTAAATTCATCACCTTTTGATGTTTTTGATGCCGGTTCCCTGCACCACCAGCCCACAAATCATAGGGAGCACAATGGAGCTAGAGACCCACACAGCCCAGCACCGTCATCCATCCTACAGCATCGAGATTCCCAGTTGTCGCCTCAGCACGCACACGGCGTACCTTCACCTCTCTTTGCTCTCCTTTTTGATATCTCTGCTAAGATTAATTCTTTTCTTCACAATGAAATTTGTATTGGGAAAAGAAAAGATTTATTTTTCAAAAACTTTTTTTCTTGCTCCCTGTAACCAAAATGGACACCAAAGGAATTCACACAGCAAAAATAAATAAGTTGAAAAACCAATAAACCCTTCACATATAGTACTGACCTAGAATAAAGTTAATGAAAGAACAAAAGAGTAAGGGATCTATTTTAGTCACAGTGTTTCCCATTATAATAATTGAAAACTTCTCAAGTAATTTCTATTAACTGCAATTAGTCTTATTTTTTTGACAGATAGGTGAGTAGACAGAAGTACATCTGTTGCTAATGATCTCCTAGACCAATTTAAACAATGTGCTGTAATTACAAGTAAGATATATTATTAGGAGCAGTCAACCACACCATTCCCCTCCCCCACACTGCCCACACAGAGATGAAACACCAGCAGTTCCTTAGAGTTGAAGTCCAACTGGTGGTCCTCCATCTAGAAGTCGGAGCTCAAACTTATGTGTACTTTCTCAGTATTGTAAAGACAAAGCTACCAGAACCCCTGTGCTGTCCTCTTCCTCCAGAGGATGCATTTCCTCTATCCCTTCCTGGTTCTCCACTGCTAGAACCCCCTTTTAATTTCTAGAATTGCAACTCCAACTGGAACACCAGTTCCAGGGAGGGGAAATCTTGCTCCTATCACAGAAGCCTCTAGGCAGCAGGAGATAATTCTGAAATTAATACAATTCTTGTTGTACTAGCTATACTAGCTCCAGACCTTGGGCACTTTATCCTTCGTTCTTACCATTCACATTTATGATCTGAAGCGAGTGGAGCAGAGTGTTCCTTAGGCTTCCTTCTCCTTTATTTTTGCAGCTCAGGGGATCAGAGCTAAGGCTTGTGTTCATACACATGTGCTATGCCCTTGAGCCACACTAGCCTTGTTTCTCCCAGTCCTGATGCTGTATGCTTGAGGCTATAGAACATTGCTGGAGTTGGCACAGCTCATCGTCAGAGATAGAGAAGAAGCAGATGCCAGTGTAGTGTATAAGTCACAGAAGAGACTTATTTGTGGTAAGGATTTGATGGTTAATTGAGAGGGTACCCAGAGAAAGTGGAAAAGCCATTGTCTTTTCTGATCCACATCCCATAGGTTTATACAATTAAGGTATGAAGTTCTTACAACTCCATGTGACAGAATAGTGATTCGCTGTAAATGTCAATGTACTAATTCTATCAGCCATGAATATATTGTTACATTACAAAATGGAAATAGGTTAAATGTAGAGTTAACTTTGATGAGTAGCTGACTTTAAAATCTGGAGGTTATATTGGACTATTTACGTAGACACAGCATCATTGGAAAGGTTGTGAAAGGATGGGAGAGTGGGAGAACAGAGAGATAGTAGTACTAGAAGCACATGGCCTAACCTTGCTGACTTTGATAGAGAGATGGGCTCCTAAGCCAAGAATCCCATTGAATTCCAGAAGCCATGAAGACTAGGGAACTGATTGTTACCTAATGTGGTTAGAAGGAATACCGTCCTGCTTACAACCTGGCTTAACCCCATCAGACCCACTTTGGATTTATCTTCAGAATGAATAATAATGTCTAGGAGATGACAAATTGATGTTTTTCAACCATGAAACATGTATAATTTGTTGCAATAGTAACAAAAACCAATTCAGAAAGCCATTTTATTCTAATTTTATAAATATAGGAACCGAGTTTTAGAGTAGTTATATAAACACCCCATGTTCTTAGAACTAAAGACAGAGGATTCAAATCCAGGTATGTTTATGCCCACAGTCCACACTCTATTTGCATCTTTCTTGCTTACTCGAGACATTTCTAGCTGTTCTTGACCACACCATTGACTCTAGTGGAAGGCCACCATGCATGCCTTCCATCAGGATTCTTAGCATGTCTTCAGGTACAGTTCTAGAAACTTCTACTGCTTCCAAGGGTCAGGGTGAGAGGGAAGGAAATTCCATTTGCAGGACAATTCTTAAACCAGTAACCTTCTGGTATAGCTATCCCAAACGCCCTTTCCCACCCCACTCACAATCTGAAGCACTGGGACTGGCTTGCTCTCGTGGCTATCATTCCATTCTTAGAAAGCATAGAGTAGAGTTTGAATAGAAACAGTACTGGGGCCTCCATGTTCCCCTTCCCACATAATCTGCCACATTTGGCTTACAATGTTTTTCGGGCAGGAGAAATAGGGCCTACAATCCAGAAGTTACAAACCGATGTAACCCTGGTTACATCCATAACAGTCCTTCATTTATTTCGTGAGTTAAAAGCAGTTCCTGAGACAATGCATTTAGACATCCTTCATAAAAAATGTCATTGATAGCATGTGTTATAACTCGCACATAACAGATATGACAGCATTTAAAACACTATTTGCTCATAAGCTGGGGCCTGACAGAGTTTATAGTTGATTTGCGAATTAAACCACAGAGCAGTTGTTGATGGCACTGCTAACTTTCATAAAGATAAAACATATTTCTATTTGAACCCTAAATGGTGGTTTCGGTCCTGTCTTAAGGGAGAAAAAAAGGATGTTTCGTATAAATCAGTTTAGTTCTATTTGTTTTATGAGCTGTACAGAAGTACAGGGCCGAGTTTAATGAAGTATTTCACACGTCCCCTCATAAGTCTTTCTTGGAAACCCAAGGCATCAGTGTGATGATAGACCATCAGCAAAAGGGAGGACAAGGTTCATTATTCCAGAAATATTACTATCCATAGGCATGCACGGCAATGAGAATTTAACTATTCCGATGGTTACTTTGCATTAAGTTAGCAGATGCTTCAGATCACAAACAACCAAAAATGTACCCTCGGTAAGAGTTGAAGTTAGAGCCTTCTTGGTGCATTTTATCTTTCTGTGTTGTATTTTTCTTCAACTTTGGATTAATTTAAGATTTATTTTTTTTCCTGGCTTTCATCTGTAGGTTCAATTTATTATGGAATATGCATATATTATAGAATACACACACACATCTCTCTACATACTATTCAAGGATTGAGTTTCTAAGATTATTTTTATTTTATATGTAAGTATGCATGTATACCATGTATGTGGATGCTCACAGAGGCCAGGAGAAGGTATCAGATCCCCTGAAGGTGGCATGGCTGGTAGCTGCGAGGTCCCCAAAGTGGGTGCTGGGTTCCAAAATCAGGTCCTTTGGAAGACTAGCCAGTACTCTTAACTGATAAGCGATCGCTCTGGTCCCTACTGTTTGAGGTTTTAAAAACAAGCCTTTTACTGTAGCGTGAGCATGCGTGTGTGTTTCTGTGCACGTGCACAGTTCCACATGCCTTGGAATGAATGTGGCAGTAAGAGAGCAGTGGCCTTGGGAGTTCCTCCTCACAGTCCATGTGGTTTGAAGCAAGGTCTGTCTTCATACACTTCTTTATGCTCTTGCCTCGTTGATTGAGAGTTTCTGGGGATTCTCCTACCCCTCCCATCTTCCCACAGGATTGCAGTTAGAAACACACTGCATCTGGGGTTGATATGGGTTCTGGGGACCTAAACTCAGGTCGGCAGGCTTCTGTGGAAAGTGCCTTCCTTACCCAACAAACCATCTCTTCAGCCCTAGAATAACTTTATAGTTAGGGAAAAGTCATAAAAGACAGCGCTGAGAGTCCTGGACCTTTCCTCCAGGCTTCTTCTGCCGCAACATCTTACGATCCACTTGCCATAGCAAAGAAGCCAGTGCTAAGGTGTCGTCATAAGCAAACCTCACCATTTGGATTTCCCTAGTTTTTCATGCCCTTCTCTGCTTCAGGGTCCGACCACACGATGCTCAGTCACCGCATCTTCCCAGTCTCTTCTGCTCTGAAAGTCTCTCAGACTTCGTGACTAAAAAGTTTCCTGTGCGCTGGTTAGGTGTTTTGTAAGGGACCCTTGTGTTATTATTCAGCTTTTCTCCACTGGGAGAAAACCCGGATAGGGGCTGTAGAGATGGCTCAGCCGTCAAGAACACCAGAGGATCCAGGTTGAGTGCCCAACATCTACACAGTGGCTAACAACTGTCTGCAGCTTCGGCTCCAGGGAGGCCAGTGTCTTATTCCAACCTCCATGGGCACCAGGCATGCCTAGGCTACAGTTATACACATGCAGACAAAACAGTCAAACGCAGAAAAATAAAAACAATAAATCTTAAAGATACTTGCGTGCCTCACTTACAAAGAGGGAAAATATACTGAGAAAAAGTTGATTTCGACTCATACTTTCAGGGATTTGGTTCATGATAGGTCAGCTCCCTGGCGTTTGCCCTGGAGTGCGGCAATACAAAGCAGAATGAAACTGCTTTCTCGGCATGGCCAGAAGGCAGCAGGAAGAGTGTCAGGGTCCTACAGTTACCATCTGAGGCACAGTCTTACCTCTTCAGAGTTCTGTCTCTGTCACCTCACAGTAAGTAGCACTGCTGTGGGACTAGGCCTTCAACTTGTGAATACACACGCGCACGCACACACACACACACACACACACACGCACACACAGTTAGTTTGGGCTTTGGGTTTGGGGTGTTGGAGGAAGACTATAGGGATACAATAATGTTTACATCAGATCCCATCAAAGGCACGTAACTATGAACATGATTTATCACACATGTATGCCCCCAGAGCCAACTCCCTACCAGTTTCCTCCACTCCTGCACCTTTCTCCTACTCTGCTGTTGGGAAACAAGTTGATTGGCGGCTCACTCTAAGGTGATGGGCGTGCCAGATATGTAAAATAGTTGGGGTTTTTCTGATAGAAAGGTGGCCTCTTCCAATTGGTTATAGAAGCTCGATTTTGATTTCTGTTATAATTTGTTGTTTTTCTTTTCTTTTTTTTTTAAAGACAAGGCATATGTGTTTGTCAGGGTCCTTTAGAGAAACAGAAAGGATGAAGGGATGAATGGATAGAATGAAAGTGTATCTCACTACAAAGGGATTTTTAAAGATTCATTTACACAACACAGGTCAGGAGCTCAACAATGACTGTGTGTGGAGGCAGGGGAGGCTGAGAACTGGTAGCTGTTTCGGATGCTTTATTTAACATCTCAGTTTTCCCCCAAGGCCTGGGGATTCTGGGAAGCTGCTCCTTTTCAGTTCACATTAGAAGGCTGAAGGAGTCGGTCACGATGGAGGTAATGTGCTCAACCAAGGAGGAGCAAAGGCAGGCAGAGGGAAGGCAGGCTGCTTTCTCCTCTGGCCTCTTTGCATACGGGCCTTGGTGAGGAAGGCACTGCCCACTCTGGGGGAGGCCATTCCCTACTCAGAGAATTCTTTCAGGAAGCACTCTCGTAAACCTACTCAGAGGTGAGCCCCTTAGTTAATTGCAGACCCAGTCAAACTGACAGCTAACATTAAACATCACAGAGTGCATATAAAAACAGTATATTTCATTGCATTTAAGGTGCCATCTTAAGTACTCTAACTTGTGAATATTTGCCCCAGATATTCTAATGTAGACATGGGGGAAATGTTCATGTTAAAGTCAATGCTAACTCTATAGTATATTCTAATTGTCTGGAGGGAAATTCCCCAAATTCTTTTAGATTTTTTTCTTTATTGTTGTATAGTGAAGAAATTCTTCCTTGAAATCTTATATGTAGTAATTTAAGATTTGTTCTGTTTCATAGATTGGAAGCATCCATCTAAATGAAACCACTTTAAATGTGCATATGTGTGTGTTTCAATTCAAAGTTTTTATCCTTGTTTCCTTATTCTCTGTTTTGTTCAAAGTAAATTAACTTATATTTCATTCATGAGATTAGAATAGCACCAAAATATTATCCTTCCCCGTGTAAATTGTGCACACAGTTATTCATGAGTTAATCTACCTGGCTTAATCCCTTCCTACTTTGTGTTTGACTCATTTTCTCAAACATTGATCCCATTTGTAAAGAATCAATCATAACGTATTGCAGTTGAACATCTTTGGAAATTATCTAATTCATTTCTTATTGAATAAGTTATGTGAGCGACTTGGAGCAGATGGTCAGCTGGTGAGAGCTGAGATTGGAATTTGGGACTTTCCATGGGAAGCCCTTCTTCCCATGATGCAACAGTGCCCATTTTTCTATAGCGCAAAAATTCCACCATGAACAGGGCTCCATTGTTCTTAACCAGGCTTTCAAATGGGAGAAGAGCTAGGCTGATTTAGCTCTTACTTCCTCTTTTACTCTAGCCTAAGTTTTCCCATAAAGCCAAAGACATTTACCCTACACAACCTGTTTGTTTTTTAGAATCATCATTATCTTTATCTCTAAACAAAGAAATACAGGCCCAGTTATGAATTGAATTCACGTGCGTGCGAATTCACACACACACGCACACACACACACACAGAGTTCATAAATAGCCAAGGGCATTCTGATTCGTCTTCTGTCTGCTGAAGGCATCAGTACATTTGAAAGAAATCTCTTAGATCAAGCCTAAAAAGAATTGTATTATTAATGTACCTTAAAATTGAAGGCGAGATCTCCTGAAAGCAAATCTTGAGGGAATCCATTCATCTCTAACACAGTGATTCTGCCAGCTAAAGAAACAGAAAACATTTTACCCTTCTAGATTCCAAATGATGTTAGCACATATCCAATTTATTTTTTTATTTATATTGTTCACGGACCAAAAATCCTCATTACTTATGTACATAACTTCCGAAAATGAAAAACAAACAAACAAACCAAAAAGAAAAAAAAAACCCAAAATAAAACCCTAGAGTTAAAAACAGGAGTGTTATTTATAACTAGACAGATTGATGGATTCTCTGTATATTGTTAGAGAGTGGGGCATTGTTCAAGGACTAATCAACTTGCACTCAGAATATTGATCTTGAATATTCAAACTCCAAATGCACTGAACAGAGCTCCTTCTTGTCCTGTGCACATTGACTGGGCAGCCCCGTGCACTCTTCACAGTATGGCCCTGGGCTCGTGTTGTAGCCTCCTCCTGTTTATCTTCAGGCTATTTTTCTTTCTTTCTTGAGTCAGGCTGTTTTGCATTTGTCAAAAAGTCGTTCTGACATAGATTTTTTCCCAAATGGATTTACCACTTGGTTTACTGGGAATGTGGACCATGAACTTTGTTCTGGGCTAGAAATACCCTGCCATGTGCCAGCCAATAACATTTTACTCAGATCTTTGCAACACAGCCCAAGTAATGACAAGTTCAAACATTAAGCCTTGGCGAGCATCGTGTCAATTCAGTATTTTCCTTCTTTCTAGCAATGACCCTAGCAATGTTGCCTTCTCCAGAGGTCCTAGTATTTGTTGTATTTCTTATACAAACTGTTTCTCCAGGCCTCACTAGCTAGTAGGTATGGGATGATTTCATTATGCAGGTGAAGGCAGGTACAAGATAGAACGAGGCCTGTCATTGGATGAGAAGGAAGGATGGGCGGGAGAAAGGTTGAGGGAAGAGGAGGATACAACGGAAGGAGACCAGAGAGGGGACAGAAAAGCCACTGCGGAGAGAGCATGGAAGCTGATGTTAAGATTCCACTTTGTATATTTACAGGTTGTTATGAATGTTCTTGAGGGATGGCTGTGTAGGTGGGCAATTGTATCTTATCAATATCAATCGGATCAAAGGTTATTGTGTTGTGTGTCCTTTCATGTGGTGATTTAAGTTTAAGGTGGCTGGGACACTGAGACTCCGTAGAATTAGGATGTGTATTTCAGCCATGGTGGCAGCCTGCCTTGGGAACTGGATGGGTAGAGAGATTGCTGCCAGGCTCAGAGAGAGGCCTTTGGCGGTGTGATATGGGATGGAACAAAGCGTGTGGGGGGCTTTGCTGACTGAGGTTAAGATTTCTATCCGATATCTTGGGGGCACTGCAGTGTTCGACCTAGTGGGGTAAAAGAAAACCGTTTTATATAATTTTACAACAACAAGTAACAAGAAAGTCCTCATAACCACCATCACTGTAAGTGTCTTTGTTTGGCTATTTCAGAATCATGGGACTTTCACATAGCCTTGCCATGTGTTTGTGAGGGTAGTACTCATCGTTTGATCACTGTTGGGTAATGAGCTTGGAGGTTCCCACTCCTGGGCTGCCTCAGTTCCCAGGCTGCGGTGAGCCTATGTCACTGTCTGTATCTTTCCCCACCGGGTGTCATGGCTCCTCAGCTCTCCCCTGACTGGCTCTTATAACAAGACACTGGGTGTCACAAGTTGAAGCAGGGCCAGCATTTTCTATGCCATCTTTGTTGAGACGATGCATTCACCAGTTTCTTCTAGAAAATTCACTTCTACAGTTATATAATTTTTATTTGCCATTTTATTATAGAGGACTCTGAAGGAAGTCCAGCCCATTATGGAACGTCTTCAGAATTAGTGCTCACATTGCTGACTATTTTTTTTTTTTTTTTGTGGGAGCAAGTCTGTGCACATGACATTCCATTTTTTCTTTTATTTTCTTCTTTTATCCCATTCCTCCTCCCCCATAGTTCCATGCCTCCCGACTCCCTGGGGTTTCAAGTCTCTCGAGGGTTAGGGTGCATGGTCTCTCAGACCAAGCAGTCCTCTGCTGTGTATGTGTCAGGGCCTCGGGCCAGCTAGTGTATGCTGTCTGGTTGGTGGCTCAGTGTCTGAGAGATCTCAGGAGTCCAGGTTAATTGAGGCTGCTGGTCTTCCTATGGGGTCACCCTCCTCCTCAGCTTCTTCCAGCCTTTCCCTAATTCAACCACAGGGGTCCCCAACTTCAGTCCATTGGTTGGGTGTAAGTATCTTCGTCTGTCTCACTCAGATGCTTCTTGGGCCTCTTGGAGGGCAGCCATGCTAGGCTCCTGTCTGTAAGCACACCATGGCGTCAGTAACAGTGTCAGGCCTGCAGCCTCCCCTGGAGATGGGCCCCAATTGGGACCTGTCACTGGACCTCCTTTCCCTCAGGCTCTTCTCCATTTTTGTGCCTGCAGTTTATTTAGACAGGAGCAATTCTGGGTCAGAGTTTTTGACTTTGGGATGGCAGCCTCTTCCTTCCACTCGATGCCCTGTGTTTCTACCCTAACATTCCATTTTTCCAAGGCGAGTTCCAGTACACAAGTAGGACCTCCCTCTCTCCTCCTGGACGTGTCTGGAGTTGCAAAGCAAGCACCGGGACAGTTGAAAGCCTTGGCAGCCCTGGGCACTCTTATCTTTGGAAGCTCCAATTTTCCTAGAAAATATATTAAAATGCATTTCAAGCCAACATTCAAGGTAGCTTTTGATACAGAAAAAATGGAAATATTTTATAAGATTTACCCTGAAATGATGTTTATGCAAATAATATTTAATTTAGATGTGGCAGTGAATTCTTGGTTTTGTTATATATTTTTGGGAACTCTTTTGTAGTAAAATGGGATGCAAACTTTTTGAATAATGTTAATTGTTTATAACAGTTCAAGTTAGTGGGGCCTCATAATACAGTTTTAGGCAAACTAATTTTTATTTTGCAAGTTTCTTTCTCTTCCCATTTTGTTATAGGAATAGTTTCCACATGATCTGAAAAGATCGTACTCCCTAAAACCTGTATTGCTGAGTGGACTAACTATTCTGAGTTTGTGGGGACCCTGCGTATTCTCAATGCAAGTGCTGCTGCTTTCTGATCCTTCTTTCTTGCCCTCCACCCCTCAGCTCAAACTCTGCTTTAGCATCACAGTAGGAACCCAGCTACCAGCATAACCAGCTCACCTGTTTAGATACAGTACAGAAATGTCAAGGCGATGAAGGGTAAATAAAGCACAGGCGTTTCTGCAGATGCACAGAATGAGCAGAGGATGAAATAGAGCCCCAGAAAAGCAGCATTGTCCTATTTTGATGCCGATGATGTGATGCCTGATGTGATGCTGATGTGATACTGATGCTGATGCTGATGTGATGCCGATGTGATGCTGATGCTGATGTGATGCTGATGCTGATGTGATGCTGTTGCTGATGTGATGTGATGCTGATGCTGATGATGTCATGCTGATGCTGATGCTGATGATGTGATGTTGATGCTGATGTGATGCTGATGCTGATGTGATGTGATGCTGATGTGATGTTGATGCTGATGCTGATGCTGATGTGATGCTGATGCTGATGTGATGTGATGCTGTTGCTGATGTGATGTGATGCTGATGATGATGTGATGCTGATGCTGATGTGATGCTGTTGCTGATGTGATGTGATGCTGATGCTGATGATGTCATGCTGATGCTGATGCTGATGTGATGCTGATGCTGATGCTGATGTGATGCTGATGCTGATGTGATGCTGATGCTGATGTGATGCTGATGCTGATGTGATGTGATGCTGATGCTGATGATGTGATGCTGATGCTGATGTGATGCTGATGCTGATGCTGATGTGATGCTGATGCTGATGCTGATGCTGATGCTGGGAACCCAGAGTGTGTGAGTTCCGAATGGAAGCAGCAATAGCACACCAAGTCCCATCTGAAGAGAAAGGCACTGGTGAAGAGTGGAATGGCTGCCAGGAAGTGGGAAGCAAGGAAGTCATGGGTTGTGAGCTAGACCATAGGAAAAACCTCTTCCTGCTCCTGGGTCCCTTTGCTAGATAAACGTCTTTCAGGAATCAGTGTTGTCCTTTATGCATCCATCTTTTGAGAAGCTACTGCTCTCTTGCTGCCCTTTTTGATACCTTCTACCACCAACATGATAAACTGCATACACCACACACACTACAAAAACTTCCTCCATAAAGTGCTTTTTATGTTGATCTTTTAAAGCCACACCTTTTGATTTCCTTTAAAAAAAGGAAACTTTCATAGTTTTAGACCTAGCAAGGCCATTTCCTCTATATAATAATTTCCATTAAGTTTTCTATTACTGAGTCTTGAATTCATCTATGCCACAGAAGTTCTCTTAGCATATTGTCTTAGCTAGGGTTTCCATTGCTGTGGTAAAACACCGTGGCCAAAAAGCAACTTGGGGGAAAAAGGGTTTATTTGGTTTACACTTCCGCATTGCCGTTCATTATAGAAGGAAGTCAGGACAGGAACTCAGACAGGGTGAGAGCCTGGAGGCAGGAGCTCATTCAAAGCCATGAAGGGTGCTGCTTCCTGGCTTGCTCCTCCTGGCTTGCTCAGCCTGCTTTCTTATAGAGATCAGGACCACTAGCCCAGGCTCCACCTACAATGGACTGGGCCCTCCCAATCAACCACTAATTAAAAAAATGCTTTACAACTGGGTCTCATGGAGATATTTCCTCAATTAAGGCTCCTTCCTCTCTGATCACTTTAGTTTGTATCAAGTTGATACCCCAAACCGGTCAGTACATATATGGTATAAATCCATTGCTCAAATAATTTCTTCTTAAGTATATTATCAGTTGTGACAAAGCCATTATAAAATAATCATTTTTTATTTGCTCTTCATTAATTAATTTTAAACTATGAATTAAGTTCTATTTTAAGCTATCTTATTTATCCTGTTTTTATCATACAAAGATATCATTATATATTATTATTATTATAGATTTAGCATGGTGATTTTTAAAATAGATTTGTTTATTTTGTTTTATGTGTATGGGTGTTTTACCTTCCTGCATATCTGTATGCAGTGCCCACAGAGGGCAGGAGATGATGTCAGATCTCTTGGAGCTGGGCTTTCATTCCATTGTGAACTTCATGTGGGTGTAGGGAACCGAACCTGGGTCCTTTGGAAGAGCATCCAGTGGTCTTAACCACTGAATCATATTTTCAATACCAAGAATACTTACTATTTAAAAATGATCTTATTTGCTTATTTTTTCAGATAAATTTAGAACTATTTTGTTATTTTGAACCATTAGAATTTTGAATTTCTTTTAGTGACGTCAAACCCCACACACTGATGTTGGTATTCAGGCACAGCAAGTCTTTGCTCCCAGCTACAAACTTGCAGTTGTTTTGAAAGGGAAAGTAGCAAAAGTCACTGAGTTATCATGAACTCTCATCCACCCATTTCTGCACCCAAAAGCTTAGTGTTTTACGGCTGTACATGCCCAGGGTTGTCCTCCACTCGATATTAAATGGCTTATTCTGATGGCACTTTACTTGAACTTCCTTTGCTTCCTATAATTAATGGTGATCTTCTCACTGGGCTAACACAGATGAACAGTTGGTGTCGTGGTCCACAGTAGCACTGGGGATGGGAATGAAAGGAGAGAAGGTCCTGCTTTTGGAGAGGATTTATTCTGGCTGGGGAAGATAGAACTATGAACCTACAAATGGACCCGAACATAGCAGATGGTATAAATTGACCCGTCCAGCGGGTCCAGTTATTCAGGGTCCCGAAGAGGCTTTCTACCTGTGGGCCAATGGGGGTGAAGAGAAGAAGGAGATCAAGCAAAAGTTCTGTTGTCGAGGTCTCGTTTATTGAGGAAATGTACAGCATTTAAAGCTCTGAGGCAGGAATAGAAGCGGGAACTGAAGCTTAGGGTGGGGGAGTATTGGGAAGTGCCCAAGGATATAAGGTGATTCACTAAACTGCAAGATATCCTCCTTAAACAAAGAGGCAACAGTCTTCCGGGGACATGTTCTTTGAAAAGGTCGAACCCTTCTCAGGAATCTGCTCAGGGACATCCGGTGTTTTGCTCAGGCTGAAACATCCTGTGATTGCTCCCAGGGTCTTCCTGGGAGAGGCTTTTGTCCAACAATCTCACAATCTTACAGCAGCCACCTTAGGGGTGAGCTTCTGTGGCCATACAGCCCAGAGTCACGTAGCCACCTTGAGCTATGCAGTCACAAAGCAGCCAGGCCCAAATCCAATATGGCTCACTACAATAAATGGCTAGAGACAGGCCAGAGAAAGGTGATGGCTGGGGAGTGGGGGCATTGATCCATGCACCCTATCGGGAAAGACTTTTCTCTAAGTTGACATCAAGTCGAGACCTGAAGAGATAGAATGTGCTGTGCACTCAGGAGGGTTGAGAAATATTCTAGGAAGAGGGGATGAGGAAGAAATTGAGGAGGCTATTCATTAAAGGGGCAGGACCAAGGGGAAGAGTAGTGGACAAGGGGGAAACATAATTATTACAGTCTTCTCCCATCCCAGAAATCGGTTTCACTAAAGTATAAGAAAAATAAAACCTTAAAAAAAAGATCAGTGGCTCATTGAACGCAGAGCCAGCTCTCGGGGGTCTCTGTGTGGTCTCGTCATCAGCACAGCCAGGCCTACACGCAAGCAACCATGTCTAAGGGACCTGCAGTTGGCACTGATCTTGGCACCACCTACTCCTGTGTGGGTGTCTTCCAGCATGGAAAGGTGGAAATAATTGCCAATGACCAGGGTAACCACACCATGCCGAGCTATGTTGCTTTCACCGACACAGAACGATTAATTGGGGATGCGGCCAAGAATCAGGTTGCAATGAACCCCACCAATACAGTTTTTGATGCCAAACGTCTGATCGGACATAGGTTCGATGATGCTGTTGTTCAGTCTGACATGAAGCACTGGCCCTTCATGGTGGTGAATGATGCAGGCAGGCCCAAGGCCCAAGTCAAATACAAAGGGGAGACAAAAAGTTTCTATCCTGAGAAAGTGTCTTCAATGGTTCTGACAAAAATGAAGGAAATTGCAGAAGCTTACCTTGGAAAGACTGTTACCAATGCTGTGGTCATGGTGCCAGGTTACTTCAGTGACTCTCAGCGACAGGCAACAAAAGATGCTGGAACTATTGCTGGCCTCAACGTACTTCGAATTATCAATGAGCCAACTGCTGCTGCTGTTGCCTATGGCTTAGATAAGAAGGTCAAAGCTGAAAGGACTGTGCTGGTCTTTGACTTGGGAGGTGGCACTTTTGATGTGTCAGTCCTCACTATCGAGGATGGAATTTTTGAAGTCATATCATCAGCTGGAGACACCCACTTGGGTGAAGAAGAGTTTGACAACTGAATGGTCAACCATTTCATTGCTGAGTTTAAGCGAAAGCACAAGAGGGACATCAGTGAGAACAAGAGAGCTATCAGGCGTCTCCGCACTGCCTGTGAGCAGGCCAAATATACCCTGTTCTCCAGCACCCAGGCCAGTATTGAGGTTGATTCTCTCCATGAGGCAATTGACTTCTACACCTCCATTACTCATGCTCGATTTGAGGAGTTGAATGCTGACCTGTTCCGTGGCACACTAGACCCTGTAGAGAAGGCCCTTCAAGATGCCAAACTAGACAAGTCACAGATCCATGGTATTGTCCTGGTGGGTGGTTCTACCAGAATCCCTAAGATCCAGAAACTTCTGCAAGACTTCTTCAATGGAAAAGAGCTGAATAAGAGCATTAACCCCGATGAAGCTGTTGCCTATGGTGCAGCTGTCCAGGCAGCCATTCTATCTGGAGTCAAGTCTGAGAATGTTCAGGATTTGCTGCTCTTGGATGGCACTCCTCTTTCCCTTGGGATTGAAACTGCTGGTGGAGTCATGACTGTCCTCATCAAGCGCAATACCACCATTCCCACCAAGCAGACCCAGACTTTCACACTACCTACTCTGACAACCAGCCAGGTGTACTCATCCAGGTGTATGAAGGTGAAAGGGCCATGACCAAGGACAACAACCCGCTTGGGAAGCTTGATCTCACAGGCACCTCCAGCACTCCGTGGGGTTCCTCAGATTGAGGTTACTTTTGACATTGATGCCAATGGCATCCTCAATGTTTCTGCTGTAGATAAGAGCACAGGAAAGGAGAACAGGATCACCATCACCAATGACAAGGGCGGCTTGAGTAAGGAGGATATTGAGCGAATGGTCCAAGAAGCTGAGAAGTACAAAGCTGAGGATGAGAAGAGAGAGATAAGGTTTCCTCCAAGAACTCGCTGGAGTCTTATGCCTTCAACATGAAAGCAACTGTTGAGGATGAGAAGCTTCAAGGCAAGATCAATGATGAGGACAAACAGAAGATTCTTGACAAGTGCAATGAAGTCATCAGCTGGCTGGATAAGAACCAGACTGCAGAGAAGGAAGAATTTGAGCATCAGCAGAAGAACTGGAGAAGGTCTGCAATCCTTTCATGACCAAGGTATACCAGGGTGCTGGTGGCATGCCTGGAGGAATGCCTGGTGGCTTCCCTGGTGGAGGAGCTCCTCCAGGTCCCACCATTGAAGAGGTGGAGTAAGTCAAAGTAGAGGGTGTAGCATTGTTCCACAGGGACCCAAAACAAGTAACATGGAATAATAAAACTATTTAAATTGGCAAAAAAAAAAAGATCAGTGAAGAAGTCTTGAATCAATATGCAGTGTGCATCATGGAAATGTGCTGGGAGACGGCAAAGAAAAACTCAACTCATCCATTTTATAGTTAAGCAGATACAGCATGTATACACACACACACACACACACACACACACACACACACACACACAGCTTTATGAAAGAGAATACATACATATTCCCAAGAATAGGCCTTAAGGAGAACCCATAGAACTTTTTCATTAATCCTAGAGTCACCTGGTAATTTGGTTGGTCTTCAGTGTTAGTTAACTGGCTTTATTGAGAAGAAAGGCAAACCCGTCTCTATGACAGGACGCAGTTTATGAAGCTATCCACCTAGGTTGGGGTCCTTTCTCCCTCAGTAGTTGTGAGACATAGGTTCGACCACCCTTGAAATCTATAGTCAGAGACATGACTGGCTCCTCCATGAGAAAGGACCGTTCATCAATCTGGCATGAAGCCTACCTAGTTTTCAGAAGAATTTGTGTTCATTTCTAAGACTTTACGGACATGTGCTTAGATGGGTTTTAAAAAGTTAATGCTCTCAGGAAAGGTGGTGTCTCTCTCTGTGTGTAACGCCTTATTTTCCAGCAGGAAAAAAAAATGAAGCCTCTTATTTTAGTTTTTATTGATCTTTCCACAGATAATGAGTCAGATGGAGAACCAGGCCATTGGCAATGTCAATGTTCCTAGGAAGTAATGTGGAAATCACCTTTATTTTCAGGAGTACTGGGGGTGGACTTAGGGCCTTACTCCTGTTAGGAAATCACTCTGCCCACTGAGTGCATCCTTAGCCCCACTTATAAAAGAATCTGGAATTCTTGTGTATTGCTTGGAGATTTCAGAGCCCACCCTGAAGAGCTGAGGGGCGCCTCAGTCCTTGAGAGCCACTGGCTGGTGAGTGGGGGCGGGACATGGATGGCACTTGGATTCTGGTCCAGTTGGGTTTTAAGCGGCATAGTGGGCGGGCTGACGTGTCAGGGCCGGAGCCTCAGTTAAGGAAACGCAAGTGTAAAGACGCTGTTTAAAGAGCAGGTCTCCTTCTCCACATTCGCCTCTCCCACTCTACAGCTCCAGCCTCTCGAGGGTAGGGACGGTCTAGTGTGTGCTGAGTGAAGAGCGAGCCCACAGTCTGTGCTTGATGACATCTGAGGCAATGGAGCCGTGTGTCAGCCTGAAGGGCCCCTTTCCTTCTCTCCTTCAGATATTTATTGGGCATCTGCGGTGTACCCGACACTGTGAGATAAACTGGATGACATGATTTTTCTGCCCTCAGGAAGTTCTCTGTCTACTTGGGAGAGATATACGGGTGTCTGGCCAATTTCAGTGCAGGGTGATAAATTCCATGATGGCTGACTTGCTCAAACAACACTTATTCAAGACTCCATAATTGTACCTTAACATTACTATTCAATAGTGTCTGCTTATAGCCAAGCAAATTTCAGTTAAAATGTTATTTTAAGAGCTAATTTCCCCCTTCCTTTTTTTTCTTCCTTTCTTTCCCACCTCTAAGGGAAACTATTTCCCTGACTCAAATGTGTGTGTGTGTGTGTGTGTGTGTGTGTGTGTGTGTGTGTGTGTCTCACGTGCATGTGTCTGTTGCTTGCATATGAGCAGTGCCTGTGTGTACAATGCATGTGAATGTGCATGTTTCAGGCATGTGAATGTGTAGCATATGAATGTACGTGTTGCATGTGAATCCGTTTATTGCATATTTGTGCATGTATATTGTATGCACATGTGTGTGTGAGCATATGTTGCATGCCTAGGAGTATGTTCGTGTGTGTGTGTGTGTGTGTGTGTGTGTGTGTGTGCCTGTTCATCTTTATGGAGACCCGAGCTAGACATTGGGTGTCTTCTTCAATTGCTCTCCACCTTACTGCCTGAGGAAAGGTCTACCACTGAACAGGAAGCTCACCATTTCAGTGAAGCTGGCTGGTCAGCAGGCTCTAGTCCCCAGGGCAGGACTTACTGGCATGGCATTTGTATGGGTGCTGAGAACTGGCACTCATGTCCATATGCTTGTACATCAGGTGCTCTTATCCATGGAGCCATCTCTCCAGCCTGGCTGGCTCGACTTTAATGCTTACATTACATTACTTAATAAAGGAATTGTATGTAAGGCCTGTGTACGCCCTTCTTTGGAAGGCATGACGGGAGAGTCTGCTGAATGCCAATACTATCCAGAGACATTTTAGCACCGAAGAAAACACTCGAGGTATCTTCCCCTCATGAAATGTGCGTCTTGGTGATGCTTTGCCAGTCTTGTCTGCGTTGACATCAGAGGAAGTCTCTTTCCTTTAAGGGAGGTGGGGAGGTCTCCCATCATGACCAATTAAGGCACATAAGAGCTGCACCTTTGCTCTGAGCTGGTCGGGCTTTCCTCTCCTCTTTCTCTTAATTCATTTACTGGGTCACGAGCTATTACTTACCACCCTTTCAAATTCAACCCCGAAGAATAAAACATAAAGGGGACGAGTGCTGCGCCGTGTGAACGTGTGCTTTACCTCAGAGCTTCGGCCAGGAAGGAGCAGTAATTACCTCTGAAATTACCACAGGAATTGGGTGTAAAACTTAATAGAAAAGAAGCCCTCTTACTAGAGTGCTAATGACAAAGGAAAAATTGTCAAATAAGGACAGAGGGAGAGGAGCCTTCCAAAAGCGAAGACATTTGAATACGTAACAAGAGGAGAAAGGCTGCATTTGTAAACAATACCGATTCCTGTCGCAGTATGTATAGGAAGGGTTGAGCACAGTGTCATTTTGCTGCAGAAACAATCTGTCTACCACGCTACTTCAGCTACTTCATTGTTGTTAGGCTTGCACTCTGACTGTTCAGGTATTCAGGTGATTAGAAATACAGGGACTATATATTTAGGTGTATACTTTTAAATCCAGGAGGCAGCTACAAGGTTTGGCTTTGAAATGACTGTATGGACTTAGAAAAGCACAGCTTGTTTTTTAAAACCTTGGATTCCTTAAAGAAAAGTGGGAATTTCCTGCTTATGAGGAAGTCAGATTTAAAATCCCATGACTAGAGCTGGGAGTATGGAGCAGTAGCAGAGTGCTTGAGTCCATACCTGGGTTTGATACCCAGCATGCTTTCCACCATACTTGCAGGACTTCATTTGGCTACGTGCATTTGGACTAATTCCTTGAGCCTTGCTGAGCAATTTTTTTTTATTCAGATGGACTTACACACACACACACAAACATATGGCACTCTCTAAGGCCTTATAGTGAATAAACTCCATTCAGTAATCAATAGGCAGTGCTTTCTATGTTTCAAGCAGATTTAACTTAGATGGAGGCAAAAATGTATATATTCCATAAAAGTTTCAGTGCTCTTGAAGGAAATTAACCCTATTATTTATTAAATAACCTTGGAATAATAATTCTATATGGTACTCTGTGTACTAGAAATGGTGCTAGGTGTTTGTGGACCTAATATTATCTAATATGATATGATATAATATCATATGACCTAGTTAATATGATATTATAGCTTATATTACCATATACACATATCGGTGTATATAATTTTATATGTAATCACATATAGTGTATTATATAACACTAGTTAATAATACCAGCTCTCTAGTGAGGACTAGATACTAATATTAACAACTTTCAAGTGACTAAATTGAGATGGAGAGCAGATATGACACTCGTGTGACACTTCTGGGCTCAAAGCACTCAGCCCTGAGGTTTCGAACGCGGGTCTGAGTCATTCTAACGCTGTGACTCGTTTTATTCTTCAGGCTCTAGGAACATATTAAAACCAATCAAATACCTGTCGTGAAGGAGTTTTAGATTAATAGAGGAGACAAGAAAGACTAATCTGTGGTTCAATAGGAAAATGCCACTGAAATGTCAAAATTATAAAAGCCTGTTGCAGAGCATCTCAGCCTGGGCGAAGCGGAGAGGCAAAAAGAAAAAAAAAGTGTGTGTGTTGATGAGGGACTCACAAAGAGTCTCAGCTATTCTCACTGCCTGGCTTCTAGCAGACGTAGAAATCCTAGCATTGTGGAAAAATTCTTTTTATGTTATGTGTACGTTTTTCTTCATCTAGGTGTGCACAATACATATATGCAGCACCCTAGAGGGCAGATGAGGATGTCAGAGCCCCCGGAACTTGGAGTTACAGATGGTTGTGAGCTGCCACGTGGGTGTGGGAACAGAATCTGGGTCCCCTGCAAAAGCAACAGTTACCCTTAACCACGAATCCGTCTCTCGCTCCAACAATATTGTCAGCCCTACTGATCACAGTGGGGTGAGGGGTGGGTACCTTGAAAAGGAGACAGAGTTGATGAGATGCCACAGTGGATAAAGGTGTTTCATGGATGAGCCTGGAGACCTGAGTTCCACCCCCGGAAACACCATGAAGGTGAATAGAAAGAATCGGAGCTACAGACCTGTCCTGTAACCCAAACATATCAGCAATACTTAAGAAGGGAAGTGAGGTGAGGTGAAGGTGTGGCTGTTTGATAGATGTCCCCAGTGTGTGGACATCTCCAGATGCTGGGACACTGGTCATCAAATTGTAATTTCAATCATTCCTATCCAGGCTGCTTGCTGTTTTATGACAGACTTAAGAAAAAACATCAGACTAGGGACACAAATAGATTAAATAGATTAAAAATTTTTTAATCTGTTTTATTTAAAGTAAAGGAGAAGGGGAAAGGTTAGCTTACATAATTTCAGCAGTTTTATTGATATGTTTCAATTATAATTTAAATATTTGAGGAAAAAAATAAAAAACCAATTTACGGGGTCGATGTATGACCACCTTAGGAATGAAAATAAGTACAGTGGTGATCAAATGACAGCCTTATTCCTCATTCGACTGAAGCTGTAGTAGGAATTTATTTCCCCAGATTTACTGCTGTGGGGAGCAGAGGAAGCCCTGAGCAAGTGTGTAAAATGTGGACACCTATCTTATTGAGACCCACTGTTTTATTCAGATTCTTTTTGATAAGAGCTGAGCATAGATCCTCATATGCTGGGTAAGAGCTCTACTACAGAAAGATATCCCCAGCCCGTATTTAGTTTTGTTTTTATGGAAGCGAAACTAGTGGAACACTTAAGCTGTGTTCCCAGAGATGCTGAGAGTGCCAGTAAGAGTTGTGGAGATCAGAACCCTGCTCTGACTGTTAGTGGAACACGGCGGTTTTCTTACACCCTATGAGGTGCAACCACCTGATTTCTGTCTACCTATCTGAGCTAAATGAAAATTTGTCTGTAACCAAGCCAAATGAGAGATGATTACTCATTGGTTGGTAGTGACAGAGAATCCAGAGACAGAGTGCTAATCTTGGGATCAGAGAAATGACTAAGGGGTGAAGAGCTGGGCGGGTACAGTGGTTTGCCAGTAATCCAAGTGCTCTGGAGGTGGGCACAGGATCCACAGAGCAAGCTAGCTAGCTAGCCTAACGGTATCACCGAGCCCTGGGCTCAGTCAAGAGACTCTTCCTCAATATGTATGATAGAGAGTGACTAAAGAAGGTACACTTTGACCTTTAAGCACAAGCACACAGGAACATAGGCACCTGCACATATGTGTACCCACACACGTCAACATGCATACACATGAACCAATACCATACACACATGCAAAACAGGAATGAAGAATCAGATGGCTAAAAATATGAATCTCCTGGCCTCCACTCCATTGCTCTACGTGCCTATTTCTGTACCAGCTCCATGAATTTCTTTTCTTACTATTGCTTTGTAATAAAATGGGAAGCCAGGCTGTGAGGCCTCCAGCTCTGTTCACTCCGCTCAGAATTGTTCTGGTTATTCGGGGATCATTTGTACATCCACATGAGGTTCAGAGTTGCTTTTTATGTGTCTGTGACGATGTGGTTAGAATTTTCAGTGGTGATCGTATTGAATCTGTGGATGACTTTTGATAATCCAGCGACTTACACTGTATTTCATGGCCACACACACAGGAAGCCATTCTATCTTTCATGGCCACACACACAGGAAGTCATTCTATCTTTCATGGCCACACACACGGGAAGTCATTCTATCTTTCATGGCCACACACACGGGAAGTCATTCTATTTTCAGTGTTTTCTTTCACTTCTTTGGCATCTTAGGGCTTCTCAGTGGAGGAGGATACTAGGTATCGAAGGCAGGGTCTTTTATTTACTCCTTTTTAAAAATCCATTTTTATTTTAAGTGCATTGGCATTTTGCTTAATGTATCTTTGTGTGAAGGTGTCGGGTCCCTTGGAACTGGGGCTACAGACAGTCGTGAGCTGCCATGTGGGTTCTGGGAACTGAACTCAGGTCCTCTGGAACAGTAGCCAGTGCTTTTAACCACTGGGCCATCTCTCCAGCCCTCACAATGGAAGCCAGGGTCTTACGCATACTGAGTAAGCTGTTTGCCTTTGAGATACAGCCTTGACCCTCTCTGGAGTTTTATAGTTTTTATTGCAGAGGAATTCCACTTTCTGTGAGTGTATTTCCAGGTATGCTTTGGGCCATTGTGAATGGAATTGCTTATGGCTTTCTTTCTCAGTTGATTTGTTTATACGTGGAAGAGATATTTCAATGTTGGCTGTATGAACTGCTAATTTTCTGAGATGGCTTATCAGATACAAGAGTTTTCTGGTTGTGTCTTCAGGGTCTTGTAAGTGTATTGTCATATAATCTGCAGATAGGGAAAATTTATGTTTGTATCCTACTCATTTATGCCTCTGACTTATTTCTTATTTGGCTACTGTATTGAATCAGATTGGAAAGATCAATACCCTTATCCTCATTATTGATTTTAGAGGAAATGTTTTCTCTTCCTTTCCTACTCAGTACAATGCTGACGGCACTCAGGCCTGCTGCAGATAGCTTTTAGTTTGTTGAGCTATCATCATTAATCAATTAGGTTTTTCTCAGGGATTTTGTCAAGAAGGGATATTAAGTTTATGTCAAAGTCTCTTTTCTGCATCTGTTTAGATGATCATTTGATTTATTTGGCCTTCTACTGATGTGGTATATTTATTGGTTTGTGTGTTCGAGTCACTCTTGTATCCCTAGAATGAAACCAATTTAATTATGGTATATGATCTTTATAAAGTATTCTTTAATTCAGCTTGCAAACGGTTCTCTGGGGATTTTTATATGCGTGTTCACCAAAGCAACAGGGCTGTATTTCCTCTTTTAATAATGTCTCTATCTGGTTTGGGTATAAGGGGAATGGTGACTTTAAAGAATGAGTTTGGAATCATCCCCTGCACTTGTAGCTTCAGGCACAGTCTTAGGGACACTGGCATCTGGTGCCATTGGTAGAGAGAATTTTTACCTACTGACAATGTTTCAGTTTGGGTTACTGAATTTTGAGTTTAGGTTCTTTATATTCTCTTGGTTCAATCAGGGTCTTTTTTTGTTTTTTTTTTGTTTTGTTTTGTTTTTTTGACTATAAGTTTAAACATATTTGCTCCTGATTCTCTGGCTTCCACCTCTAATGTTATTCACGTGCGTTTCTCCCTCTTTCTCTCTTGCCTGCTCACGTAATCTAGCTAATTGTTAATCTTCTCTGTCTTTTTAAAAACCCACTCTATTTCATGGTTTTCTTTTTGTTTCATATGATTAATTCCCATCCTGGGAGTTGCTTCTTTCCATCTGCTAGTTTTGAATTTGGCTTTTTCTTATTTTACTGAGACCTTGAAGCAAATCCCTCTATTAGTTACCTGTGACATTGCTTATGTTTGTAATGAATGCCTTTATAGCTGTAACTTCCTTGCCTTTGCTACATTGCAAAGACTAAAACATTAGGTCTCCACTTGATTGTAGAAATTTAAAATTTAAAAAGACCCTCTGGGTTTCATTCAATCATATATTGTTTCAACTTGGTACTTGTACAGTTTCTGTTTCTATGGCCTCAAACATATATTGTTGTAAGCTAGTGTTTGTGTAGTTTCTGTTTCTTTATACTTTTAAGTCCCTATGATGTATTAAGACTTATAAAATATTTAATTTTTTTGTGGTTGCTAAAACTTGATTCATGGACAAAAGTTTGATTTATTGTAGAGAAAGTTCCAGAAGCTGCCAAAAAGAACACATATACACAACAAATTCATGGAATATTCTGTAGTGTTTGTTGAATTCCTTTGATCCCATGGACCGCCTTGACTCTGAAATTTGTTGATTCTTTCTCTATTAATAGAAGGAAGATTTCACTTAGGGTCCATAGTAACAGAACACAGGCAATGTGGTAGTTGAAACAGGAATCGGAGACTGAGCGCTCACCTTTCAAACCACGAACAGAAAGCTGAGTGCACACAGGGAATGGTATGTGGCTTTTGAAACCTCAGAGCTGTCCTCTAGCAAGGCCACATCTCCTGGCCTCTCTTAACAGCACCAACTAGGGACGAAGTATTCAAATGTATGAGGATTTGGGGACATCCGATTCAAACCACCACCTACTTCTCCCCGGTTCTCCTAGTCTTGTGGCTACATCATACTACCACACATATCAATTTTGTCTTCAGAGTCCCTCTGTCTCTAGACTTTAAAAATCTGAAGTCCAAAGTCTGTTCTGAGACTCACGGCAACTTGTTTGTTGTAACCTTTTGTAGACAGTCACTACATGCTAATAAAGGAGACAGAGCATCAAAAGCTATAATAGGCTAGGGAAGGGGCTTAGCTGGAAGAGTGACTGGCTAGCGCCCGCAAAGCCTCAGGCTTCATCTCTATTAGCATATAAAATGGACATGAGGCTTCAGGCCTGAACCCCAGAACTTGGGGAGTAGAAGCAGGAGTATCAGAAGTTCAAGGTTATCCTCAGCTACATTTTTCAAGTTCAAGAACAGCCTGGGCTAAATGATACCTGGTCTAAAGAAATGCAATGGATATATATTCACATATATATTAAATTTTATAGAAATATAAATTAAGTATATAAATAAATATATAAATTAAACATATTTACATAAATAAATTAAGTATATATTAAATTTTATATAAATTTTATAAAAGCACTGGTCATAAAAGGGCCCATAGATCCAGGATAGAATAACAGTGGGTCACTTCAATCCTTAACTCTCATCAAGAGAAGATCATAACGACCAAAAAGATCGACTAACACCCCACAAAGGACCTGAGTAATTTTCTGTTTCTAGAAAGAAGCAAGAAACAGAAGCTCAGATGTGATTCAAGGGGCCCAGGCTACAGCCCCAGATGGAGGGCAAACTTTCTTTTGCAGACCAAGAAGCAGTTGGATCCTATTGTTTTTCTGCTCCACTCAGCTAGTCTGCATGTTTTAATTGAAAAGTTAAGGCCATTTACGTTTAGGGTGATTACGGAAAGGTATACACTAATTACTCCTTCATTCTACTGGTTGCTGGTTTATTGAGTCACTGATAGCTTTGTCTCTCTGGAGTATTGTCTCTCTTTGTGTGTCTTTCGTCTTCAATGTGTAGGAAGGTTTCCTGTGCTGGATGGGTAGAACTGAGAAACTCAGGTTCTCTGCGTGATGGTCCGGACATGTTGGGGTTACTCCCGGGTAGTAAAGCACCATAGATGAGCTAAGAGGGTCTGGAAATTGAGATACATGCTGACTTCTGAGCCCTCAAGAGCAGCAAGCCACATGTAACCATGAGATGGTGCTGGAAGCTCTCTGAGCAGCCATAGGCTGAATGTGGTCTACCTAATCCATAGGCAATGGAGTGGGCTTGTTCCAGGCAGAGTGATACCAGCTTGAGCTCCCAGCGTAAACCTCTCCGCTAGTCTGCGCCACACTAGTCCTTTGTCCATGACGGCCACCCATCAGGCACTGTGGCAGGGCTTCCTCAGGCTCCTTGACCGCCATTGTTATTGTTTTCAGGTTTGCTTAGCCGCAAAGAACACGCCCACTTTCAACACGAACTGCGGTGGTAGGCCTCTAAGGTCTGGGCAGAGGTAATAGACTTGTCCTCCAGTGCTGGCTTGCCAGCAGAAGTCATTTCATACCAAATCTCTACCCTGCATTTAAGGCTGTAGGAAGTGTGGCTTTCTCCTGAGTCGGTCCGTTGTCTCTAGGGCTGACGGGCTCCCTGGGTTGAGGCTCTGGTCCTCTCCATCCCACTTCTTTGGAGCTGTGTGGACTGTTTTCTGCTGCTTTCTGTTTTCTCATGATGCTTAATGCGTTACTTCTTTTTGATTGCCAATGCTCTCCCATTCTTCTTTGTTACCTGATGCTTAGTCACGAGGAAGATGCTTCTAACCCACCATCCATCCCAGAATTCCTTTGCTTGCCTTTTGTTGTCTCTTGGACTTCTTTTTAAGACTCAAATATCCAAAGGAAACCCAGTTAGGCAACTTGTTTATTCTCGCTTACTCATTACCCTCACAGTGGCAGTTTCCGCATGTGTTGGTTAAATTACAAAAGAATTTATTATCGGTTTAAAAACAAAAGCCACATAATCTTCAGCTTCTGAAGTCTTTCATTTTGTCAAAGAAGTTTCTTCCTTTGAAAAAGACTTTTCACTTCCTTAAGTTTCAGACACGAAGGCATATAAACTGCTGAAAGATTGTCTTTCCTTTTAGCCCTGCTCACCACTCAACATTATTATTATTATTATTATTATTATTATTATTATTATTATTATTGTTGTGCTTATAGCTTTCTTACAAGTTAATTTGGAAATATCAGCTACTATTGTTTTTATTTCAAACAGTTTAAAAATCAAGACTCACTTAGGCTAAATCTGCATTTCTGAGTTTTCCTCTTTTCATGCTCAAGCTGTCTTGAAAAACAAGTTTTAGACAATGCTGATAACTTAAGAGAACAAACAAGTGCTCAAACAGATTTCCAAATGGGTTCGACCGTTGTTCTTCCTGGTTATCACGATCCCAACACAGTCTCCGTAAGATAAGGGAAGATGCTTCAAGTGCTTCAGATAACTTGGAGCGGCTGCGATTGTCTTTGCCATAGTGGGAGTTTCAGAGTGGTCTTTTCTCTGGCCTTGACAGCTCAATGAAATTACAGAGGCTCGGCAGACTACACTGATATTGGAAAACAATAAAACCAATATATCCCACAGATGAAAACATTACATTAAATTCCCATTGTGTTATCTTTGGTGACTGTTCATCTGTCAGTTAAGACTCCCTGGGCATTTTTAAAAAAACAATATCTGATATCTCTGCTTTCCAGACCAACATTCATTTTCCTCTTCCTACTATTTTTATAACCAGACTTAACAGCAGTGTGCCTTTGTTTCTTTTTTTCTTTTCTTTTCTTTTTTAATTTCCTTACATGCTCAGTATATCACTTGTAGATCTCTCTGGATTTCCTAAGTAAGGAAAAGTGACTTTTGTTTTTACCTTCTGCAGGTAAATCATCTCATTTTCCCTTTGTATTCATCTTGTATCTTGCCATCATCGTCATCATTGTCGTTATCATCATCATCATCATCATTATCATCATCATCATCATCATCATCATCATCATCATCAAACATTTGCCCTCTTCCTGCTTTGCTTTGAGAAGTACGAGATCCGCATTCCTAACAAGACAAAGTCATTAGCGGTCTCTTACTGTTGGAGATGACTATCTCTAAATGTTTTGCTTCTTGATCCCAATTTCTCCTGTGCTCTATCCCCATGGGACTTCTTGCCGGTCTTAGAACGATGTCCCATGCGTGATCGCACTCGTGCTTTCCTTTCTTAGGTTTTGAATGAAGCCCCTCCGTCGTTGAGTAGTTCTTAACAAATTAACATCTCTGGCCTGACAGCCCTTTTCAGAAACAGTGGTTCTCTGTGACACAGGACGGCCCACAAATTTCCTGCCTAGAGCCCTTTAATTATGAGTCCTTCAAACTACACTTTCTTCAAAGAAGAGGTGAAAACTTGCCCTGTTAGCACATAACGCATGAGGAAAGGTAAGTGGTGACTAGGAAGGACCAAGAACGGTCATTTACACTTAACTTAGGGCAAGAAAAACAGCCTTCCTTCCTCCCTCTCTCCCTTCTCCATCAGAAGAGTGATCCCTGGCCACAGAGGCTCAGCTGTGAGTAGCTCGAGGGCCTTTGTCACTCGCTCATGATAGAGCGAGTGGGGCACCCTGGGGATTCTTACACCAAAGCAGAGAAGCTGCAGACGCAGCTGTTCTTACTGCCACACCCCAGAACTAGGAGAGGCTGCTACATAACTTATTAGCAGCCACATCTTCCTTCAGCTGTACTTTCTCTCATTCAGAAGAAGCACAGGAACTGGGTGTGATGGCTCATGCCCATAATCACAGATCTCAGGAGGCTGAAACATGTCTTACACAGAGGTACTGGATCCACCCAGAGCTGACTTTTTATGTAGCAGGGAGAGAAAGATAACTTTCATCTGCTACAATGTAGATACTTGGTTTTTAAAACCCATTTGTTGAAGATTCTGCCTTTCTTCCTAATGAGCATCCTTGGTGTCTTTGTACAGTTGGTGGTCACAGTTGCATGGACTTATATCCAGGTCGACTGTTCTGTCCCACTGACCTCCGTGTCTGTCTTCCTGCCAGCGAGCACCATGCTGCTTTGGTTACTCTGGCTCTGTAGGATGACGTGCACTAAGGGGCTGTGATAACTCCCAGTTTTTCCTTCAGCATTGCTTTGGATGCTCATGGTCATTTGTGGTTTCATATGAATTTTGAGACTGGTTTCCTACATTTCTATTTCTGCGAAGGATGGCACTGGAATTTTGACTGGTATAGCATTGAATCTGTAAGTAGATTTTGGTAGGATGGCCATTTTTGCAATGTTAATCTGACTGATTCAGGGCCATGGAAGGATTTTACATTAGTATTTTTAATCATGTTTTTTGGTGTCTTAAGGTTCAATGTAAGAAGTAGTTGGGACGAAATAAATTAAGACTCAATAAAATTAGTCTTGATTATTTAAAAAAGAACGGAGCACGCTGTTAAGACTTAATTTATTCATTTGACATTTATCTAGCAAGACTTTGGAGCAGGCCTGTATGGTTAACAAAAATTAGCAATACAATCGAACACAATTACTTCTGTGGAACTTAAATTTAGTAGAAGGAGAGTAATTATAGAAATATTTGTTTCTAGAGGTGTATAAAGTATAAAGCATAAAATGATTATCTTTTTCTGTCTTAGAAATGATATTTAGAGATTGGTTATTTCAAAGTCTGAAGAAAAGTATTAATGAGTTCTCATATGGTCCCTTAGAATCTTAGCAAGTCCTCTAGAATCAGAGTCCTTCAGTTATGTTTAAGGTACTGATAAAGGAGGTATTATAGAACTATTTGTGTAAGAGTAAAGAACTAGCTTATTTATTAGTTTTTTTTCATCTCTCTGTCTCTGTCTCTGTCTTTCTCTTTATTTCCCTCTGTGTATGTGCATATTCTTGTGTGAGTGTGGCACATGCATTCTCTATGTATGTGAGGAGGTCAGAGGAATTCAAACTCAGGTCCTCACAATTGCACGGCAAACACATTTATCCACTGTCTTAGTTAAGATTTCTATTGTTGCAAGGAGACACCATGACCAAGAAACAAGTTGGAGAGGAAAGGGTTTATTCAGCTTACGCTTCCACATTGCCATCATCACCAAAGGAAGTCAGGAGAGGAACTGAAACAGAGCAGCATCTGGGGACAAGGAGCTAATGCAGAGGCCATGGAGGGGTGCTGCTTATTGGCTTGGTCCTCATGACTTTCTCAGTCTGATTACTTATAGAACCCAGGACCACCAGCCCAGGGAATGGAATCACCCACAATGGGTTGGGCACTCCTTCACTGATCACTAATTAAGAATGAATCTAACAGCTGGATCTCATGGAAGCATTTTCCCAACAGAGGCTCCTCCTTCTCTGATGAATCTAGCTTATGTCAAGTTGACACACAAAACCAGCCAGCACTCCACACTCTCAACCTATTTTTCCTTTTATTGAAAATAGATATTTTTTCCTCACACAATATATCCTGATACTGGTTTTCCCTCCCTTGACTCCTCCCAGTTCCTCTTCACTTCCCCTCTGCTTTGGATCCACCCCTTTCCTCTCTCTCAGAAAATAAACAGGCTTCTGCAGGATGATGATATGATATGATACTACATGACAACAAAAACTAGTCCATTAGTATAGGAAAAAAAGCCTGAGAGAGGGCACAAGACACAGACACTGATGCAGAGACCAGTTGTTCACACCCTCAGGAAGCCCATAAAATGCTAAACTGGAAGCCATCACATCTACATCAATAACACTCCTTCAGCCTTGTCTTGCACAGGTCAGCTTCTCTTCCTGAGCCCTGAGGGGAGGGAATTGATGGAGGCATCCTGTTTAGTAAAGACTGAGTGTTCCAAGGTCTTTGACTCTCAGTATAATGTCTGACTGTGGCTCATCTGATCAAGAGGAGGCTTCTCCAAGGATGACTAAGCAAAGCACTGTTCTATGAACACTGCAGAATGTCATTAAGAGTTTGTTTTTTTTTTTTTTGAACAGTAATACTTTATTTTACCCTAGGTCCTAGGGTTTTGTCTCAAGTTCTTGGTCATCTAAGCGGTGCTGGTCTAGGAGTAGGCCTTAAGTCAAGTATTATATTGGTTGATTACTCCCACAAGCTTTGTTCTGCCATTGAACTAACATATTTTGAAGGGTGCCATTGTAGATCAAAGAGTTTATGGCCAATTGGTGTTTGTATTTCTTCTATGGTAGCATTCAGAGTACTTTTCTGTACCAAAGTCACTAGACTAGCTTGTAGGGGTGAAGACTCTATGTAGGCTCAACCTACCCATGTGCAGGTAGCTGTATAGGCATTGTCTTCAGTAAGGGGGTCTTGCTATGAGTTTGTGGAGAGCAACCGATAGCCTGGGTGGTTTGGGGGTTCCCATGAGACCCCTTCAGCCAGCAAATCAATTAGATGCAACCCAATCCTCATACTGGCAGCTTTATTTAGTGATAATAGATGTCTAGTTGGGACTCCGTCTCGCCTATTATTTGGTGATTTCATTCAGATTGCCTTTATAGACATAGAAAGTTTAGGAAACTTCTACTGTATTAGGTTTCCATACTAGCCCTCAAATGGCTCTTGATATTCTCTCTGTCCTCCCCCCTCCTTCCTCTTTCATTCCCAAGTATCTGTTTTCTATAGGGAATTTAACTGTCTCTCCAAGTCCCTTACTCTATACCCACTCACTGTATATTTTGTGGGGTTTTTTTGTATTGTTGATCAGTTGTCATTGACTTAACAGCTAATATCTACATACAAGCAAATACATATCTCATTTGTCTTTCTGGTTTTGGGGTGCCTCATTCAGGATGATTTTTCTCTAGTTACATCCATTCGCAAGTTTCATGATTTCAATTTTTAAAAATGGTTGATCATTGCTTTATCATGTAAATGTACCATATTTTCTTTATCTGTTCATCAACTGAGGAACATGTAAGGTGTTTCAAGTTTCAGGCTATTATGAGTACAGCAGCAATGAACTTGGTAGAGCAAGTGTCTCTGTAGTAAAATGAAGCATCCTTTGAGTTTATGCCCAAGAGAAGCATAGCTTGATTTTCTTCTTCTTCAGAAACAGCCATACTGATTTTCATATTGGCTGTACAAATTTGCATTTCTAGCAGCAATGGGCAAGTGTTCTCTTTCCTATACATTCTTGTCAGCATGGGCAGTCACTTGTTTTTATTGCACTTAGCCATTCTGTTTGGTACAGGGTGAAATCTCAAAGTGGTTTTGATTTGTATTTCCAGAATGATTAGATATTGAACATATTTTTGTTTGTTTCCTAACCATTTGAGTTTTCTCTTTTGAGAATTCTCTGTTTAGCTCTGTACCCATTTTTAAATTGGGTTATTTGATTACCTGATATCTAGTTTTATGAGTTTTTCTTATATATTTCAGATATTATGTAGTTGATAGAAACCTTTTCCCATTCTTAGACCACCACTTTTTCTGAAAGATAGTGTCCTTTGCCGAACCTAAGCTTTTTTATTTCATGAGGTCCTATTTATTAGTAGTATTGATCTTAGTGCCTGTTCTGATCAGAAAGTCTTTCCTTGTGCCAATGAGTTCAAGGTTATTTCCCACTTTCTCTTCTATCAGGTTCAATGTATCTGGTTTTATGTTGAGATCTTTGGTCCATTTGGAGTTGAGTTTTGTGCAGGGTGACCAGTAGGAATCTATTTGCACTCTTCTACATGCAACCATCAGTTCGACCAGCACCACTGATTAGGAGTTGTGTCTTTTTTTTCCCAGTGTGTATTTCTGGTTTCTTTATCAAAATCATACGTTCTATAAGTGTGTGGGCTTATGTCTGTGTCTTCAGCTGGGTTCCATTGACAAACATGTCTGGTTTTGTAACAACACTATACTAGTTTTATTACTATAGCTCTCAGGTACAATTTGAAATTTGGGATGATGATATCTCCAGCAGTTCTATTATCATTTGGGAGTGTTTTGGCTATCGTGGGCTTTTTGTGTTTCCATATGAAGCTGAAAACTGTCTTTTCAAAGTCTGCAAAGAATTGTATTGGAATTTTGATAGGATTGCACCAAATCTGTATATTGCTTTTAGAAGGATGGCCTTTTTTCTTTCTTTCTTTTTTTTCAAAATCAATCCTAATGACCCATGATCACATGGGAGAGAAGTTTCCTCTTTATGATATCTTCTTCAAAAATTTCTTTGATATCTTAATGCTTTTACTATACAAATCTTTCACTTGCTTGATTAGAGTTATCCCAAGATATATTATTTGAGGCTGTTGCAAAAGGTGCCATTTCTATGATTTCTTTCTAAGTCTTTTTTTCCATTTCCATGTAGAAGGGCTTCTGAGTTTTGGTGAGTTGGTTTTGTATCTAGTTACTCCACTCAAAGTGTTTATCAGCTGTAGGAGTTTCCAGGTAGAATTTTCCAGGTTGCTTATGCATACTATCATATCATCTGCAAATAAACACATGTTGACCTCTTCCTTTCCAATTTCTATCCCTTTGTTCTCCTTGTCTTATTGCTCTAGCTAAGACTAAAAGTACTCTATTACATATGTATGAAAAGAGTGGTATAGAAAGACACAATTTCCAACCAATGGTGTTGGTCAAACTGCCATGGAGAAGAATATGGAGGTATGTAGAGTAGTTAATACTCTATTGGATAGGTATGGAGAAAGTGTCTTCCTGATTTTAGTAAAACTGCTTTGAGTTTCTCTTCATTTACAACTCATTTTTTTTATTGAAAAATTTATTCCTCTTGCCTGTTGAAGAAACAAAACCACCCTATACATTTCAAAATGAAGGAAAAGATATCCGTACATTTTCTGTCTACAATAGTTTTCCTGTCCTGTGGCCTTATTTAATCATCAATGTTACTTTGTTGTAATGGCAAGAGAACTGAATTGAAAGTCTGTTAACTTTTTTTTTAATCTTTAAGAATCTTTTGTTGAAGAGAACCGGGGATGAATGCTTGCTGATAATGTTAACCGTAATACGAAGTGTCTAAAAGCAGGCACGGTGTTGTCTGTTCCTTTGAACGTTCTCATCGATCACACTGTCAGAAGAAAACTTGGGGAAAGGTAGAAAAAGTAGTGGACTGTTTATGAGAGCTGACTGTAGAAAAAGCCATTTGTCACATACTTATCACTTTAGAGGCCCGGTTTTAAAAGAAAGTATTTATCTTTACCTAACTGGAAGTTGCCTTGCTACAAGAGGATTTAGAAAAATCTGCCTGAATTTTGGATAGATGTCAAGTGGAAAATGATATGCACATTTCAATCAGTTATTTCTGAGCTCTTGTATATGTTTCTCTCTGTGTGTCAGTGTGTGTATATGTGTGTCTATGTATATGAATCTATGCATCTGTGTACACACACACACACACACACACACACACATGAATGTGCAGGTAGCTATGCATACTTGTGGGTGTGGTCACCACAGCTGTGGAAGCCAAAAGAGGGCATCAGATGCCATATTCTGTCAATCTCTGCCTTACCCCTTGAGAAGGGTCTCTTCGGAGCTATGCTGACCACCAGCAAGCCCCAACAAATCTTCCAGTCTCCAACCTCCACAATGCATACGTTACAGTCACATGCTGCCACATCTGGTTTATACGTGGGTACTGGGGATTCGAACTCAAGTCCTCAGGCTTGTGCAGCAAGTGAGCTATGTCACCTGTCAGACTTCCATTTTTGGTAACAATAGTTATCAGATGTATTTAGCAAGCACTTGTAACATGGTGTGCTTTGTCCTGTGTGATAGGAGGATGGCCATGGATCTGTGAGGACAGTGCCCCTGTCCTCTGTGCTCACAGTCATGCCATCCTGGTGTAATGTTGGGAGGACAATGTGAAAACAAAATGAATATTCAGATATGAATTCTGAGCTTGATTTGAAATGGAAAAGTACACAGATTATACTTGGGAATATAGCCCAAGACAGTGCTTGCCTTTTGGGAGTCGGTCATGCTCTCAGCAGAACTTTGTTTTTGAGGTGGCAGAGATCTTTCTGGATCTCTCCCATAACCCCTGCATGCCAGGACTGCAGTATTCTTGCTTGTTTTGTTGTTTTTATTAAATTGGCCGATGATGACTTTCTCTACTAAGCAGTCTGCTTGGCTGTGCCCGAGTCATATAAAACCCCCTTTCCAGGGTCATACAAAGTAAGGAAAGGACAGCGTGCTAAGAAGAAACTAAGAAGATGCACTGCGCTGCCTCATGAAGAAGGGTTGAAGGAACTGATGAGAAAAAGAAAAAAAATAGCATCCCTGACAGATGTCTACCCTAGACAGAGTCGAAACTTAGTGCATCCACAGCTTATTTGAAGAAGCATCTTAATTATATTAAAAATAACCCCAAACAACATGGTTTTGCAAATTAACTTTGGTCAAAGACTATGAAACGAGGCATTTGGCCGACACTGGGTATCACGTGCATTCAAAGGCTCAAGTGCCTTGTTGAATGAGCAGAATTTCCACAGAATCCACTTTTAATTTTTCTTTGACAGATGCACTTTGGAGCAGGCTTTACCCACACGCACTTTACCTGATTAATCACTAATGCTGTGCTACGCTTGTTATCTCTGTCAGAGCTTTCTGAGAGGAAGTTGGTAACAGTGCGCTTCTTTGCCTTTAAGTGTTTGATTGTTTGCTTCCTGAGAACAAGGATGTTGCCCTGAATGAAATTCACCAGGTGTCAAAATTTAATTTAATGTCGACGCATTTCCTATTATCTAATTTTAAATACACATTTAAATACTCATTCAAATACTGACTTAGTATATATTTCTGGGATAAATATCATGACCAAAGCAACTTGAGGGCAAAGGGTTTATCACATCTCATAGGTTAGAGTTCATCATGGAGGAAAGTCAGGGCAGGAGCTCAAAGCAGGAACCTGTGGGCAGGAGCTGAACAGAGACCACAGAGGAATGCTGCTTGCTTATTGGCTAGCCTCTGGGCTTGCTTAGTCTCTTTTCTAATACAAGCAAGTAGCACCTGCCCAAGGTGGCGCTGCCCACAGCGTGCTGGGCCCTCCCAAATCAGTTATTAATAAAGAAAACACTCCACAGGCTTGCCTGCAGGCCATTCTGGTAGAGGCATTTTCCCAATGAGGTCCCCTCCTCTGGGATGACCTAGCTTATGCCAAGCTGAAAACATCCAAACAGCAGAAATACATATGTGAGCTTCATCAATTGCTTTAGAATGATGGCATTTATTTTTCATGGATCCAATTCAGGCTCATACATAGAATGGTGTTATTTTTGTTTATGTGTGTGTATGTATGTATGTATGTATGTATGCGTGCATGTATGTGTGTGTATGTATACATGTATGTATATGTGTGTATGTCTATGTATATACACACATATATATGAAAGTTTCTTAGTTTTTTGACATTCCTTTTAATTTATTTTAATTTTTTTATACTTATTTGCTTTCCATCCCACTCACTGCCCCCTCCCAGCTGTCCCTCCCCACAATCCTTCCTCTATCCCCCCTTCTCCCTTGAGCAGGTGGGGCCCCCTTGGATAGGCCCCACCCTGGCACTTCATGTCTCTGTGAGGCTAGGTGCTTCCTCTCCTACCGAGGCCAGACAAGGCAGACTAACTAGAAGAACCTATCCCACAGACAGGCAACAGCTTTTGGGACAAGCCCTGCTTTAGTTGTTCAGGACCCACATGAAGGTCAAACTGCACATCCTGTGCAGGGAGGCCTAGGTCCAGCCCGTGTATGTTCTTTGGTTGGTGCTTGAGACTCTGAGAGCCCCAAGGGTCTAGGTGGACTCTGTTGGTCTTCCTGTGGAGTTCCTATCCCCTTTGGGGCCCTCAATCCTTCCTCCTATTCTTCCATAAGATTCCCGAAGCTTTATCCACTGTTTGGCTGTGGGTGTCTGCATCTGTCTGAGTCAGCTGCTGGGTGGAGCCTCTCACAGGACAACTCTGTCTACAAGCATAACAACAGAGTATCACTAGTAATGTTAGGGATTGGTGCCAGCCCATGGGATGGGTCTCAAGTTGGGCCAGTTATTGGTTGGCTACTCCCACAGTCCCTGCTCCATCGCATGAGCCTGCATTTCTTGTAAACAGGATAAATATTGGATTGACAGTTTTGTGAGTGGGTGGGTGGTGTCTCTATCGCTCCACTGGAGTTCCTACCTAGATACAGGAGGTGGCCTCTTCAGTCTTGACATTTTATTTAAAAAGGCTTAATTTTTGTTTGTATGTGCAATGCAGAACAAAAATGTCATTTTATCCTTCTCAGTGTGCATATGATATTGGTTGATTTCAATATTAGTTATGGTACACACATTTATATTTCTGTTTGTCTTTCTGTATTCACAAACTAGGTTTATTCTTATGTTGCCAATGCTAGCATATTCATTTATTCAGTATATAACCATTAGAAGTTTAGTCAATTGGGAGAACACCTTATCAGTCACCTGGAGAATTCATAAAGAGTAGGACAAATACTACATTAGAAGAGGCTCATTAACCTGATTGGCCTGATGACAGAGAATGTAACCTATTAAAAAATGTGGACAACCTTGGAAGGAAGCAATTGATACATAACTTTATTGCTAAACCTGGAGACATGATGCTATAAACACTGATCATTCTGTGCACCCCAAAACAGGAAGCCCATGCTCTGTAGAGGTGTGTACAGTGTTTCTAGGTGACAGTGGGAGAGGTGTCTTTGTGATTAGTTTCCTGAGGTTGACACACTGCTGTGCTTGAGATATGGTATTTATTCGTGTGACCTGTAAGGAGGTTGGAACGAGTGCAGGTAGATTACAAAACCACAAAGGCCTGGACTATTTAACCTCAGAAAGAAATTAATTGAGTCAGGGAATTCCAGTTGAGGAACATTCTCCGTGATGGAACTAGTGATGGCAGGTTTTCTTTTTATCCCGGCATTTCTCACAGTTCAATGGAGCATCCTCCAGCCTGCAAAGCAGCACGCACGTCATTTATTCCGTTTTATTATTGCCTTCGCTGTACTGTTAAGACCTTGTCTGTCTTGTCAATCCACATCTCAGGTTTCAGAGACCTTATTGACGAAAAATAAACACTCCATTGATGACAGAGAATAATCTAACTTCTCTTTCTACTTCCTACACTTCCCTTCCCTCCCTTTCTATCTTACTGATGAGCTCTAGTTAAGCAATGTTCTAAAACCATAGGAGGAAGAGGAAATCACATTGGCGAGGCAGCGACATTTTTAGAGCAAACTGTATCTGTGGCAAATTCTGTTGTACTCCTGTAGGTGAAGAGAAAGTGCTTTTCTTTAGAAAAAAAAAAAGAACTATTAACTTTGATAAAAGACAATCTTTCTTTTAACCCCATAAAGACTCATTAGCTCTCAAAGAGTAAACATATTAACTCCATTAATGTTGAATGGGGGGGGTTCACTATTGTAATATTCAGTTTAATGCTCTGAAAAAAATAAAACTATGCTTAAACTCAGAAAATAAAAGAAGAGAACAGACAATAATTCAATTTGATTTATTTAGTATGCATTTTCTTTGAGGAAATGATCTGAGTGTGTCGCACGTTTTAGCTCATTTATTCTTCCTAAAATCACCACCAAGCACCAATACTCTTTTGCTCTCAGCTTTGGCACAGAGAAGTTCAATTAATCTCCACAGCAACACAGCTGGAAACAGTGGATTGGAGTCTAAGCAATCTGTCTTGTGAGTTTAGGGCTCTAAGAAACCACCTCTGTTCTGTTACCAAGTAGAATAATTTATTACTGTGGCTTTTGTTACTGTGCTACAGTGTAAAGTTATCATTGAGGATTATTGCTAGGTCTTATTTGAACTGCAATAATAGAAAAATCATACCATTGTGCATAGTATGTGTAGCAGAGCTTGGGATCATCTTAAATTCATTTTAGGGGATTAAGCTACAAACCACACAAAGAGATTTACATGCACTTTCATTAATAAAGATAAAATGTTGCTAGCTTATTTGCTGTTAGAGCACCTTGTCTGACCCTGAGGGGAGGCTAGCACAACAGACATGCATCAAAGTTAAGAAAAAGAATTTTCTGCTCATACTTATGTTTTTATATATATATATATATATATATATATATATATATAATGTTGTTTTTAATGAAGAAGTGGACATTGAATTATAATTATGGAACATCTCAGTTGGAAAATACACTCAATGAAAAAAGGAAAGATTCAAATTACAGTCATTTGTAAGTTTGGGAAAAACATGTAGTTTGCTAATATTCATTCATGTTCTTCTTTGAAAATTAGAAAGCGTTATAATGTATTTGCAATTGATGGCAGAATTACTCTCTCTCTCTCTCTCTCTCTCTCTCTATATATATATATATATATATATATATATATTGAACACACATATATATATATGATTGAACAACAGCAGCAACACCATCACCATTACTTACACACACACACACACACACACACACACACACACACACACACACACACACACACACACACACACACACACACATCACCCTTTGAAGGAAAACTTGATCCATGCTACTCTATTGTCCCATTAGTGATAATGTACATTGAAGATTTTGTTCAAAAAAATGGCTTCATCATTCCACTCTTTTTTTTCTTTCCCTTTTTTTTAGGAGCTGGGGACCAAACCCAGGGCCTTGCGCTTGCTAGGCAAGTGCTCTACCACTGAGCTAAATCCCCAACCCCCTCATCATTCCACTCTTAAAAGTACTTCTCAGATTAAATGCAGACAAGATTGACATGGGATCTCATTTCTTTTGATTGCTGTGGTCAACATGGAAGAGCTTACCAATCACTGGCTCCGTGGGAAATCCATCCAAATCCCACCAATTAGTACTGGGAGCAAAGTCAATAGAGTAGACCTGCTTTATCTGACAAAAGATGTGTTCCAATAGTCCCACTGGAAACCTCAGCAACAACCCCGTAGATACTATGTTGTTTTCAAACTTCCACGATCAACTTTAAATCATGACTTAGGACCAGAAAGATTAACAATTGTATTATAAGGTGACAAGCATCTGTGTTTTTGCCTTGTAAGTCTAGAATTTTCTCCTTGTTAATTGTAGGGAGTGCTTTCAAGGTGGGCTTCTCTTTACCATGTCTGAATCACCAGCATCACTCTCTAGTGTTAAGTGACATGAGAGTTACCTTGAACACAAGTGACTTGTGCTTTCTGCTGTCACTGGGGGCCTGTGTGACAGAGGCTTTGTTCTCCTTATTCCTGGGCTCCTGTTGTTCCCTGGCTCCACTCCAGTCCTGTGTCATCTCACGGCCTCTGTGAATTTCTGTTCACTTTTGTTATTTTCTTTTTCTTTTTTTCATTTTCTTTGTGTAGCCTAGGCTTTCCCAGAACTCACTCTGTAGACCAGGCCGGCCTTGAACTCACAGAGTCACCTGCCTCTGCCTCCCAAGTACTGGGATTAAAGACATGCACCACCACTGCCCTCTGTGAATTTCTGCATTTCTCTGCGGCAGATAATTTTATGTCAGCTTGACACAAGCTAAAGTTATGAGAAAAAGGGTCCTCAATTAAGAAAATGCTTCCATGGGGTTGGGGATTTAGCTCAGTGGTAGAGCGCTTGCCTAGCAGGCACAAGGCCCTGGGTTCGGTCCCCAGCTCTGAAAATAAAAGAAAAAAGAAAAAAAAAAGAAAAAAAGAAAAAAGAAAATGCTTCCATAGCCAAAACAGCCTGCAAGGCATTTTCTTAGTTGGTGAACCATGGGGGAGGGTCTGGTCCATTGTGAGTGGGGCCATCCCTGGATTGGTGGTTCTGAGTTCTATAAGAAAGCAGACTGAGCAAGCCATAGGGAGCAAGCCAGTAAGCAGCACCCGTCTCCCTCATGACCTCTGCATTAGCTCCTGCCTCTAGGTTCCTGCCCTGTTTCTGTTCTGACTTCCTTTGACGGTGAACAGTGATGCAGAAGCAAAGTCAAATAAACCCTTTCCTCCCCACTTGTTTTGGTCATGGTGTTCCATCACTGCACTAGAAACCTTAGCTGTGCATTCTACTTTCCTCTTTGAGGTGTTATCTGTTTTATTCTATCCCAACACTCCCCCACTCTCCCAAACACAGGCAGTCTCTAAATCCCCATCTTAACGAGAAGTCCTCCATTAGCAATGTTCAAGAATACAACTCTCTTTAAAAATATATTCTGACTTTTATTTTACAAAGGCACAGTCGAAGTAGTATTATTAAATGTTAAATTAACGTTTACTATTACACTTCCTGATGGAGTCTATATACCTGTGTCTACATACAGACATGTTTACTACACGAGACTAAGCCAGATAATGGGGCTAACATAGAGGCTCAAACACCCCAGCTATTGCCATACATTTTATCACCTACAATCTGCGCTACTGCGGCAACCTCTGAAAATGCGTCCTGCTATGCAGACTTGGGAAAGTTTCCCCGCTGCAGTTCTGTGTGGCTCTCTTTGAACTTTCCCATGTAGAATAGCACATCCTGGCACTAAGTCGAAGGAAAGTGCTGGATCTAAATTTTCTACCACTTCCCTGTCTGCTGCTGTCAGCACGGAGGCGTTGTTTTTGTATTAACACGGTGAAGGAAATTCATGAGAATAATTAGTTCTGTGTTGCTTATATTAGAGCTGGTTATCTCAATTCTAGCTTGGTAGGAGGTTTGTCCCCTGCCATCATTTGGCCCCGGGTCCACAGTTTTAAATTATGTGGAGGAGAAAATGATTATAAATGGTTCCTTCCTGTGGCGTTTCTTAACATTTCTTTTCTTAACCTGGAGTTTCTTACATTTTTCTGATCAGTTTCTCTGTGTGTTGTAGCCTAGGAGTAATGTCTCATCTGGTGGTCAGGCTGCAGAAGCAATTCCTTTAAGCATCATTAGTCCATAGTTAAGAGTTAGGTTTGTTTTAAGACTCTTTTTCTTTTAAATTGCATTGTGTGTATACTCGAAATGTACATGTATGCATTGTTTGTACGAATGTGGGCTTGCATGTGTCAGGATGCACATATGGAGGTCAGAGGGTAGTTTTGGAGGATTGTTTATGGATGTGTGCGCTGTTAAGGTGGCTTATTAATTAATAACTAATTATTAATTAATTAATTAATTAATTAATTGTTTTGGCCCTGTGCAGCATGCTTTAGGCTAACAGACCTGCAAGATTCTTGTGGATTTTCCTGTCTCTGCCTCCTAGCTCACTACATGAGTGATACCCATCCACCACTATACATACACACATAGATACATACATAGATACATACATAGATACATACATACATACATACATACATACATACATACATATATACATACATGCACATACATGTGGATTCTGGAATTGAATTGTCAGGCTTGCATAGCAAATGCTGTAACCCGGCTAGCTGTCTCTCATGCCCTAGATTCTTTTTGGAGATGAAAATTTAGTTGATCACACTTTTTTTTTCTGAACAAAATTTAGGTAGGACTATTGAGAAATGGCTATGATTTTCTTTTTTCATGGTGAGGGTCAAGCTACAGCTACAAGCTTCCTATTTGGGTAGGAAGCACATATAAGTAGATACAATTTAGATGCTGGGAAATCTACAAGAGTAAAAATCAGCCCTCTGAGGTGATGTTTTGAACTGTTCTGTGTTGGTGGTGGTCAATAACTAACAGTAGAGGATCATGTTCTCAACATACTTGGGGACACATGTGAGACTTCACAGAGTCTTAACTAGCATCTTTATGGTAGCTTTTCAGTCCGCCATTCTTTGCCTACTATGAGCCTGCTGAGAACGAAAGGTAATAAAAACAAGTGCCACAAACAAACATTGGATCAGGGAACAGGCTTTTTCTAGAAATGAAGTGAACACATGGGGTTGTTGTATAACAACTTTTAAATGAATATTTAAATGAATGTTTCTTTTCCATGTCTTTATTTAAATTAGTTACTAAGTTCCTATGTAACTAACTCAGGGAGTAAAATATTCCTAATCTAATGTTGGTATTTAATGGAGTAGCTGGCTGGATCATACTGGATCTGATGACCTAAACACTGAGCACAAATGAACGTTGTAAGACTTTGAAACTCTATCCTTAACTTGCAGAAGACTCAACTCTCTGTCTGGTACCCACATAGTTCTGAGAATTCTAGGGTCTACTCCAAAACAAGTGTGCCCCTTGCAGATTTCCATGTCATGAAGTGTTTTTCTTTCTTTAACACAAGGACATGAGTGGTTGTTTGAGGGTAGTGTCTATCTCCCAGGCTGATTTAGCCAATGGGCTTTCTGCTGCACATCAAGACTTTGGAGAGTTTAGAGGAGAGCAGGCAGAGTAGAGGCTTTGTAGTGAGATGTGAGTGGATAGTTCTGAGATTACTATATTAGATGTGCTTTCCATGCTTTTGATCTGATGTAAGAGAACACACACACACACACACACACACACACACACCTGTGCACACATATGCACACATGTGCAGCACACACATGCATACATACACACATGTGTGGGAACACACACCCGGACACATACAGGGGATGAATGCTTGCTTTGAGATTAACCTTCCAAGGGACACATGCATGCCTGTGGCTGGCTTCCTTACTGTCACTGCTATCAGCCATATTGCATTAAGTGACAGGTGCCATTCTCCTACATCTCTCATTCTTGGAAGCTAAGTCATTGGTAAATGAGACTTCTCACGTTTGATCTGACATCAGAGTTCTTAAAACATATATGGAAGTTATCAGGGATAAAGTATAAGTCTGATTTCCACCCATTTCCTTTCACCTTTAAGATTTGCCTATCATCTGGAAATGATAGGACCACTACACTATGGTTCCTCAGGGTTCCTGTGATTGCATGTATAGTTCTCGCATAAGATAAAACCAGTAAATTCTGGCATCAAGTGGGAAGGGGTACACGAGCCCTGATGCCTAACTGAGGAGCCATTTAAAAAGAAGAGGGCATGAACTTAAGTGGCCCGAAGGGAGCTAGAGGTGAAGGAATTAGGGGGATGACTTTGGGGAGGATATGGTCAGACCACATTGTGTGGCATTCCCCAGGAATTAATAAGATATTTTAAAAAGATCTTGTTAGAAGGGGAAGGTAAAGGAAAGGGAAGGAGAGGGGAAGGGAAGGAAGGGAAGGGGAAGGGGAAGGGGAAGGGGAAGGGGAAGGGGGAAGGGGAAGGGGAAGGGAAGACGAGAAATGGAAGATTTCTACTTGGAAGAATTCCAACCCGTTAAGAGCAGAACATAGAAGTAAGAAGGATGAAATTCCATGTTTGTAAAAATAAAGAACCCCATCATGCTATATACCTCACACTTTTACAAGAGTCCTCCCTGCCGTGTTGCAATGCAGAGATTCCAAATCGAGTTGAACATTGCTTAGCATTTAGACGAGAAAATTGTCTGGAAGTTAATTGTAATTGCACATCAAGTCTCCTAGTGCCATGCTTTGTTTTTCAACTATGCGTACTCAAACCAATGGAGACCTGAGCAGGCCACGTGACACTGTTTCCTTTCTGTGCGGGCAACTTAAGCCCTCAGTTCACCTTCGGGGCTTCCAGGAGGCTGCGTCAATAGTAAACCTCCCTCCAAAGTCCTGTCAAATGCTTTCTGCCTGTGCGCCTGTGACTTCTGCTGCCTCCAACACTCCTTAGGAGCGTTCAGAAATCTCTCAGGTGAGGTCCCTGGCAGGGTTTAGGCACCACATTTGCTGCAAACTCTTCTTGTTGACAACAGTCCCTGCCTTGCTGGGTGGCACCGTTACTTTGAGCCCAGGGTGCATGAGCTTCTCTTGTTGTTTTGGGTTTAGGAGAATGAAGTGAGGGGAAAAGAGGAGTGGGAGCCTTTGTTTCATCCGACTTTCTTCTTTCTTAATGGAGTTTCCAAACACACTTAAAATAAAACAGTAGCAATGGACCTTTATTCTGTCAGACTCACAAAAAGACCAGAAGCCACCATAATCAGTGTGTGGTCACCAAGAGGGTCTGAATCTCTAGAGCTTTGGGAGACCTCCAAATTGTTTAGTGAGAGCTATTTTGGGGCTCAAGTTTACACACACACACACACACACACACACACACACACACACACACTCACATAGTTTTTGAAAGACAACTTTTAGGGTTTTTTTTTTTTTAAATTAGTCTCTTTCTTACATAAGCAAATTCCGGACAGATGGAGAAGTCTCTTCTTGTCCACCGTGAGACAGTGCACAGATGGCTGGAACCACAGGCGGCCCTGGGACACCATTATTCTATACCAAGTTATTAGAATATATGTAGCATAAAGCTGACCCCCTCATGGCCCTGTTGTGGTAGGATTTACAGCAGCATAGAATCAAAAGAGTTTAAAGGAAAGTTAAATCTCTACTATTATTTCTTACCAAAGAACCAAAGGGAAATAATTGCACAGTCAATTTTTCTTACCTATTTTTCCTTACCCTCTCATTTTCCCAGGCTTCCGTAGCAGCTGTGAGGCGTATCCCTTACATTCTACCTGGAAAGTTCTTTCTCCTTCCAGGCCACCCAGGCTCCTTAATCTCCCCCCTCTCCCCTGTGCTCTGAGTTTTATTAAATAGATAAACCCACCTTCAGTGACCTGTTTTAAATTCCTGTTGCCCCAGTAGTTACAGCTTGTGCAATGGAAGAGGGCCCAGGGACTTCTCCACTGAGAATGAGTCTACTTTTAGTGGGTGGTATATATGTGTATGCATGTGGTTAGTGAGAACTGGGAAGACTGCACACATATAACTTGATAACTTTATTCTTTGAATGTTGAAAATAGATCTATGAGCATATGGTTGCATCTGCTGTATGGAGAAGAAGCATTTAGTAGCATGTTTTAAGTTTTTTCTTTTGTGAAATTAAAACATCTTACCACCAAGGTTAGTTGTACTGTCTTTTTTTTTTTTTTTTTTTTTTTAAAAAAAAGTTTTTTTATAAGTACACAGTAGCTGTCTTCAGACACGCCCGAAGAGGGCATTGGATTCCATTACAGATGGTTGTGAGCCACCATGTGGTTGCTGGGAATTGAACTCAGGACCTCTGGGAAGAGCAGTCAGTGGTCTTAACTGCTGAGCCATCTCTCCAACCCCTAATTGTACTGTCTTAAGCAATGAAGAAACTCCTTTTCCAATTTTAAGTTCTATAAGTAATAACTTTAGTTTTTTTAAATCAAAGAAAGCATGTAATAGGGTTTGTGGTTTCAGAGTCCTTGATGGCATAGAGAAGGTATGGCAGCAGGGAAGGAAACACTACTATAACATCACATATTGTCCCTCACACAATGATAGAGGTGACCTCAACATTCCACTCTTGCCAATAGACAAGGCCATCTGAAGAACACTAAGCAGAGAATGCTGGAGTTAAATAATGTCACAAATCAGATGGACCTGGAAAGCATCTACAAGACATTTAACCGAAACCCAAAAGACTTTTCTCTCAGTGGCTTATGGAACTTTCTCCAAAATTGACCAAGTAGTTGGATACAAAGCCAGAGGTAGAAGAAAGTCGTGATAGTGCCCTGTAGTTTGGTTGACCACCACTGATTTGATATTAAGGACAGAATCAACAGGAAGTACACAAACGTGTGAACAACTCACTACTGAATGAAAATCTGTCAAGACATAAATCAGAAAGAAAACTAAAAACTCTTTAAAACTGAATGAAAATTAAACACTACATACCCAAACAAATGGGGCACAGTGAAGGCACTTTCTAAGAGGAAGACTCACAGCACTTGGGACCTACTTCCAAAAAATTCAGCAGTTTCACATTAGTAGCTTAGTGGTACAACTGAAATCTCAAGTAGAACAACAAGATGTAACATTTGAGAGGAGTAGATGGGATAATCAAACTCAGGGTTAAAATCAATGAAATTGAAACAAGCAAACAACAGCAACAAAAACAATACAAATAATTAATAAAACAAAAAGTTGGCTCTTTGAGAAAATCAGCAAGGTTGACCAACCTTTAGCCAAGTTAATGAAAGGATAGAAGGAAAAGATCTAAAATTAATTAAATCAGAAATGGGAAGGAATATATTACAATGGACACCAAGGAAATCTAAAGACTCATAAGTATATACTTTAAAAATCATCAAACTGGGGAAGTCCCACACCCGCGGATCCTGGCCCGCAGCAGCTCTCTGCTCCCAAAACCCGTGGGAGAGAGACCTCACCGCCTGGTCAGGTGGGCACTCCTGAGGCTGCAGAGCGGAAGAGACCACCAACACTGCCCACCCCTGCCCACATCCCTGGCCCAAGAGGAAACTGTATAAGGCCTCTGGGCTCCTGTGGGAGAGGGCCCAGGAGAGGCAGGAGCCCTGCCTGAGACACCGCCGGAACCTGAAGGAAACAGACTGGATAAACAGTTCTCTGCACCCAAATCCCGTGGGAGGGAGAGCTAAACCTTCAGAGAGGCAGACACGCCTGCGAAACCAGAAGAGACTGCTCTCTGCACACATTGCTGATTCCAGAGGAAAACACTGGAGGCCATCTGGAACCCTGGTGCACGGAGGCTCCCGGAAGGGGCGGCGCAGATCTTCCCGGTTGCTGCCACCTCAGAGAACCCGTGGGCAGCACCCAGCTGAGCGAACGTGAGCCTCGGGACCACAGGTAAGACCAACTTTTCTGCTGCAAGTGACCTGCCTGGTGAACTCAAGACACAGGCCCACAGGAACAGCTGAAGACCTGTAGAGGGGCAAAACTACACACGCGAAAGCAGAACACTCTGTCCCCATAACTGGCTGAAAGAAAACAGTAAAACAGGTCTACAGCACTCCTGACACACAGGCTTATAGGACAGTCTAGCCACTGTCAGAATTAGCAGAACAAAGTAACACTAGAGATAATCTGATGGCGAGAGGCAAGCGCAGGAACACAAGCAACAGAAACCAAGACTACATGGCAGCATCGGAGCCCAATTCTCCCACCAAAACAAACATGGAATATCCAAACACACCAGAAAAGCAAGATCTAGTTTCAAAATCAGATTTGATCATGATGCTGGAGGACTTCAAGAAAGACGTGAAGAACTCCTTAGAGAACAAGTAGAAGCCTACAGAGAGGAATCATAAAAATCCTGAAAGAATTCCAGGAAAACACAATCAAACAGTTGAAGGAATTAAAATGGAAATAGAAGCAATCAAGAAAGAACACATGGAAACAACCCTGGATATAGAAAAAACCAAAAGAAGAGACAAGGAGCTGTAGATACGAAGCTTCACCAACAGAATACAAGAGATGGAAGAGAGAATCTCAGGAGCAGAAGATTCCATAGAAATCATTGACTCAACTGTCAAAGATAATGTAAAGTGGAAAAAGCTACTGGTCCAAAGCATACAGGAAATCCAGGACTCAATGAGAAGATCAAACCTAAGGATAATAGGTATAGAAGAGAGTAAGGACTCCCAGCTCAAAGGACCAGTAAATATCTTCAACAAAATCATAGAAGAAAACTTCCTTAACCTAAAAAAGAGATACCCATAGGCATACAAGAAGCCTACAGAACTCCAAATAGATTGGACCAGAAAAGAAACACCTCCGTCACATAATAGTCAAAACACAAACGCACAAAATAAAGAAAGAATATTAAAAGCAGTAAGGAAAAAAGGTCAAGTAACATATAAAGGCAGACCTATCAGAATCACACCAGACTTCTCGCCAGAAACTATGAAGGCCAGAAGATCCTGGACTGATGTCATACAGACCCTAAGAGAACACAAATGCCAGCCCAGGCTACTGTATCCTGCAAAACTCTCAATTAACATAGATGGAGAAACCAAGATATTCCATGACAAAACCAAATTTACACAATATCTTTCTACAAATCCAGCACTACAAAGGATAATAAATGGTAAAGCCCAACATAAGGAGGCAAGCTATACCCAAGAAGAGGCAAGAAACTAATCGTCTTGGCAACAAAACAAAGAGAAGAAAAGCACACAAACACAACCCCACATCCAAATATGAATATAACAGGAAGCAATAATCACTATTCCTTAATATCTCTCAACATAAATGGCCTCAACTCCCCAATAAAAAGACATAGATTAACAAACTGGATACGCAACGAGGACCCTGCATTCTGCTGCCTACAGGAAACACACCTCAGAGACAAAGACAGACACTACCTCAGAGTGAAAGGCTGGGAAACAACTTTCCAAGCAAATGGTCTGAAGAAGCAAGCTGGAGTAGCCATTCTAATATCAAATAAAATCAATTTCCAACTAAAAGTCATCAAAAAAGATAAGGAAGGACACTTTATATTCATCAAAGGAAAAATCCACCAAGATGAACTCTCAATCCTAAATATCTATGCCCCAAATACAAGGGCACCTACATACGTAAAAACACACATTGTGTGTGTGTTTAAAGCTCAAAACACACATTGCACCTCACACAATAATAGTAGGAGATTTCAACACCCCACTCTCATCAATGGACAGATCATGGAAACAGAAATTAAACAGAGACGTAGACAGACTAAGAGAAGTCATGAGCCAAATGGACTTAACGGATATTTATAGAACGTTCTACCCTAAAGCAAAAGGATATACCTTCTTCTCAGCTCCTCATGGTACTTTCTCCAAAATTGACCATATAATTGGTCAAAAAACGGGCCTCAACAGGTACAGAAAGATAGAAATAATCCCATGCGTGCTATCGGACCACCACGGCCTAAAGCTGGTCTTCAATAACAATAAGGGAAGAATGCCCACATATACGTGGAAATTGAACAATGCTCTACTCAATGATAACCTGGTCAAGGAAGAAATAAAGAAAGAAATTAAAAACTTTTAGAATTTAATGAAAATGAAGGTACAACATACCCAAACTTATGGGACACAATGAAAGCTGTGCTAAGAGGAAAACTCATAGCGCTGAGTGCCTGCAGAAAGAAACAGGAAAGAGCATATGTCAGCAGCTTGACAGCACACCTAAAAGCTCTAGAACAAAAAGAAGCAAATACACCCAGGAGGAGTAGAAGGCAGGAAATAATCAAACTCAGAGCTGAAATCAACCAAGTAGAAACAAAAAGGACCATAGCAAGAATCAACAGAACCAAAAGTTGGTTCTTTGAGAAAATCAACAAGATAGATAAACCCCTAGCCAGACTAACGAGAGGACACAGAGAGTGTGTTCAAATTAACAAAATCAGAAATGAAAAGGGAGACATAACTACAGATTCAGAGGAAATTCAAAAAATCATCAGATCTTACTATAAAAGCCTATATTCAACAAAACTTGAAAATCTGCAGGAAATGGACAATTTCCTAGACAGATACCAGGTACCAAAGTTAAATCAGGAACAGATAAACCAGTTAAACAACCCCATAACTCCTAAGGAAACAGAAGCAGTCATTAAAGGTCTCCCAACCAAAAAGAGCCCAGGTCCAGACGGGTTTAGTGCAGAATTCTATCAGACCTTCATAGAAGACCTCATACCAATATTATCCAAACTATTCCACAAAATTGAAACAGATGGAGCACTACCGAATTCCTTCTATGAAGCCACAATTACTCTTATACCTAAACCACACAAAGACCCAACAAAGAAAGAGAACTTCAGACCAATTTCCCTTATGAACATCGACGCCTTAAAAATACTCAACAAAATTCTGGCAAACCAATCCAAGAGCACATCAAAACAATCATCCACCATGATCAAGTAGGCTTCATCCCAGGCATGCAGGGATGGTTTAATATCGGAAAACCATCAACGTGATCCATTATATAAACAAACTGAAAGAACAAAACCACATGATCATTTCATTAGATGCTGAGAAAGCATTTGACAAAATTCAACACCCTTCATGATAAAAAGTCCTGGAAAGAATAGGAATTCAAGGCCCATACCTAAACATAGTAAAAGCCATATACAGCAAACCAGTGACTAACATTAAACTAAATGGAGAGAAACTTGAAGCAATCCCACTAAAATCAGGGACTAGACAAGGCTGCCCACTCTCTCCCTACTTATTCAATATAGTTCTTGAAGTTCTAGCCAGAGCAATCAGACAACAAAAAGGAGGTCAAGGGATACAGATCGGAAAAGAAGAAGTCAAAATATCACTATTTGCAGATGATATGATAGTATATTTAAGTGATCCCAAAAGTTCCACCAGAGAACTACTAAAGCTGATAAACAACTTCAGCAAAGTGGCTGGGTATAAAATTAACTCAAATAAATCAGTAGCCTTCCTCTACACAAAAAAAGAGAAACAAGCGGAGAAAGAAATTAGGGAAACGACACCCTTCATAATAGACCCAAATAATATAAAATACCTCGGTGTGACTTTAACCAAGCAAGTAAAAGATCTGTACAATAAGAACTTCAAGACACTGAGGAAAGAAATTGAAGAAGACCTCAGAAGGTGGAAAGATCTCCCACGCTCATGGATTGGCAGGATTAATATAGTAAAAATGGCCATTTTACCAAAAGCGATCTACAGATTCAATGCAATCCCCATCAAAATATCAATCCAATTCTTCAAAGAGTTAGACAGAACAATTTGCAAATTCATCTGGAATAACAAAAAACCCAGGATAGCTAAAACTATCCTCAACAATAAAAGGACTTCAGGGGGAATCACTATCCCTGAACTCAAGCAGTATTACAGAGCAATAGTGATAAAAACTGCATGGTATTGGTACAGAGACAGACAGATAGACCAATGGAACAGAATTGAAGACCCAGAAATGAACCCACACACCTATGGTCACTTGATTTTTGACAAAGGAGCCAAATCCATCCAATGGAAAAAAGATAGCATTTTCAGCAAATGGTGCTGGTTCAACTGGAGGTCAACATGTAGAAGAATGCAGATCGATCCATGCTTATCACCCTGTACAAAGCTTAAGTCCAAGTGGATCAAGGACCTCCACATCAAACCAGACACACTCAAACTAATAGAAGAAAAAACTAGGGAAGCATCTGGAACACATGGGCACTGGAAAAAATTTCCTGAACAAAACACCAATGGCTTATGCTCTAAGATCAAGAATCGACAAATGGGATCTCATAAAACTGCAAAGCTTCTGTAAGGCAAAGGACACTGTGGTTAGGACAAAACGGCAACCAACAGATTGGGAAAAGATCTTTACCAATCCTACAACAGATAGAGGCCTTATATCCAAAATATACAAAGAACTCAAAAAGTTAGACCGCAGGGAGACAAATAACCCTATTAAAAAATGGGGTTCAGAGCTAAACAAAGAATTCACAGCTGAGGAATGCCGAATGGCTGAGAAACACCTAAAGAAATGTTCAACATCTTTAATCATCAGGGAAATGCAAATCAAAACAACCCTGAGATTTCACCTCACACCAGTGAGAATGGCTAAGATCAAAAACTCAGGTGACAGCAAATGCTGGCGAGGATGTGGAGAAAGAGGAACACTCCTCCATTGTTGGTGGGATTGCAGACTGGTACAACCATTCTGGAAATCAGTCTGGAGGTTTCTCAGAAAATTGGACATTAAACTGCCTGAGGATCCAGCTATACCTCTCTTGGGCATATACCCAAAAGATGCCCCAACATATAAAAAAGACACGTGCTCCACTATGTTCATAGCAGCCTTATTTATAATAGCCAGAAGCTGGAAAGAACCCAGATGCCCTTCAACAGAGGAATGGATACAGAAAATGTGGTACATCTACACAATGGAATATTACTCAGCTATCAAAAACAACGAGTTTATGAAATTTGTAGGCAAATGGTTGGAACTGGAAACTATCATCCTGAGTGAGCTAACCCAATCACAGAAAGACATACATGGTATGCACTCATTGATAAGTGGCTATTAGCCCAAATGCCTGAATTACCCTAGATGCCTAGAACAAATGAAACTCAAGACGGATGATCAAAATGTGAATGCTTCACTCCTTCTTTAAAAGGGGAACAAGAATACCCTTGGCAGGGAAGAGAGAGGCAAAGATTAAAACAGAGACTGAAAGAACACACATTCAGAGCCTGCCCCACATGTGGCCCATATATATACAGCCACCCAATTAGACAAGATGGATGAAGCAAAGAAGTGCAGAAGTGTAGATCGATCCTGAGAGACACAGCCAGAATACAGCAAATATAGAGGCGAATGTCAGCAGCAAACCACTGAACTGAGAATAGGACCCCCGTTGAAGGAATCAGAGAAAGAACTGGAAGAACTTGAAGGGGCTCGAGACCCCATATGTACAACAATGCCAAGCAACCAGAGCTTCCAGGGACTAAGCCACTACCTAAAGACTATACATGGACTGACCCTGGACTCTGACCTCGTAGGTAGCAATGAATATCCTAGTAAGAGCACCAGTGGAAGGGGAAGCCCTGGGTCCTGCTAATACTGAACCCCCAGTGAACTAGACTGTTGGGGGGAGGGTGGGGAGGGGAACACCCATAAGGAAGGGGAGGGGGGAGGGGGATGTTTGCCCAGAAACCGGGAAAGGGAATAACACTCGAAATGTATATAAGAAATATTCAAGTAAATAAAAAAAAAAAGAACTCTGGGAGAGATGATCAGAAGGGGGCAACATTTGGAATGTAAATAAAGTAATTAACTTAAAAAAAAATCATCAAACTGGAAAACCCAAAGAAACAAATGATCTCTCTCTCTCTCTCTCTCTCTCTCTCTCTCTCTCTCTCTCTCTCTCTCTCTATCTCTATCTCTTACAAGATCAATTTAAGCAATTTGAATAGACCCATAGCCCCTGGTGAAATAAAAACAGTACTTAAAAGTCTTCCAACGAAAAAATAAAGAAGCCCAGGGCCAGGTGGATTCTATTAGACCTTCAAAGAGGAATGAGTGCAGGGATGGGCCAACAGATCAATAAACACAACAGACTATCTGAAAGACTGAAAGACAAAAGCCACATGATCATTTCATTAGATGCACAAAAGACCCTTGACAACATCCAACATTCCTTCATTCTAAAGGTGCTGGAGAGTCTAGGGATACAAGGGACACACCTCACCACAATAAAGGTAATTTACAGCAAGCCTAGCAAGCCCACAGCCAACACCAGCCTAATGGAGAGAAACTCAAAAGACTGTCCACTCTCTCCACACCTATTCAATATAGGAGTACTTGAAGTCTTAGCTAGAGCAACAAAATAACTGATCAAAGGGATACAAATAGGAAAGGGAAGAAGTCAACGTGTCTTTATTTGCACATGATATGATTTCATACATAAAGACTCTATAGGTTTTGCCAGGGAACTTCTACAGCTGCAAAACACTTTGAACAAAGTAACAGGATACAAAAGTACCACAGAAATATCAGTAGCCTTTCTAAATACAAACGATTAACAGACTGAGAAAGAAATCAGGGAAAACAGTACCTTTCACAATAGTTTCAAAAGATGAAGTATCTTGAGATAAAAAGCAAGCAAGTGAAAGACTTGCAGAATAAAAGCCTTAAGACACTGAAGAAGATATAAGACAATGGAAAGATTTCCCATACTCATAAATCAGGAGGAATAATATTGTGAAACTGGCCATCTTATCAAAAGCAATCAAAAGATTCAATGCAATCTTCATCAAAATTCAAAATGAGATTTTTCGCAGAAATTATTTAAAAAAGACACTTTTCAGCCTCTTGTGGAAGCACTAAAAATTCAGGATATCTAAAACAATCTTGAATAATAAATGAACTACTGAGGCTAAAACTATCTCAGGTTTCAAAGTTATACTACAAAGCTATAGTAATCAATAAAAAAGTAATAAATGAACTATGACGGCTAACACCATCCTAGGTTTCAAGTTATACTACAAAGCTATAGTAATCAATAAAAAAGTAATAAATGAACTATTATGGCTAACACCATCCTAGGTTTCAAGTTATACTACAAAGCTATAGTAGTAGCATGCTATTGGCATAAAAAACAGACACGTTTATAAACCTTTTTGAATTGAAGTCCCAGCTATATGACCACATACCCATGGATACATTTTTTTTGACAAAGAAGCCAAAAATACACACACCAGAGAAAAGACAGTATCTTCAACAAATGTTGCTGGTCAAACTGGTTGGCTGCATGTGGAAGAATGGGATTAGATCCCTATTTATCACCCTACACTAATCTCAACTCCAAGTGGGCGAAAGACCTCAACATAAAACCAGATACACTCAGCCTGAGGGAAGGGAAAGTGGAGAACAGCTTTGAACTCATTTGGACAGAGGATTTATGGACAGACACTGATAGTACAGGTTCTAAGACCAACAACTAAAATGTGACCTCATGAAGCTGAGTGCTTCTGCATGACAAAGGACACCATCATTCAGGCACAGCAGCAGCCCACAGAAGGGGAAAGACCTTTACCAATTATATATCCAATAGAGGACTAGTGTCTGATATATATACATACAGAGCTGAAAAAAACTGGACATCAAGAAAACAAATAACCCCAATTAAAACTGGGGTTCAGAAGTAAGCAAAGAGTTTTCAAACGATGAAACACAAATGGCCGAGAAACACTTAAGAAAATGTTCAACATCCTTTGCTGCCAGAGAGATGCAAATTAAGACTATTTTGAGATTTCATCTCACCCCAGTTAGAATGGCCAAGATCAATATTACAAATGACAGCTCATGCTGGCAAGGATGTGGGTAAAAAGAAACTCTTTTTCATTGCTGGTGGAAGTCCAGACTGGTACAGCCACTGTGGAAATCAGGGTGGCTGTGCTTTAGAAAAGAGGAAATACAGCTACCTCAAGATCCAGCTATGGCTACACTTGGGCATATATCCAAAGGGCTCCACATCCTACTACAGAGATAACTGCTCATGCGTGTTCATTGCTGCTCTGTTCATAACAGCCAGAGATTGAAAGCAGCCTAGCTGCCCATCAGCTGATGTCTCGATAAGGAATATGTTATATTTATAGAATAGAATGTTATTCAGCTGTTAAGAGAAATGAAATTATGAAGTACACAGGTAAATGGATGGAACTAGGAAAAAAATCACCTTGGGTAATCCAGATGACAAATAACATGTTTTCTCTTATATTTGAATATTAGCTTTTAAGCTTTTGATATATGTGCTACGATATGAATAATTACAGCATTAAGATACTTTAGTAATGGACTTGTGGTGGTGGGGGTTGGGGGAGAGGATCTCCTGAGGAAGAGGATACAGTATATATTTGAGAGGAAGGGGATACAGTATATATTTGAGAGGAAGGGGATACTGTATATATTTGAGAGGAAGGGGATACTGTATATATTTGAGAGGAAGGGGATACAGTATATATTTGAGAGGAAGAGGATACAGTATATATTTATGGAGACACAGGAAAGAAGTGTATCAAGAGCAGAGAGGTCTGGGCAGTGTAGAGGAGTGTAAGGAGGGACAACTGACACCGAAGGCCTTTTGGAAAATTACATGAAAACCTATGCCTGTAGAAGCTTCCTAGAATATAGACATACACAAAAGGAATCCAAATGGACTTATCAAATAATAGGAAGACAATTTCTCAACTAGACATGCCTCCAAAGAAAGCCTGCAGTGACAGGAATGGGTGACATGTTGAATCATTGGGCAAAAGGGCCCCATCATAGTTGCCCCATCAACATGATGTTGATGTTGCCTCAAACATCATAGGGAAAGGCCATGGCTAGTTCCAGCTCTCCACAGCCTGATGGGAAACACTGTTTTTGAAAACAGCACTTATATATGTCACCAAACATGGAGAAGTTGAGCTGGCGGCTAACTAGAAGCTTTCTTTCTACTAACTGGCATTCATGGTACTGGAAGGTACTCTGAACACTGCCAGAGTAGATGGGTAATCATCAATATCTCCCAGCTGTAAATGCTGTGATCTTTGACAGCAACCTGCCTGCACTGTACGCTGGTGTAACTGTGACACAACCCTCTCTCTGATTGCATTTAAGGCCCTCTGCATGAGATGGAACCCCTACCTCACATTGTTAAGTGGCCAATAACCTGAGATTAGATAGGCCATGAGCCCTGGCGGAAAACCTACCACTACTACTATTCTGCTAAATGAACACAGCAATCAAATGACTCATGGCTATACCCATTGATCAGTCTCAGTTTGCCTCATCTTCTAGGAGATGGCGGCTGATTCAGAGACCCACACCTCGACAGTGGGAAGTGAGAGACTCTGGAGTACTCGGTTCTCAATGGAATACTGTCATCCAAGCCTTCCCCTTAGAGTTCAAGGTTCTGAGTAGAAGAGGATGCAGAAAGATAGTAAAAATCTAGAGGACATGGTGTCTTCTAGACAAAAAGAAATGAATGAATTAATACATGAACTCAGAGAGACTGTGGTAGCATACACAGGACATGAGCAGATTCAAGCCAGACAATGTCCCTGTGCTGAGAGTGGAGAGTGGCCATGGGTTCCCACCCCTAACCAAGAGACTTTATGCAGCTAATAATACCTGCTGGCAATGGAAACATTAGTTTTCTCTGTTGGAGACGAGTTGGGTTTATTAACCACATTTCAGTGTAGGCCCTATCCCCAGGGGCAATTGGCCAACACAAAACAAACTTGGTGTTTTTTTTTTTTTTTTAATTATTTTGTTTTTGTAGACTTTTGTCTCATTTTGCTTTGTTTGGGCTATTTTTATCTTATTAGTCTTTTGCTTGTTTATGTTGATTAGAGTTATTGTTATGCTTTTCTTTGTTTTTGTCTTGTCTTTTTGGTTGCTTGATTTTTTTGAGAGATAACATAGATGGTAGAGAGAGGTAGGGAAGGATCTGGGAGGAATTAAGAACAGGGAAAATTATATAATCATAATATGTTATATGAACAATTTTAATAAAATAGTCAAAAAGTTATAAATAAGTATGAAGAGGAAAAGATTGTAGAGTTGTTTTCTATTAAATAATTTGTGACAACTGAAAAATTCATAAAAGTAAATGCAATTTAATTAAGATTTTTTTGATTAGTGCACCATGTAAGTGTTATATATAGCAGGATTTGGGACATTTAAAAATTGTTTGCCTTGAGTTCTTTATTGGCATTAATTTTTCGATTATGGTAAAACTTTACATTATGTTTATTTAACATTTTGAGAATTAAATAATTTTTAAAAATATCCTGTACAATTTGAGGGACTTGGAGGACTAAAAGCTAGATTTCTTACTCGTGTATGGTTTAAAATATTAAAAATGTTGGAATGAGAGAAGCCAACACTGATTGCTCAAACTGTGAACAGAATTTCTGCAGACATAGGCTTGTTGATTAATTTTCATTGACATCATTCAAGTACTCGGATGCAATGATTCTAGGCACCGAGGTTGTCCTGAAAGAATTTTCAACGATCCTGTATATAACATGAATAAACTCATAGCTGGACAATGACATTGTGTCTTTTGATCCCACTACATACAAGAAGGCAAGAAGGAGGGAGAGAGGAAGGAAGGAGAGAGACAAGGAGACGTGGTGGTGGTATAAAGCTCCCTGTGTCCAGAGATCTGGAGACACCGTTTGTTTTGCAGTTTTAGGAGTCAAACTCAGGGCCTTGGACCTAGCAGGCAATCACTCTGCTGCAGGGCTACAGCGACATCTTGGCTCTGTCTGCAGCTTTTTCTGAGCGAGCCTACTGAATCCCAGAACACACTCAGTGTTCGTGCTGTGTCTCCTTTGAAAGTGCCCGATCGGAAATGGAAGCCACAGAATTGGCTTGTGTATGCTGCATATGCAATTTCCACGGGAAGAAAGTGCACGGATACCAGGGACTTCTTTGAAGTTTAAATGAAAGAAGCAAAAGTGGCAGGAGGCCTTGTGTGGAGAAAATTGTATATTTAGCTAAAGCTTCGTGTCGGTTCTTGCAATTGACCTCTTAAAATGTGGAGCGCCACATAATGTAGCTTACGACCTTGCTTAACTGGAAAGTTATAATGCATGAGAGGGGGTAGGGATGCGAGCAGGAAGGAAACTATACAAAGAGATTTTACATAGCGTTTCATTTTCTAAGGGTTAGGAACAAAATTCTTGGAAGAGGCCATGAAATAGAGTGTTTTCGATTACAAAGCCTGCACGGTAACGTGTGTTTGTTCCGGAACGCTGTCCTCTGAGCAAGGACAACTTAATCCCTTAATCAGAGACGTTGTAATGACCCACAAGAGATCCTCGAGATTTGACCTGTTGGCATTTCTTATGGTGCCAGGAGGGCTGTTAGGCCGTCCCTTCCAGTTCCAGCCACTCTCTGCTGTGCCCCCTCTCAGCTGCATGATTCAGCTCAGGCTGAACTGGAGTCTTCATCTGTGCAGCTGTAGGGAAGTTGTCAGTCCTCGCTGGGGAGAGATTTTTCAGTGATGGAGCTCTTTTGGAGTTACCCATGGTCCTTTGCGTAATCCCTCACTCATACTCTTGTATGCCTAATACGTTCATTGGTTCATGAAGATGGACTTGGATAGAATCTTTACTTTGGCCCATCGTTGGCACCCTCTCTAGGCATGCATTAAGTGTTTCTCCGCCTCCCTCCAAGGGATATCCACAAAGCCTTTGTGGACTTTAAGACTTTAAGAGGCACAGGATTATATTCTAAACCAGGTTCTGTCACGGAATTGCTTGTGGTTCTAGGCAGGTTGGGGGAACTCAGTGTCTATGAGTGGCCTAGTTTGACATAGAAGTCTTCAGCTTCGTTATGCAGATGAACCCCCCTGAGTTTTCAATGTTTTTACAGACAGGAAATTGAAATACTGGCCTGTGAACTTAAAGTACTTCAGTGACCTCCGGTTCATATTTGTAAAATATTCAGAAACAGGATCAGGAATTAATTGCTTCATAGCATCGAGAGTTCTTGGTTCTGAAAGGTACTCAGGCAAAGGAGAACTGAGGTGAGGTTAAGGATTTGTTACTTGGTATCTCAAGCCCTGGAGGTTTGAAGAGTCTGTCTCCTGGCATTACTCCTCTTATTGACCTCTAACCTATTTGAGTTTGGAAAAAGTCACAAAGTATAAAAGAAAAATGAACACAGAAGCAGTTTGGGAAAGATTTCCTTCCAAGATAGCAAAATAGCCATTGCTGGTTGTTACATGCAGTAGTTTTTCAGTGTCCCAGATGGCTCAGCTCCAGGACCTCCAGCCCTCTTTCTTAATATTGGCAGGGATGGAGTTTTATCTAGAAGTTCGTTATGTAAAATGGTGTCATATTTGCATATAACCTGTGTGCATCCTCCCATATACATTAAGTCAGATTTTTACTATGTACTGTTTGTATATAATCATTTGCATTAAGTAGGCATGCACACTCAAATTCGACTTTTGAGATCTGCCAGAATATTTTCTTCCTATAATTAGTAGAATCTGTGACGTTTGGATGCTGAGGGACCTCTAGCCAAGATAGATCTCACACGTCATCAAAGCACTTCAGTTCGCCAAGATCAGTCTTCAGTGTCTGTTTCTCCATTACGTAGCTGCTATGCTTTCCAAAGGCCTTTTATTTTTCTGATTTTCCCATCATTCATTGCCACCTGTTGACCCATCTTTGAGTTTAAAACACATACCATTCATTTAGACACTTGATGAGTTAAACTGATCATGCTAGCCCACGTAGTCTTATTTGCCCATTATGTACGTACTAATTTGATGAACAAATATGCTGTTTATACGAGTCCCACCTTTGCAGCTCTGCCTCCTGAAGGCTCATCTGTGTTTGCCTCTTCCCTTCTGACCTTGGGGGTGCAACACGTCCCTTCTCAGAATCTTGAAGTCAATTGAGAAACTTCAAGTGACTTCCATCATTGTCTTAGATTTTCTTAAAACTTGAGAAGGCTGGAGTCTATTCTTAAAGAAAATGAATATCCTTTAAGATATCAGTTCTTAAAACTTCTCATATTCACATATCTTTACATAATTGAAAAGAGCACTGCCTCAAACAGACACCAGGATACTTCCTAAGTAGAAATGCTGTGTCTACTGGAGTGTGTGGTTTGCTTTGTTGATCAATTCTGGGCTCGACTCATGACTTACTTTTTCTTCCCCTTCAGGGTACTCACAGGTTTTGGAGTTCTTATTCTGACGTCATTGTTTGTATTAAGTTTGGAACTGTCATCATCTATTTATCCTCTTAAAAGTTGTTGAATTAAATAATTAATTATTCTTGGCAGGTTTCACTGTCCGCCTCAATGGTCTAGGTTCCCAAATGAAAGACACACATACACAGCCTTTACATTTTAATATACCATAACCAGCACAATAGCTGGGCCAATGCCTAATCTCCATACGGTTGATCCACCTCCCATCAATAATCTGGAGTTATTACTTACTAAACTCTATTTTCTATCTTGGCCGCCCTGGACCCAGTTGGGCAGCACTCTGACTTGCAATCTCCTGTGTCCTTCACATGGCAGTCACGCCTCTCTGTCCTGTGGTCTTCTCAGGCATGGTGTCTCTCCTCTCCTCCACACTCTCCCAGTACGACGGATCCCTCCTCCCTCTCCTGGTCCAAAGCCTGGGAAACCCTAACATCTACTCTCCCTTTGTCTTCTCCAGCTATTGGCTATTGACATCTTTATTTATTAATCAGAACCAACTGGGGGCAGGTTCCCAGAAGCTATGTGCAGACATTCTGGTGCAAACAATTTTGGGGTGAACATAATTAGCATTAGAACACATTGCCTATTTATCCTACTAAAAGTGACCCAGAACCTTCAAACTCTGGGCTTGTTGTCCACTTTCTTTTTGTAAACTAACATGATATTGGCCAGGAGAGATGGCTCATTGGTAAAGTGCTTGCTTTGCAGACATGGAGGCCTGAGTTTGCATCCCCAGCACTCATGTAAAAGGCTGGGCAAGGAGACATGTATCTGTGACCCCCTCCCCACACACATTTTGCATAGGCTTGCTGGCTAGCTAGCCTGGCAAAAGTGATTTGTTCTAGGTTCTGTAAGACCCTAACTCAAAGAGTCAGGTGGAAAGTAATACAGTAAGACACTTGATGTTGTTGACCTTTCATCCTCATATATACATGCTTGGGTTAGTGCACACCATGCACACATATACATGCATGCACATACATGCGCACATATATATGCACTCACTCATCATGTTCACATAAGTGTATATGTCTACATGTGTTTGTGTACATGAGTTCAGTGTCCATGTGGGCCAGAAGGCTTAGAATCCCTTAGAGCTGGTATTGCAGTTAGTTGTAAATTTCTTTGTTGCAGTTGCCAATAAATCCTGCTCAAATTGACCCCGGCGGTAGTTCATGTTCCTTGCTACCTACCCCATTGTTCTGGGTTCCCAAATGAAAGACACACACATTCAGCCTTCTATATTGATATGCCTTCAACAGCTCAATGGCCGGGCCACTTCCAAACCTCCATGTGGCTAACACCTCCCCTCCAATATTCCCAACTCATCACTTACTGAAATCTATATTTCATCCTTGTTGCCCTAGACCCAGTTGGGGGGAGGGGCTGGGGCCGCTCTTTCCCTGCTCTTACTTGTTGGCTGTCTCTGTGTCCTGCACTTCGGGGCCCGGTATTCCTCATTTACTTGCATGGGCTTTTAAATCCTTCTCTCTTGGTCCTTTTACCTGCCAATCCTAAAGTCCCACCTCTGGTTCCCTGTCCAGCCATTGGCCACCGGCAACTTTATTTACCAATCGAAACCAACCAGGGGCAGGAACCCTCATCATCTTACGTGTGGATTCTTGTGCAATTTTGGGAACCCAATTAACATAATACAAACATCAGACCGAATTCAGAGTACACTGCTTGACCCAAGGGTTGAGACCTACACTCTAGTCCTTTGTAAGAAAAATGTATACTTTTAACCACCGAGCAATCTCTCCACAGCCCCCTAAATATATTTTAAGATTTTTCTTTAAAGAAAAGGTTGTAAGTATTTATAAGGATGCAGCTCTATTCTCATGTGTATTTGAGTATATAGGTGATATTTTTGCATGGTGCTTTTGCTCTGGGAAGCTTTCCTGAGGATGAGAACATGTAACCATCATGGCGTCCCCGAGAAGCAGGCTGTCAGGTCCCAAAGGGAGCATGTTGTAGCAAGGAAACTGAGGCTTGAGGGTTTTAAAGCCTGGCCAAGCAAGAGACGCTAACATTGAGCCCAGGCAGGCTGACTTGAGCATTGCTGTTTTCCCTGTGCAGTGGAGGTTTTGAACTGTTCTTTGAAGAACACAATCATGACTTTACAACAATAAAGCGTTAAACATAGTTGACAAGCACTTTTGATATTTTAGTTGGCAGACTAGTCTTCAATGGCTGGGCCATCTCTCCAGCCCTTGACACCCATTTAATACCTATGGACTGCTTTCTGTAAAAGCTCAGGTCTTAAGTTTTGAGGGCTTATGTGCATTTTAGTTCTCATTTTAGAGACGTCAGATGTGTAAACGCAGTGGAGGAGCGCTGTGCTGGTTCCTGTAGACCTCTGACATGGGGTGTGGTGGATGCCTAAGGAAATGCACAGGGCCCCTTGTCTGAGGAATATCTCACAGTGGCCCAGTTTCCCTGGCAGTATCCAGAATGACTTATGGACATTGTGCATCCTCACCAGGACGGTAACCAAGTGTGCTTGAGAAAACACGCAGGGATTCAACCAAACTCTTTGCACAGAGAGAAAAAGTCTGTACCCAGAATGTATCCCAGAGGTTAACAACCCTCCAGAAATACTGAAAACAGTTTATCTATATGTTTCCAGAACATTATACTTCAATCATTGGTTGAATGTCAGTCTAAAGGGCATGTCCTTTGGGAAAAACGGAGATGAAAGATTCAAGCTTATCACATGAAGTTTCTTCCACTAAAGGACACTGCTCTGGGCGTGCTAAGCTGAAGACAGTTGGAGGCTTTAAGTAGGTTCAGCTCTTAACCTGTCCTGAGAAGTTTCCTCCCGTGGACCTCCCGTTGTCTCTTTATTTAAATATACCTAATTTATAAAAGAATTCATTTTTATTTTATGTGCAATAGAGAGTTTGCCTGGGTGTGTGCTGTATACCACAGGTGTGCTTGGTGCTTGAGGAGGCACAGAAGAGAGTGATGGATGCCCTGGAACTGGAGTTGTGAGCCTCCATCTAGGTCTAGGAACTGACTTCAGGTCCCCTGCAAGAGGACCCCATTATGCCCCTCTTACCCGGAGCCTCTTCTCTCTTTCCTTGCTGTTGCACACATTTTTACTTTCTGGCTTATAAGCTTTTCTGTTCAGCAGTAACATTAGAGGCTGAATCTTTTTAGATCCATTTGAAAAATATGAATATATCATGTCTACGGGAATTGCATAAAGTTCAGGGGGGCCACATTGTTTACGAACCAAACAGAAATCCAAATTAAAGCATGTTAGATTGTTAGGATACATGCCTTCTTGGGAAAGAGGGCTTGTTTTACCTATGTGCTGGATTGTAGTCATACCCCCTTCTTTTTAGATATAAGTCAGAGGCTCAAATTTATACACTGCCCTGGCCAGCTCAGTACAAATTCAAAAGCATCACACCTGTGGGCTCTGACATACGTCTCTGAGCTTTGGCATGTACTGAATTTCCCCTCAGCAAGCCTGTAATATTTCTTCAGGACCCCAGCAGGTTAGTCAGAAATGGCTTTCCCTGATAGCAGCTGAGATCGTTCTCTGTAATTTAACTTCGTTCCCACATGTTCTCCGAAGAGTTTCCAGGATTTTCCACGATGTTGGTTTCTGACTTATAGCACTTCAGTTTGTCTCTTACTCTGCAAGGCAAGAGTTCATAACTACCCGGTTTCTTTTGTTTACGCCACACGTGAGCATCTCGATACAGCATAAGATACATGCGCAAACGCCAGGGACAATAGACGACGTCAGCGTTTTAAGATCGTATTAGCTGCAGAATACCTAGTGAGCTGTGTGACTTAGTTTCTAAGCCTCATTCGCCCTTTCATCTGTACCAGGAAGAAATGTACAAAGTAGCTTTCTGAGGAACACTCACTTCTTGCCTTTCTACTTCTGTTAATTGGTCTGAAAGGATAAATGGTTGACTCTAGACTAGGCCCTCTTAACTGATCAACCTATGATCCAAAATATTCAGTGTTGCTAGTTTCCACTGGAGAAGCTGAGAAAGCTTGGTGATTGTCAGGGTGGCCTTTCTCCTGGGCAGTGCAAGGACAATGACTTTTGTAATGCCCCCGCCCCCGGCCCCAACCCTGCCCCCTTCTGTCTCCGCCTCCCGGGGAAGCTGGGTCTGTCTTGTTTTTGTTGCTTTTTAGAAAGCACAGAGGTGAGGGCTGTTCTCTGCATGGTCCTCTGGACTACTGTGATAAAATGGCACTGTGGAGGCAGCAAAAACTGTGGAAGCCAGAAGTCAAAAAGTCAAGGTGTCCAGTGCCCCACCTTATCATAAGCTGCGCCTTCATGTTCTGATTTCCCAAGGACGAAGGGAGAGAGCAGCAAGGGCTGTGCTTGGCCTCTTCTGTAAGGATAGAAACCCTATTGATAAGATTCCCCACCCTCACTACCTAAACAACTCCCCAAAGGGTCTCCTTCCTAATAGCAATTCCCTTGGGATTAGGATTTCAAATCAGGCAGGGCACCAACACTGAGACCATAACAGGCCACCCCCGCCTTCTTTGAATATTGTGGTAAACTTGAGGCCATTAGCCTCAAGGTCTGTCGTGGGGGCAGACATTAAATTCTAACACATTTATCTTCAGGAAAATAAAATACCATTTGTTTTGGCTTATTTATTCTTCTTTAAATGATTTGTATTAATTCTTTAAGAATCACATGTGAGATATTTCCACCATATTACCCCCTCATACTGCCCTTAGCTCCTCCCAGTTCCGCTTCCCTACCCTGCCCAGTTAGCTTTTTGTTCTGTCTTTATTTAACAACCCCCTGGCCCACTTCGTGCTGTACATATCCTCCTATATGTGGGGCCATCAGCTAGAGCAGGGGGTTGTACCCTTAAAGAAAACTGACCCCCTCCCCAGAAGCCACCAAATGTTCACAGCTCCTCAGTTAGGGGTGGGGCTCATGGACTCCCTTCCATTCTGTGCTGGAAGATGGACTGGTCTTGCATAGGCAACCAGAGCTGCTATGAGTTTATGAACTCAGTGGTCCTGTCATGTCAAAGACATTGTTTCTCCTCTGTCTTCATTGACCTTCCCAACCTCTGGCTCTTTTCTTCCTGCTCCCTCTTCCATGCTGTCCCTGAGCCTGGCTGTGGGGCTTATGACCCAATGCAGATGTTCCATTTGTGGCTGAGCATTTCGCTGGCACATCTCCACACTTTGGCCAGTTGGAATCTTCTGGGTTAATCACTGTCCACTGTGTAAAGAAACTTCTCTGATAACGGTTGTTACAGCTTAAAAAAAAAAAAAAAAACCACCTCAAACCCTAAAAGCACTCCTACCTAATATGAGATACTCACTGAGTATCCTCAAGAAAGTAAACAAGTTACCTTTTCATTTGCACAAGGTTTCTTATACTTGCAGCATTAGTGTTCAGTGTTTCGTAGTTATGGTGACGGCTGTCTGTCTGCATCATAAGACTTCAGCACAATCTCTGGCCTTTATTTATCAGGCAGCTACAACAGCCAAAAAAACCTTCAGATATTGCCAAATATTAGTCCAGGAAGAAGGAGCCATATCCAGCTCAATTCCTGTGACATTAAAAAAGTGAAACAAATCAAAACAGCCCATCACATAGTCACATAGTTAGTAGTAGAATTAGAATTAGAAAATAAATTGTCTAGTATCTAATGTCCTACTGTGGGCTTCTCATAATTGGGTACGGCCATTTACAATAATTTTAATAACCTCTCTGTTTCATTTTTCTCCTTCTTCTTTCTTCAGAGAGAGACAGAGAGACAGAGAGAGACAGAAAGATAGACAGGGACAGAGAGAGACAGAGACATACACAGAGAAGCAGAGATACACACAGAAACATACATACATACAGAGAGAAACAGAGAGAGAGAGAGACAGAGACAGAGACAGAGACATACACAGAGAGACAGAGACACACACAGAGAGAGCACACATGTGCTTGTTAGGCTAGAGGACCAGTTTCTGTGTTGCTTCTCAAGTACCATTCACGTCATTTGGAGACAGGGCTTTCCCTGGCCTGGACGGCTGTCTCTGCCTCTTTAGTCCTGGGATTACTAGCATGCAGCACCAGGTCATGTTCTGTGTTCTGTGTGCTTGTGTGGTAGGTGCTTCACTTGCTCCTCGGGCCCAAACCCCATGTTATTAAGTGATGCATATTTACATGATGAGAAAACGATATTTTGAGTATCCAGCATTTCACAATGGGTGAGTTTTTACTTTAATGAAATGATTAAAATTGCATTTTGTGTGTGTGTGTGTGTGTGTGTGTGTGTGTGTGTGTATGTGTGGTGTTCTCATGTGTGTAGGCACATGACCATTTGACCATCTGCACATGTGTATGGAGGACCGAGGCTGACAGCACATGCCTTACTTACAAGTCTCCACCATGTATCTCTCTCTCTCTCTCTCTCTCTCTCTCTCTCTCTCTCTCTCTCTCTCTCTCTCCAGAGCTTACAGTTTCTTAGGAATGTCTCTGCCTCCCCAGTTCTGCTGTGTCTGCCCTGCTTTTACGTGGGTTCTGGGGATTGAACTCTGGTCCTGGTTGCTTATGTGGCAAGCATTTAAACCACTCAACCATCTCCACAGCCCTAAAGTTACTTTTACTTCAATCTAAACATCTCCTCCCCCACCCCAGTCAGCCTGTTTTGTTGCCTTCTGCTGCACGCCTCTCCTTGGGGAGCCCCAGGCTGCTCTCTTCCTCCCTCAGGTCCCAGCTCCAGAGCAAAATTTTATTCCTTTGGAAAAATTGGTAAAGATTTATGTTATTTAAACTTCTAAAATTCAAACCTTATATGCCTTTTAAGGTTAAACCGATGAAAAGAATCTGAAAAACATAGTATTATAGATTATGACTTCTAAGCTCTCAGACCAACTCTGCAACCATCCAGTTTTTATGAAGTAGAACACAGCACACCTGTTCGCTTACTCGACCCACTTGACTGGCTTTGAGTGATCGCCATCACGTGTTGTGACCAAGACCACACAGCTAATGAACCGTACTTTTAGTATCTGTACTGAAAGATCCTAGCTCGAGTCTCAGGATGGCAAGCCCCAGGAAACACCGATTCCGGACGAGCCCCCAAATGAAAGATCTCAGTCAGAGAGAGACCCTTACTCAAGTCTTGGGAAATCGCGGACCCCAGACACAGAGAGACCATTTTGGATGTAATAAGCAAAGGCGAGGTTTATTACGGAGATCTATTACGGGGATCTCTGGGCCGACAAGTATCCCACGCAGGAGACAGAGGTGTCGACCGGAAACTCAAAAGTCAGGGATTCATATAGGGAAGGCTAGGGGGTTTGGCGCAGTTACACAAATTGGCTAATTTCTGGCGTGGCTATAAGTGATTGGCTCATTCAAACATGGCAGTGAGATTACAGCACAGCGGAAGAGCACGTGCTGACTGGGGCATTCAGGATTTTAGAAGCTAGGGGCGTATCAGGGTTTGAAGGACATCTGGTTAAGGTGTGGCTCTGAGTAAGCTGGGGGAGGTGCCCTTTTGTATCTTTATGGCCTGTCAGTCCTGGCTGCTGGGCGGGCCCCGCCCTGCCTGGACAGTGTTTAGCCCTGAGTCTGGATTTTGAAACTTACTCTTTTAATTTTATATTTTTAAACCTTAAATCTGTATAATTTTTCTTTCAGTACGAAAAGAAAAGTTTTGCCCGAACCTCTCCTAGAACTATAAGGAAATCTTCGAGATCATTTGTTACAGTGGTCTCAAAATTGTTCAGAGGTGTACATGCAAGAAGTAAGCTTTAACGGAGTTCTAACAATAGCTAGGAGAACTGCAGATACCATGTTGAATGTAAAAACATACCTACCTCATAGACATGGAGCTTTCTGGAAATAGACAAATGGACATTTATTTTACTAGATTGTATACATTCAAGTGCTTCAAATATTTATATTATGTATGTATATATTACTTATATATGTATATATTTATAAATTTACAAAATTATAACACACACACACACACACACGACTTATGGTGAGGTTTCCTTTGACACTCCTTATTTCCCCTAGATCTGTCAAGTTAATGAAATTTATTTGTTTTTTTTAAAGTTATTTTGTATTTTCCAAAGTCTCTTTATGCATCTAAGAAGACATAAACCCATGTTCTTACCCGCCAGTCCACAGGAAGTAACGGCTATATAGCTCTTCCTTGTTTCCCTTGCCGTTACAACCTGGAGATGACCCTAAGGATTGTCCCTTAGAGAACGTGTCTGCCTTATGGTAACAGCTTTCCCACTACTCAGTTACTCGGATTGCCAAGCTCCAATCTTACTCTTTCATTGACACATTTTAATTGCTTTTAATACTCTGCCACATATAAATATATCCACCTATAAAATATCTCACACAAGCAAGCCTTATCCATAGACTGAAGCTTTAAGGCCGAAAAGGACATGGCTTTATAATGTGTAGATATTGTTGAGGGGCCTACCTACCAACTGTCTACTGGTTTATAGTCTCATAATCGATGAGGACAATTGCCACTAAATGTCAGTGGTCTTTCTAAAGTGATAAACAGAAGAGAATATTTAACGTGGCTTTAAGGGCCAGATTAAAAAAGGATGCTCAGTTGGTAGAATGCTTGCCCAATATTCACAAAGCCCTGGACCCAATCCCCAGCCCTGTACGCACTGGGTGTAGTAGTGTGTCTTGGGGGTTTGTGGCAGAAGGACCCAAGTTCAAGGTCACACCCAATTACTTAATTGGGGTATATGAGACCCTGCCTTAAGAAAATCAATGTGCATTTTCATCAGAAGGCCAAACACGTGTACATGCGTATAAAATACTGTTTGTACGTGTGTCAGACTCCTTTGATTGCTCACCCATTTGCTGCAGGTCCTTTCTCTGATTTCCATGTGTGTTTCAGATGCAGGAGATGCTTTTTCTTCACTACAATGCTTTTGGCTGCTCTTCCATCACCCATGTTCTTTGGGTCTATTTATAGTCTTTTATTTATTTATTTATTTATTTATTTATTTATTTATTTATTTATTTATTTTTGCCATCTAAATATTTTTCTTTTAGTCAGACTTAACAATGTTTTTCTTTGTCTTTGGCACAGTCATAGAACTTTTTCGCTCCTTCCTCAGACCAGATTAAAAAGGGATTTTCATGGACGCATGTCACAATGAGGTGCAGACTGTATTGCTAAAGTGTGACAATGTGGTTCTGAGGTTTAATTCTTGACTGGTTCAGCCAGCTTTCCCAGCAACAGCAAGAGTGTTCTCCAGCTGGCCTTAGATGTCACTGTCTCTCTATACCATTAGTTTTTTAATTACTGACACCTCAAAACATACTTACTAAGGTGTAATCTGTGTGTCATAAAGGCATGTATATTTGTGTGTGTGTGTGTGTGTGTGATTTGGTGAGTTGTGGATATGCTACAACTGTGGTCAACGCATGGATGTACTTAACTCCTCAATGTTCTCTCTTGGCTAGCTGTCTCTTCTTTTCCTTCTCCCGTTCCTGGCCTTTTCTCCCTGGGCTATTATGCTACCTACTTTATGTTAGTACAGAGTAGGTTAAATCTCTCTATATAGAATCATAAAATGTACATTCCTTTTTGTCTGATTTCTTTGATCTGGTACAATCACTTTGAAATTCACTCATCTTGGCGTGTACATCAGTCACATTTTTAAATTGCTAAGCAATATTCCGCAATATGGATAACGCTGTTTGTCTTTCTTTGTTTTGATGGACAGTTATGTTATCTCTAGTTTTTGACCACTGCAACAGAGCCTCTGTGAACATACATGTATAAATCTTTGAGTAGGAAAAGATAAACAACAATACATGTCTAAATCTGTGTTGCCCTTAAGTATTCCCCAGTGATCTTAGCTTTGCTGCAGTCAATTCACCGTCCTAGATTACGACTTTACATTTTTTTCTACAAAAATCAAACATTTTCTCCGATATCCTAGAGGTACAAATGACTGAGTCAAGCAGTGAGAATATGGTTAACTTTTCAAGAAAATACCAGATTGCTCATCAAAGTAATTGTACCGTTTTACATTACCACCTAAGTATGAGTGTGTTAGTTGTCCTAACACTGACAACTGGGTTCAGCCATTCTGATGGGGACATAGGTACATTTAAACTTGTGTGTAATCTCCTTTTCCTGATCACAATGATCATATTTTCTAAGGCATTCTGTTTCTGCTGTGTGTCTGTCTTTGGTGAAATACCCATTAATCATTTAGCTACTCATTGAAAAATTGCATGGAATTTTGCATTTTTTGAAACATTCTAAGTCTTCATGGGAGGTTTGTTTTCAAATATTTCCTCTCACTCTCTGACAATGCCTTTTGAGGAGCAAAAGGAGCATTTTTAGTACTAATAAAGGGTTTTTTAAATAGTTATTTTTAAAATTTGTATCCTATTAGAAACTTTTCTGATTTTTCGCTTAATGTTTTCTCCCAGAAATTTTAAGCTATTAGCTCTTGAAGTTAACAAGAAGTTAATTTGAGATCCAGTTTGAGTTAATTTTTGTAAAGCTTGAACTCTATTTTTTTCCATATTTGGCTAGCCTATTTTCTGGTATTATGTATTAAAAATATTACTTTTAAAGTTAAATTTTATTATAATGATGATGATGATGATGATGATGATGATGATGATCTTATATGTACAGGTGTTTTGCTTACATGTTTGTCTGTACTGTGTGTGCATGGTATTCAGGGAGAACAGAAGAAAGCTCTGGATCCCTTGGAATTGGAGTTACAGATAGTTGTGAACTACCCTGTGGGTGCTGGGAATGGAGCCCAGGTCCTTTGGAAGAACAGCCAGTGCTCCTAACAGTACTCTTTCCCTCCAACCTTCCAAAGGTGATCCTTTTCTAAATTTATTGTATTGCACATTTGTTGAAATCAAGTGTTACTATTTGTGCAGATGTGTTTCTGGACTCTACTCTGTTTCGTTTGTGTGTTGTGCATAAAAATCAAGCATCTTATGTTGGTCACTGATGCTTCATGCTCAACTCTGAAGTCAGACAAGTTTTCAGACTTCTGAAAGTTTTCTCGGCTATTTTCTTTTCTCATTTCAGGAGTAGCAGTGTTGGGCTCCCACTCCTTTGTAGTTCTTTAAAACAGGCTCTCTTTCTGTTTCACATTTTTACATATATATGAACCCCGGGTCAGTTATTTTAGTTCAAAAGGGAAATAATTAAATCAGAAGCAAATATCCTCCAAACCATCAGCTGTATTTTTATTATGATACTGTCCTATCTGTTCATTCTCTTAAGGCAAATTGACATATTTATTATGTTGAATTTCTTCAGCCAATGTAATTGCATTTTCTCAGTTTTCTTCTGTGTTTCCTGTTATGTTATTGGGTTTTATTCATATTGATCTTGGACAGATTTTATTAAGATTATTTGAATGTTTTACTTTTTTTGCTAGTATAAATGGTATCTTTTATCACAAAAGATTTTATATAGAAAGAATCTTGCCTTCTTTATGACATATACTCTGTTATATATATGTTTTTGAATCCTTATATTGTTTTTTACTGTATTTTTCTCCCCAATTCTCTTGGGGTTTTCAGATATGCAATAACACCATCATATCTGACATTTGATATCAACCGAAATGATCCAAAAAGTAGAAAAATGTGATTGATAGCTCATGGAGGAAAGTGAGTGAGAAGTTAGTGGGCAGTGTAAGAGATGAGATCAATAACAACTGGGCTTATTCACGGTGATATGTGCGTGAGTCGTAAGACACTACATATGGCATGTGTACACGCAGGGTCTGTGATTATCTCTGTTGAGTCTATTGCCATGAGGATGTCAGAGATTGGAGAGAAGAGACGTTGGACAGCTGTCTACAAACTGGATGCTTTTGGTTCTTGATGTCGAGGTCATGGAAGAGTTTTGTTAGTAGTAATGAAGAGCTCTCGATCACCTTAAATGGCCAGAGAATGAGTTCATGAACCTGAAGCTCAGGATATTCACGATGACTTGGGAAGGGCAGACGATGGTGACATAATCATTAGAATCTTATGGGCATTACAGACACTGATGCTAACTGCAATTCAGAGTGGTGACATGAGATGCTTTTCTGGATATTTGGAGGGAGAGTAAAAAATGCCCTAGAACAATGAGGACAAGACAGTAATCCTTAGACCATGGGGGCGAGATTAAGCATCGTTTAAAGGGACTGCAGAAGCCTTCTCAGAGCCAAAACTGGAGGGAATGTTTGGAAGAAAAGGGAACATGAGGGATTTAATAACCCCCAGAGGGCATAATGTCATGCACTCTGAATTTGGGAAGGTAAGGTGAGATTAACAGATGCACAAGGCAGAGCCCCGTGGATGAGGAAAACTCAGGAACCTCAGAGGAGTTCTTGAAGCCCTGAAGGTAGCAGTGGTCCCCACAGCTCTAAGGAGGTGAGCTTTGTAGGGTTTGCGAGCTTCAGGGTTCATGTGGCAGACGATGTTGTAAAGACTGAATGCAGGGTAATGCAGCTTATATGAGGAGGCCTGGTACTTGCTCACTGCTAATTATCAACATGTACTACAGACCTAATGCAGCGTGTGCACAATATAGCTCACATAAAGAAGAGTGTTACGTAAGATAAGCATCTTTAAAAGACTGGCAAGTGTATTATCCTATCAATGCAAACTATCTCAAGGCAGTCTGGGTGCTCAAGGTGATCTTTATCACCCATGATGGTGGATGTATAGTTAGACCACTCTTTGTGTGTGTGTGTGTGTGTGTGTGTGTGTGTGCATGTGTATGTGTCTTTTTGTTATGCTCGTTTCATGGGTGCTAAAGAACTTGCTATTGGGTGGAGAGATATCACTCTGTGGAAGAGTGCTTGTCTAGCATGTGTGAGGTCCCGTGATGATCAATCTCTATCACCACAAAACAAGCAAGAGCATACTATAGGAGTAGAGGCTCTGTCACTGACTGCACACATTTACGTAATCATTAACTATTATTCCACACCGATAACTTATATAACAAGCTGACTTGTTTTAATAAGGATTTGGTTTTCTTTTCTTTTTCCTTTTTTTTTTTTTTTTTAGTTTTGGGAGATTAGTTTGGGTAATACTAAGTCATGTACTCAACAAATCTACCTCCTGTGGCTGTGTAGGCCACGTACTGCGTTCTTGCCCCCTGCCGTTTTCTTCCACAGCCATGAATCCCTTGTCTTGTTTATAGACAGCACCCAGAGGGGGAGGGACCAGTGGCGCCTTCGTGAAATATCACGCAAGCTAATTTATGTGTGGCTTTGTTAATAGATATACAGAAATAGAAGTGCTGGTGTTTTCTTCCCACATCCCAGTGGCAGGCTTCACCTGTGCAACTGCTGTGTAACTTCTGACAAGCTGGTGCTTGCCGCTGTGGTAAAGAAAACATAAATCAATGTTAGGTTTAAAATGTCATTTGGAGTATAGTTGGTTATTAATGTGGAAGGGCTTCTGTGAGTTTGAAATGTTCACGGTTTTGCATAGAGGTCCGAGGAGCATGCCAGTCCTTTTCAAACGAGGACTAGATTCTGCTTTATTAGCAGGGTCTCATGGACCCTTCACGTTGTCACTACCTTTAAATACCCTTCATTATAAATGCAGCAATTCATTGAGAGCCACCCATTGATCTCAGTATCTGAGAACAATTTCGAAGAAAAGGACCCCCACCAAGGTATTTTGGTATACATTTAGCATAACTCGGTGAGGTTCCTTTCTCATTAATATGCATGCTTTTAATATGCAGGCTCTCACTTGCTTGTAATTGCATTCCTTAGATATATTGCTTTGTTTCATAAGTAACAGTTGATGCATATTAATTATATCATCTAATAATCCCGTTATTTGTTGCTGAGGGGCCTTTTGGCTTCTTACCTTGAGAAGCTTTTAAAATCCACAGCAATGAGATTTTTTTTTTAAAGTATCTCCTCTTTGTAGACTGGTTGATTTTTTTAAAGTAAAAAATGTAAATGAATAATTTAAGCTCAGAATATACAAATGGGGGAATTCAGCTCACACGCATGCAACATTTATCCTTTCCAATTTGAGGGCGTTTATCATAGTAGTTGCTAGGTGCTTGAAAAAAAAAGTGCTAAAGAATAATAAACACAGTAATGAAATTTCCTTGGCCCCGTTTCACGGCAACCACGGAAGGTTATTTTGAAGAATACAAGGCAGTATGTGGACGGTCGCCCATTCATCTCCCTGGCCCACTTGTTGACCCACTTAGGCAGAGCTTCTCCTTCCCGAGTCTATACCGAGCATTCATTAGCTCTAAAGCAGGCTTGCCTTGCCAGGAAAGGAAAGCTTTTAGCTCCATCTCTGGAAGTGTTTGTTTCAGAGTAACTTGTTCATTGTTTGAGTAACAAGCTCAGAGGAGGTCAGCATTGCTCTCCAAAGGATGGCAGTGCAGGCTGCTGGTCGGGAGACTTCACTGAAATTGTGAGGGTTATTTCACCACCCTCTCAAAGCCTGGGTGTCTTCATGACAGGCCCACTGCGGTGACCTCAACCACGAGCAGCTGATTGAGATTCATTTTCTTCTCCAGTAAAAATACTTCTTCCTACACAACAGTCTTTGACAGTCGTTCATTAGAACAAAACAAAACACCCTATGGAAACTATCTCATTTATTCATTCACACATTCATTTCTCAGCAATATTTATTGAGTTCTATAAAGTGTGCTAGATGGCAAAAAATGTTTTCTTTTAATTTAATCTATTTTATTTTGAATCTATTCCTGTACTAGAAGTTTTTATTTCTTCACTTTCTTCTAGCATGCTTTTTTTTCTCCTGTGCAGCATCCTCTCTAGTTTAGGATCAAATAATTCATTTTTAGGATCATCTTGGTATCATTTGAGGCTTGGGTCCCAGTCGTGACCGTGTGCTCAGTTAGCAACTTCTTGGTGTCTGTTCAGTAACTAGGAGTGTTACCGACTCTTAAGGGCAGCATATGCATTTTAAAGCACGCACAGAAAAAGACTTTAACACTTGCTTTTGGCTACGTGGCCTGCATCCAGCTCCACTATGATGTGGGGCAGTGAAGTGGCCAGAGAGATACCTACTAACTCACCTTACAGTGACGTCATTCAGACCGATGGCCTGAGCAATTTTGTGGGTGTTCTTAGAGAGAACACAGAGCTTGAGACTCCTTTTTAAGCATGATTTTTATGAGTTTCTCTAGTTCAAGAGAATAAGAAGCCAGTTTTGTTATTTTTTAAACAGATCACTTCAGGCTTCTTAAAGGAAGATCATTGGTTTTAAAAAGAATCATGGCATATGACCTCAACACAATAAAGCTTATTCCATCATCTGCGTGCGTCATTTTAATTTTGGCATGTCATTGACTGCAATCATTATATATAATCAATCAATACATGTATATATTGTATATATATGTATACACATATACATATGTATGTGTATGTGATATAGTATTGACTAACAAAAGATATCTCTATCTCTATCTATCTATCTGTCATCTATTTATCTATCTCTATCTATCTGTCATCTATCTATCTCTTCTCCATGTCTTTAGAGTAATTCTCATCTATGTGTCCAGCATAGGTGAATATAGATTTTGTCTGCTGGATTGTTGACACGCTTTTAGAACATGACACCTGGATAACCGAATGAGCTCCTTTATTTAAAAGCAGGAGCTGACATCCAGGCTGACCTTGAAAACACTACGGAGCTGAGGATAAACTTGAACTTGTGATGTCTCTGCCTCTACCTAGTGCTGGGTCGACAGACATCACTACCATGTCTGGCTCAATGGTACTTATTTTATTTATCTATGTGTGTGTTCCGTGTGTGTGTGTGTGTGTGTGTGTGTGTGTGTGTGTGTGTGCGTGTGTGTGTTGTTCATGTGTACGTGTCACTGCCTAAATGTAGAGGTATGAGAGCAACTTTCAGGATAGGTTCTTTCCTTTCATCTTGTTAAAACAGTGGGGTCTCTCTCATTTTTTACCGTGCTGTATACTCCAGGGTAGCTGGCCAATGAGTTCTTGGCAGGTCTGTGTCCGTCTTCTATTCTGCTGTCGCAGCACTGGGATTGCAGATGCAGGCCACTGTAACCAATCGCATGCACAGTTTCTAGGGATTGAACTTGACTGCTCAGGCTTGCAGAGCTAGTGTGCTGATACTTTGTCTGCTGAGGCATCTCCCTGTCCCACAACGTCACTTTGAAGGGGAAGTGCTGAGCTGCTAAATATCTCTACTCATGACAGATAGATGCCTGCAGGTCCTGGGGTCTAGTCTATACCCTTTTGTCAGCTAGCCAATAAGCTTCCCTTCATGTCGCTTGCGTATCCTGACCATGGTCCCATCTTTCCACCTATACTTCCATTGGCAGGAGTCCCTGGCACCCCTCCCCCACCCTACGTGCATTCTTTCACGCCTGCAACACTGCGTGTTTAGATTTGTTGACCTGGTGCCCAGCCCTGTGCTCCTCATACGGTGAGTGCTTGGTGCATGTTTGTTGAATTAAGCCACATTTATTTTTAACAATATTTTCCCAGGAAATGGAACTTTGAGCCAGACTTCTGGGTGATACTAAATTATTCTCTCTAGCAGAGTGTGTCAGAGAGTGCATTAAAATCCCAGCAGTTGTCTTCCCGGGCCACCTCTTCCCTCTCATTAGGAAACAGTATTTATCATGGTAAATAGCCCAATAGTGCCGAATTTAACATACCAGAAAGTCACAAATTCCATTTTGGCCAGTGAGAGCAAAGTCTGACAGTTTCTCTCAGGAATGGTAAGTCTGCATGAATTTGCTCTATTCACGAAAGGTATAAAAATCTATAAACATTTTACTGTGATTCAGAGGTGGTAAACAACATTCTGTACAACCACTTACTCTTTTAATAAACACGTTTTTACGGCTCGCATGTAATTTTTGAAAAATTACAGTCTGGCTTGTGCTTTAAATACCTAGCTTTTGTACCTTGTTTGTAGATGGCATTCTGCAAAAAAGATGTTTTTGTGATCTGTAGCATTCAGAAACCAGCAAGCCTTTTACTCCATGTTTAGTTTCAGGAGAAATGTTTTATTTTGCTTTTCAATCTACTTTTTTTTTTTTTTTTAAGATTTATTTATTTATTCTGTACAAGTACACTGTAACTGTCTTCAGATCCACCAGAAGAGGGCATCAGATCTCATTACAGATGTTTGCGAGCCATCCTGATGGTTGTGGTTGCTGGGAATTGAACTCAGGACCTCTGGAAGAGCAGTCAGTGCTCTTAACCACTGAGCCATCTCCCCAGCTCCTCAATCTACTTTTAATCCAAATATACGAAGACAAGCCCTTTCGGCACACAGCTCTAAGAGTTTGGGTTAAATAGGTAGAGACACGGAACAGTCAATATGGAAAGTGCCAAAAGACCTCCCCAGAGACTTCTCTTTGAAGATCATGTCACACTGTCAGCATCAGAGGCTCATGTACCCTGCCCAGAAGGCCAAAACTCAAGAGGGAGCACAGAGCCTTAGCCCCTGGTGCACACCCTCTGGGTGGTACTCACTTGGGATTCACTCTTTTCACACATGCATCAGCAGTTTATCATCCCCCCCCCCCAGCTGGGGACTGAACCCAGGGCCTTTCGCTTGCTAGGCAAGCGCTCTACTGCTGAGCCAAATCCCCAACCCCCAGTTTATTCCTCCTTATAGCTGAGCAGCATTCCACAGTCTGGATTCATGGCTGCACAGTTAAAAATCTAACCTCCTTTGAGGACCTGTAGAATATTTACAGTGGGTTTCTTTTTTCATCTCAAGAGAACTTTTCTTTGCTGAACTTTTGTTATACGAATAAGTGTTTTTTTCCTTAAGTTATTTTGATAATTATTAATATAAAGGCCTTTGTGGCCATAATCTCAAGGCCTAAAGCGAGGAACTACAGAGATTTTTAGTCACTAAAATAAGTGCTTGCTGTTCACGCATTAGGAACTGAGCAGGATACCCAACGCCCACATATGTAAGCGGGCATGGTGTCATGCCCCTGTGGCCCAGGACTGGGGAAGTAGAGGTGGGAGGATCTCAGACGCATGACAGCCAGCTCATTTGGCCAATCACAGGGCTCATGTTCAGCTAGAGACCCTCCTCTCAAAACATAAGGTGGAGAGAGATCAAGGAACATACCCTTTGTGGACCTCTAGTTTCACACACATGTGTACACACCTGCATATGAACGCCCCCCGCCCCACCACGGTCATATACAGCACACAGTCACATATGCAGAATTTAAAAACTTTAATGGAATGCCGGTATCCTTGAGGTACTTCAGTCCATTTATCAAGAAGACTCACAATACTATGAGAAAGTATGAATGAAGATGAGGGCAGATGATTGATGATGATGATGGTGGTGATGATGATGATGATGATGCATTCAATGAAATGGCAAGTCTTCTCAACTCCCTCCCTTAATTACCTATCTTTCCTGTACATGGTCCCCAGCCATCCAGTCTGGGTTGCATCTTTAACAGTCCGGTCTTTGGAGTGTGTGTGTGCTGGAGTGTATGTATTCTGTCACTGAGCTAAATGCCCCGCCCCACCTTAAAATGCTTAGATACTGTTCTCTTTTAAACAGATGCCGATTTTTTTTTTATCCATTTATCTGTTGACAGATGGTAAACCTACTTCATAGTTTAGCTGTTGCGATGCTCCTGGAGATTTTCACTTCGACCTAGGAGAATTGTTGGGTTCCATGTTATGTATCTGTCTGTCTGTCTGTCTATCTATCTATCTATCTATCTATTATCTATCTATCATCTGTTATCTATTATCTATTATCTATCTATCTATCTATCTATCTATCTATCTATCTATCTATCTATCTATTATCTATTTATCTATCTATTATCTATCTATCTATCATCTATCTATCTATTATCTATCTATCTATCTATCTATCTATCTATCTATCTATCTATCTATCTATTATCTATCTACCTGGAGTCTGTTTACTGGAAACTTACCCACCCTGAGGCAGCAGGTAGCAGATGTCTTATTAATTCATTGATGGCTTGGCCCACTCAACATTGAGGATAAGATGGTCGTAGCCAAAGCCGGACACCCTTGCAATGGTACATGCAGCATCCTCCTAGCGGTGAAAGCTGATAAAAGCAAAACCCTCGGAATTGCCCAGTGGTCTTGTCCTTGGCCAAGTAGATTTGAGAGATGGAGTTGAAAGGCCGCAAGAGTTCCTGCAAGTCAGTCTCACGAGTGTCCTCAGACAAATTAGTGACAAGGATGGTAGCATTGTCATCAGCTCTGTGGTTTGGTTGCATAGACTCCCCACGGCAGCTGGGTCCGGCCTAGAGACTAGGGCCACATACTTCCCTGTCTTATTCTGAGCGGCCTACATGGGTTCCATCTCTATTTGTCTTTCTCCCCTGTAGACAGGCCCAGCTGCTCAGCCAGCTCCTTCTGCATGGGTTCTAGTGTGTCCTTGTAGGGGCAGTAGATGGTCCAGTGGTCACCCTTGCAAATCTTCTGGCCCTTGAGCTTATTCTTTGGGTCCTCCTCCTCCAGTTTATGTCCTCATTCAGTGATGGATGTCATGGAGACGTCATCACTGACTGTGGTAGTGGCCACACTAGGCCCCAGTGGGTCAAACTCCGAGTTGCCAATTCTTCCATTTCTTCCTCTTTGCCACAGCCTTTGACGCTTTCTGGGTCTCAAACCTGAGGGTTCTGACAATCTAGAATTTCTTCTTATCTTCCTCTATCTTGAACTCAGTCACCATCTTCATTTTCCCGCTGATGGCTTCCTTGGGAGGTAGCAGTGGGTCTCCAGGCTGTAACTGGTGTCACTGGTGGGCAGAGGGATTCCTTTCAGGAGCTCGCTGGTGACACCCTCGTCATCCTCCCCTTCCTCTTCCACTCGGTCAGCCCTGCTGGGCTTTTGTAGAAGTCTCCAGTCGGCATCTCGAAGACTTACTCATCCATCCTGTTTTCTGAGAACCTGTACCATCTCATGTTCCCACTAACAGCGCATCAGGGTTCTAATGGCCCCACAAACACTTTAACACTCATTTCTCATACTGGTTTTCAATCTTATCAGCCTGTAGTGACCGCACAAAAATGAGTTTCTTTGTGACATTTCCATCTATGTACTGGAAGGATACCAGGGTTGAGTCTGGCCTTATCCCTTCGGGTGCGTGTCCAGAAATGGTATGGATAAGTTAGATGATAGCTTTTAAAAAAGCTCTGTGATAGCCAACGACCCATGAGCATGAGAATATTATTTATTGATAACAGAGAACTGGTGGAGAGGTCAGTCAGGGGGGTGACCCAGGAAGAGCCGGGGAGGGGGAAACTATGATGTATTTCAATAATGATTTCCATAAGTGTCTAGACTAATTTTTGCTACCATCAACAGTATATAACAATTCCATTTCCCTATACCTTTACCAACATTTGTAGGTTCTTTTTTTTAATTTAAATAATTACTGTGTGGCATGAGATGATGTTCATTTATTTTTAATGTGTGCATTACATTTATTTGCTCTTATCTATATGTAGCACCTTCTCGTAAGTCCCTTCCCATTCTTGCTGGTTCTCTTCTTGCCTTCAAATGACACATTTAAATGTTAATTAACTTATGAGAGAAAAATGTGCAATATTTGTCTAAGTCTGTCTTAGTTTACTTAACAGGACGATTTTGAGCTCCGCCCATTTTTCTTGCAAGTGACACAATTCCATTCTTCTCTATGGTTGATTAAATGGTCATTGTGCATGTACCATATTCTCTTTATTGGCTCATCTGTTGACGGACATCTAGGTTAGTTCCATATCCTGGCTGTCACAGACAGTGCAGCAGCACCTGGTGTGATGATAACCACGTTACAGATCAACTTGGATTCATCCGGGTGCATGCCGAGGCGTGATACAGCTGAATCTTACAGTAGCTTCTAAGTTTTTGCTTTTGAGGAATATCCTACTAGCTTCCATTTCACTTGCCTACCATTCCCGTCACTGGAGCTCTGGGCCTCCCCAGATCACTGGATCCAGTGTGAACGTCAGTGCATTTCCTCAGTCACTCACCTCACTGACAAACTGTTTTGTAGTTGTTTTCGTCCTGGAGTCCCTGCAAAGCTGCCAAGTGCTCCTTGCTTCTCAGCTGCCATCTTGGCTCCCACTCTCCCTCATTTTAGCATATCCGGTAAAGCTTGGTTCCGAACGTTCCCGAAAAGCCCACATGTTAAGAGCGCTTGGTCTCTGGCCTGTGGCACTGATAGGAGATATGTGGAACCGTTCATGAACAAGACCCATCGGGGTCTTTTGGTCATTAGAAGTATGCTGTACAGATGGTGTCCTCCCTACTTTTTCCCATCATTCACTTCCAGGCCCACGAGGTGAGAAGTTTTATCTGTCATCTGCAACCAACCACGATACGGTACGGTAAGCCTCAAACCTATGCGTCTGGCCCACTTGAATTATCTGTTATTTCAGTTTTTTAAAAGAAGCGACAAGAAGCCTACGTACACAGTAACTGTCCTCACAGGTATGCAATACTGTCCCGCAGGGACTGTGACTTGTCCATTTTAATGACTAGTGTTGACCGTCTTTCATGTAGTGATGTCATAGAATGAATCCATGTTCATTTTTGGAAGAAATACCTATTCAGGCTCTTTGACCACTTTTAGTTTGAGTTATTAGTTTGTTCCTTTGTTTTGGCTTGCTACTGAGTTACAGTAGTTCTTTATACAATCTGGACATTAACTCTGTATTAGACACACCGTTTTCCTTACATCCACGGTTTCTCTTTCCCTTCATTGAGCCTTGACTTTGCTGTATGGACACTTTCGACTTGGACAGAGTCACGTTTGTTTTTGCCGTTTGCTTCCGTGCTTTTGGTGTCAGGTCTAAAATCCCGTAGCCCAAACTCACAGCATGATGCTCCCCCCCCTAGAAGTTTAACACTTTTACAGCTTGCGTTTAGTCTTTAGTCCATATGGAGTAGTTTTGGTTAAAATAAGGGTTTTACTTCATTCTGTTTTAGGTAATGATCCTGTGTTCTCAGTGTCTTTTGTTGAAGGCACTACTTTACTGTGTTTCTTGTATTTGGTCCCCTGTTAGAGGTCAGGGCACCCCTGTTAGAGGTCAGGGCACCCCTGTTAGAGGTCAGGGCACCCCTGTTAGAGGCCAGGGCATCCCTGTTAGAGGCCAGGGCACCCCTGTTAGAGGTCAGGAACCTTTTGGCTTATTGTTTACCTTCCCCATGGCATTCATGACCTGCTGAAGTGGTCATGAAGAGGAGCTCAGGTAGTGCAGGAGTTGTCTTTCTGAGCTTAGTCAGACAAGGTGACATTGTGCCGAGGAGAAGATTCCACTCCAACCTGACTGTGGTTTTTAGCCTAGGGAGGACTTGGGGCTGTGCATCACATTACCTTTGGGGACAGTCTGCTCTGAGAGCACCACGTCCCTAAGGTCTTCTCTCCAAGGGCACCAGCAGCAGGGACAGTGACACAGCACTGATTCATGGAGAGTGATTACAAAATGGAAGTCCTTGAGGAAATGATTTTGGCATCCATTGAGGGAGAACTGGAATTAGCTGGTTGGAGCATGAACCTTCTCTACAAGATAAGGTAGGCCTTGGGAACCTAAGATTGCACCTACAATTTTTTCCTTTCTATTTTTCCTACTTGCCCAGGCATTACATAACTTTTAAGAACTAAACGACGCTCATCTATCCCCTCATTTGCTTGTCCATTTAATTTGTGTTTTAAAAAGAAACCTACATGTCTTATCTCAGCCCCCGCTGACTTTCCTGCCTTGCTGCCTATCGTTCCTCAGCTTTTTTCCATCCCTTTCATGAGCATGCGGTAAGAGAGGGGGATTGTTGATTTAAGTTTTCCTCTAGGATTTGAGGTTCAGATTTCTGGCAACCCCCTTTGTCAGAGTTCTTGCAAATGTCAGGGCCTGCAGAAAAATGATCAGCTTGAGCAGAAGAATGAGGTACTAGGTCAAAAAACTCCAGAGTCTAACCTCACAGGGAAGGGCCACATCAGAAACTCCCTTGCAAAGTAGCCTTTGTGACCTTTACAATAAGAGTGCATTCTATTGACTGATAAACAGTGCTTGGGATAAAAGCATACAGTAGGAAGACTTTGTAATAAGCATAGCAAACATGGGACCTATTTTATAAGGATGGGATTTATTTATTGAGAGACAAAGCTTAGAATTAGCACCTAAACAATGCTCAGGATTTGGGCAAATGTTTAGGTGAAGCTGGCTTCACAGAATAGCAAGAAGAGCATCACCATGGTGGGCGACAGCATCCACTTCAGCCTTCCTTTTTTTTTTTTTGCCTTTGAAGGAAAAAAAAGCCTTCATGATTAACAATTCTGGATTTCTGCGGGAGTCGAGTCTTCTATACCTCTGTACACTAACTTGTTATATAAATACATACCATTTATACTGAGAACGTATCATTAAGTTTCCTCCGAAGTCTATAAAAGAAAGAAAAATCAAATGCACTATTCATGAGACACTCTCTTCGCTTTCTCAGTGGAGTATTATGACCAATACTCCCGATAGCATTCCATTCTATTAATAGAGCTGCTTTTTAAAAATCACACCTTATGTAAAATTGCTTAGCAATCTGATCTGCTTCACTGCGTTCCATGTTTTAGTGGGGGGTGGGGTGGGGTGGGCAGGGGCGGAACAGTAGCAGGTGAATCTGACCGGTTATGTTGCAGTTAGAAGAGGCTTTAATTGGCTTGCTGCTTGGGGCAGATTGTCATTTCGAGGCCAAGTTGCAACTCTTTGATCCTGCAAAACCACAGCAGAGAGTAAATCAGGTACTGTTCTTGCCTCAATTAGTCTTAAGAGAGAATAATTATGAAATCCCTCTCTGAACTCGGCATGCGAAGATGGTGATTATTTGGAAGGTTCCATCAGCATGGACAGTGCCTGGCAATCTTAATTTTCACTGAGATCATGTCCACGGAGACTCGAAACAGTTTCCAAGAAGACCAAATAAATTGGAGAAGATAATAACCGTAATTTCTTTGTTTTGATTTTGTTGGAATATTCTTATAATGTTAGTTAAGCAAGTGTTAAATGTAAATCTCTTGTGAAATATAATGCTGCGAGGGGTACATCTTTGGCCAAGGTGTACCCCGGAGAAATTATGCCATGCATCAGATCTGGTATACAAGAGGTTCACTGGGGGAGAGGAGAGAAGTGAGGACCTGGGGAAGATGGGCAGACAAGTAGACATGTAGACAGACAGACAGGGAATGGAGAAAAAGGCACGGGGGCAGAGAGAGGGGGCAGAGAACAGAGAGAGAGAGAGAGAGAGAGAGAGAGAGAGAGAGAGAGAGAGAGAGAGAGAGAGAGAGAGAGAGCTGGGGTTGTTGGCAGTCCCTTGTATTTGAAGCACACACCTGGTCCACCTAGTGTTGGGGGCAGGCGATGGCGGCAGGTGATGACATAAGCGATTGCTAGGACCCCGAGAGCAGGCCAGTAGAACTGCCTGTATAATAACAAGATCTATTTGGAAATGCAGCAATCATATCTTTTCCCTGTGCTCATTTAGATACCACATCACATCGGTGAGGCCAAGTGTCCACCTTGTACAGAAGAATCTTGGCAAAGATCCCAAGGTGTCTTTTAGAGCACTTTGGGCTGGAAAGATAACTCAGAGCTTAAGAGCCCTTGCTATTTTTGCAGAGGACCAGAGTTCAGATCCCTGCACCCATACTGAGTGGCTTACAACTGTCTTTAATGCTAGCTCCAGGGAATCTGTTGTCCTCTTTTGGCCTCTGTGGGTACTGCATCACACGGGAATACCTCCTATCTCATACTTGAAAATAAATCTATGTATTTCTTAAACTTTGAACGACCACAGCTGGATACTAGAAGTGTTAATTAATTCATTAATGAAGTTTTAAAAATATTTGGTGACAAAGAAGAAAAACTGAAGCCATGCATCTTTTCCTACCCATTTGCGGATAAAAAAAAATGCATGTGTTAAGTTTAAGTGAGAAATATTTGGTCATGAGTTGGCAGAGGGAGTGCCTATCACACTCAAGTCAACCAGCTTTTATTTATTACAGTTCTCATAGCCAATCAAAACAAAGCACCATCATAAAAGTGATGGCCAGAACAACGCTAATTACTTAAGAATTTGTCACATCTGATTTATTTTCACTCTTAGACTTCATTTTTTTAATAACAGCTATTTTAATATAAGGACATTTTGTGTTATTAATGATTATTTTCTAGAACATAAGACAGCAGGAGGATACTCTATCGATAAAAGATTTACTTTATCTTTTATAATTTAACTTAATTTTTTTACTTATTTACTTTATATCCCTCTCACTGACCCCTCAGTCACCCACTTCCACCACAGTCCTTCCCCTTCCCCTTCCCCTCTGAGAGGGTGGCGTCCCCCTGGGTATTCCCCCACCCTGACACTTCAAGTCTCTGCAAGGCTATTTGCTCTCCCACTGAGGCCAGACAAGGCAGCCCAGCTAGAACATATCCCACAGATAGGCATCAGCTTTTGGGATAGCCTGTGCTCCAGTTGTTCAGGACCCACATGAAGGTTAAACTGCACATGTGCAACATATGAGTGGGAAGGCCTAGGTCCGGCCCATGTATGTTCTTTGGTTGGTGGTTCAGAGTCTGAGAGCCCTAAGGGTCCAGGTTAGTGGACTCTGTTGGTCTTCCTGTGGAGTTCTTATCTCCTCTGGGGCCCTCAATTCTTCCTCCTATTCTCCCATAAGACTCCCCAAGCACCATCCATTGTTTGGCTGTGGGTGTCTGCATCTGTCTGAGTCAGCTGCTGGGTAAAAACTCAGAGGACAGCATGCTTCTCTCTGTAAGCACAACAGAGTATCACTAATAGTGTTAGGGGTTGGTGCTTGCCCGTGGGATGGGTCTCAAGTTGGGCCGGTTATTGGTTGGCCATTCCCTAGTCTTTGTTCCCTCCCTTGTGCCTGCACTTCTTGTAGACAGGATAAATTTTGGGTTAAAATTTTGTGTGTGGGTTGATGTCTTTCTTATCATTCCACTTGGGTTCTTGTCTGGATACAGGAGGTGGCCTCTTCAGGTTCTATATCGCCATTGTGAGTCATAGTTAAAGTCACCCCCATTGATTCTTGGGGCACCTCCTTTATCTCAGGTCTCTGTCTCATCCTGGAGATGCCTCCCCCTTCACCCCTATCAGTTGCAGATTTCCATTGGCTATCTAGCCATCTCTCCTGTCCTTCCCCACGGTTATGGGTAGTAAAAAGATTGAATATTCAGTTCATTGGCCCTAAAGCTGAGTTATTTTGTGTAACACTGGAGCTGGGTGAACACTAACATCGCCGCTTATCATTCACATTCCAAACTCTAAATGCTGTAAGCTCCGATTTGACTTTGCCTGCAGTGCTCAGAGGAAGTAGTGTAACTTCTAACACTGTGACCACATTTTCCTTATTCATCTGGAACAGTAGCTGTGAACTGTGGCATTTAACTGTCCTTTGACTCGGCATGATTTTGATTTTGGGTAAGTCACCGACTTTACCTGAAATATCCTAGTTATAAACTCTCTTCATGCTTTCCAAATATGCAACTAGGAAACCCCAAAGAGTAGTATTAATAAAGACATGTGTGTGTGTGTGTGTGAGTGTGTGTGTGTGTGTACCCCGAACTAGAATCTACCCCGTAGAACCCTGGTTGAAGGCATTACCATTAATTGGTTTAGAACCTCTCTGAGGACTTTTATCACACAACTGATCACCACTTCACTTTGTAAGACTTTATTTTTAGTGTGCTACAGGAGAAATAGTGCTCAACCCAAGTTTAGTGGAGAACTGTAAAGAACACCACACAGTGCTGGGGGTGAGACTAGACTTCAGATATTCCGGCTCTTAACCTAGTGTTCTGTTGACTGGCCAAGGAACCGCTTGCTTTGTCTTGCAGAAATAGACACTGTGGGGATGGGATGGGATAGGAGAGGCGATTAATTCTTGGTGCTTTTGAGTGGCTACAGGTTCAACTCTCCACTCAGCCAGACGCCCGAGTGAGACGGTGTGATGTCAGTGCAGGCACACGCCTGTCATTTCCCCAGGTAACGCCTCAGGAACTGTTTTTTGAAAGAAGATGGCGTCTGTGCTTTCCCGTTCCTGGCATGGCAATTTTAAGAAGTCCTGAGTCTTCCTTGGTGTTTTCTCGGTGATTTTCATCAGCTACCACTCAACCCCGAACCCATTCCCACCCTCCCACCTGAATTTGGCATCTTTTTCCTTCCTGGAATTTTAGTGCTACAAAGACATTTAGTCTCACTCAGCTTATAAAGACAAAATGGAGGGCATCCCCGACACGCACACCCCCCCACATATGAGAGAGATAGAGGTAGAGAGGCAGACACAGACCGACAGACACAGAGAACACAAATGATCATCTTCATGGTGAGTGGGCGGTGTTTGTAGGTTATGAAGTAAGACAAACGGATTATTTTTAAACTGAAAGAAAAAATAAACCTAAGCTAATACGGGTAAAGTGATGCTGCATGGACTTTGAAGAAGCTTACCCTGGGCCCGCTCATATCAACAGACAGGGAGCACTTTTTCAGTTAGTATCCTGGAAAACTAGTTTTTATTTCTGTCAACTATCTGCATTAGAGACCCAGGGCACTGACTTACAGATCCATAGCTTCTTGTTGAGGGGCTGCAGGCGTCTGGGAGAACTGCAGCTCCATCATATAGAAAATACCTCGGTAGCCCTCAGTTCTCTTATGAGGAATGTGATTTCCCAATTTTTTTTCTGTAAATTTTGGGTTTTTTCCATCTAGGCTTCCAAACTCAGCCCTCTGAGGCTTAGCTACCTTTCCCCCACATTATTTTATCCTGAGTCTTAAAAAAAAAAGAAACTAGAAAGACCCCTTTGCTTTCATTTTTATAGACTATCAAAGAATGAAGCAGAAAATCATTGTAATTTGGGATAAAGGTTTTCTGGGAAATTTAATCCTTGATTATTCATGATAATTCAACCAGAACATTTTGGGACCCATTTTAAATATTTAATGTTCACCTCATTAAACTATCATGCATTTTTCTTCTTCTTCTTTTCTTTTTGTCCCAACCTGAATCACATAGGAGTCTATGAATGACTTCTTCTAGTCTTTCCTTAGTTCCCTTTACCTTAGTGCCAGGCTCTAAGATAACAACAATGTGGTCATGTCTGTGGAATCCCAGTTGCTTCTGCGAGGATGGAAATACTCCATTGAGTAACTGTTTTACTTTCCCCGAGGATCCTGTCCACCACCGGAACTGTCTGCTACCGATAAAGTCTCGATCTCTAAAGATAGTATCCTCCTACTCCAAGGCTTGTGGAAGAAACTGACTTTGGTGAAGTTTGGCTAGGAAAGATACTGTATCTCCTCTCAAGGGAACTAACGGGTACACACTCATCGCAGGCTGCTACCGAGGAAGGGAGGGGTGTTCAGATGGTCCTGGTGTTTCGGTAGTCGAGTGATAGCTAGAACTGCCTTCTGGGTCATGCTGTTCTGGTCCTGATTCAGGCTGTTCTGCCCTCCCTAACCCTGCCTTGATTCAATAAGTATCCCTTGTAGTTTATCACAATATCGTGACTCAATAGTATTTAATAGGTAAAATAAAACCGACCCATTTCTAAATAGGTTCTAAACGAATTCTTTGTCCTGTGATATTTCTCCGTGACATGTGCTTCCTGCTGCATGACAGAACTGTCTGGAAACCAAAGCAAGAGGATGACTCATTTTTTTTTAATCCTGTGTTTTATAAGTGTGGATTCCTGCAGTGGAAGTGCTGTTCATTGCTACATAAAAAGAAAACCAGCCAACTTAAATCCAACATTAGAAACCTGAAAAATATGTGAAAGAGGCGATATCCCTTATCTGTGCTAAATACTCAGCATAGTGATGGGACAGATTTTCCTCCTGGTTGAGTCTTTGAAACAATGACATGGTTGTCAAGAAAGGCTAAAAACAATTTTGAATTGTTATAAAAAACAATCCAGGTAAGGTCTCCCCGTGTGTTCATTTTGTTACTGAATTAAAGGCCGCAGCTATTTTCTTATGAAGCTAGTTTTTTGCGAGTACAGATTTCTTGATTTTTGCCTTGTTTTCAGACAGCGATGTTGGGTTCAGGCCTTTGCTTTTGTGCCCGATGACTTCAATAAGTGCATTCATCCTAATTGTTTTCCTCTCTGCTTAGATTTATTTCTCTACAGCAGGGTGAGTTATAAACTTATTCCAGGTTTGATGTGGAGGTCCTTGATCCACTTGGATTTAAGCTTTGTATTTCTAAGAATGGATCAATCTGCATTGTTCTACATGCTGACTGCCAGTTGAACCAGCACCATTTGTTGAAAATGCTATCTTTTTCCCACTGGATGGTTTTAGCTCCTTTGTCAAAGATCAAGTGACCATAGGTGTGTGGGTTCATTTCTGGGTCTTCAATTCTATTCCACTGGTCTACCTGCCTGTCTCTGTACCAATACCATACAGTTTTTATCACTATTGCTCTGTAATACTGCTTGAAGTCAGGGATGGTGATTCCCCCAGAAGTTCTTTTATTGTTGAGCATACTTTTTGCTATCCTGAGTTATTTGTTATTCCAAGTGAATTTGCAAATTGCTCTTTCTAACTTTATGAAGAATTGAGTTGGAATTTTGATGGGGATTGCATTGAATACAGATTGCTTTTGGCAAAATGGCCATTTTTACTACATTAATCCTGCCAATCTATGAGCCTGGGAGGTCTTTCCATCTTCTGAGATCTTCCTCAATTTCTTTCTTCAGAGACTTGAAGTTCTTGTCTTACAGATCTTTCACTTGCTTGGTTAAAGTCACAACAAGATATTTTATATTATTTGGGACTATTGTGAAGGGTGTCATTTCCCTAATTTCTTTCTCAGCCTGTTCATCTTTTGTATAGAGGAAGGCTACTGATTTGTTTGAGTTAATTTTATACCCAGCCACTTTGCTGAAGTTGTTTATCAGGCTTAGTAGTTCTCTGGTGGAACTTTTGGGGTCACTTAAGTATATTATCATATTATCTGCAAATAGTGATATTTTGACTTCTTCCTTTCCAATTTGTATCCCTTTGACCTCCTTTCATTGTCTGATTGCTCTGGGTAGGACTTCAAGTACTATATTGAATAAGTAGGGAGAGAGTGGGCAGTCTTTGCTAGTCCCTGATTTTAGTGGGATTGCTTCAAGTTTCTCTCCATTTAGTTTAATGTTAGCAACTGGTTTGCTGTATATGGCTTTTACTATGTTTAGGTATGGGCTTTGAATTCCTGATCTTTCCAGGACTCTTACCATGGAGGGGTGTTGAATTTTGTCAAATGCTTTTTCAGCATCTAATGAAATGATCGTGTGGTTTTTTCCTTTGAGTTTATTTATATAGTGGATTACATCGATGGATTTCCATATATTGAACCATCCCTGGATCCCTGGGATAAAACCTACTTGGTAATGATGGATGATCATTTTGATGTGTATTTATTGAGTATCTTTGTGTCGATATTCATAAGGGAAATTGGCCTGAAGTTCTCTTTCTTTGTTGGGTCTTTGTGTGGTTTAGGTATAAGCTTAATTGTGGCTTCGTAGAAGGAACTTGGTAGTGCTCCATCTGTTTCTACTTTGTGAAATAGTTTGGATAGTATTGGTATGAGTTCTGATAGAATTCTGCACTGAACCCATCTGGCTCTTTTTGGTTGGGACACTTTTAATAACTGATTCTATTTTATTAGAAGTTATGGAGTTGTTTATATAGTTTATCTGATCCTGGTTAACTTTGGTACCTGGTATTTGTCTAGAAAATTGTTCATTTCCTCCAGATTTCCCAGTTTTGTTGAATCTAGGCTTTTGTAGTAGAATCTGATGATTTTTTGAATTTCTTCAGATTCTGTTGTTATGTCTACCTTTTCATTTCTGATTTTGTTCATTTGGATATACTCTCTGTGCCTTCTGGTTATTCTGGCTAAGGGTTCATGTCTCTTGTTGATTTTCTCAAAGAACCAGCTCCTGGTTTTGTTGCTCCTTTGTATAGTCCTTTTTGTTTCTACTTGGTTGATTTCAGCCCTGAGTTTGATTATTTCCTGCCTTCTACTCCTCTTGGGTGTATTTGCTTCTTTTTGTTCTAGAGCTTTTAGGTGTGCTGTCAAGCTGCTGACATATGCTCTTTCCTGTTTCTTTCTGCAGGCACTCAGAGCTATGAGTTTTCCTCTTAGCACAGTTTTCATTGTGTCCCATAAGTTTGTATATGTTGTGCCTTCATTTTCATTAAGTTCTAAGAAGTCTTTAATTTCTTTCTTTATTTCTTCCTTGTTCAAGTTATCATTGAGCAGAGTGTTGTTCAACTTCCATGTATATGTGGGCTTTCTGTCATTTTTGTTGTTATTGTAGAGCAGCCTTAGTCTGTGGTGATCTGATAGGATGCATGGGATTATTTCTATCTTCCTGTATCTGTTGAGGCCTGTTTTGTGACTGATTATATGGTCAGTGTTGGAGAAGGTAACATGAAGTGCTGAGAAGAAGTTATATCCTTTCGTTTTAGGATGAACCATTACTACTTTTAATATTCTTTCTTTGTTCTGTGTATTTGGTGTTTTGATTATTTGGTATAGGAGGTGTTTCTTCCCTGTTTCAATCTATTTGGTCTTCTTTAGGCTTCTTGTATGTTTACTACCATCCCTTTCTCTAGGTTAGGGAAATTTTCTTTTATGATTTTGTTGGAGATGTTTTCTGGCCTTTTGAATTGGGAATCTTCACTCTCTTCTATTTCTATTATTCTTAGGTTTGGTCTTTCCTTTCTTTTTTAATTGCATTTTTTATTTAAATGATATCCCATTTCCTGGTTTTTCTCCCAGAAACCTGCTATCCCACCTCTCCTTCTTCTATGAGGGTGCTCCCTCAACCACCTACCCACTCCCTGCCCCCTCTCTGCCCTGACATTCTCTTACACTTGGACATCAAGCCTTGATAGGACCAAGGGCCTCTCTTCCCATTGACGCTGGACAAAGCCATCCTGTGCTATATATATGTGGATGGAGCCATAGGTCCATTCCTGTGATCTCTTGGAATGGTGGTTTAGTCCCTGTGAACTCTGGGGGGTCTGGTTGGTTGATATTGTGTTCTTCTTATGGGGTTGCAAACTCCTTCAGCTACTTCAGTCCTTTCTCTAATTCCTCCATTGGGGACCTGTTCTCAGTTCAATGGTTGGCGGTGAGCATCTGCTTCTATATTTGTCAGGCTGTGGCAGAGCCTCTTAACACACCGTTGTATCAGGCTCCTGCCAGAATGCACTTCTTAGCATCTAGGGTTTGGTCTTTTCATTGTGTCCTAAATGTCCTGGATGTTTTGGGTTAGGAGTTTTTTGTACTTTGTATTTTCTTTGAGTTGTGTTAATATCTTCTATGGTATTCTTTATTCCTGGGTTTCTCTCTTCTCTCTCTTGTATTCTGTTGGTGATGCTTGTGTTTCTAACTCCTTATCTTTTTCTAGGTTTTCCATCTCCAGGGTTGCCTCTCTTTGTGTTTTCTTTATTGTTTGTATTTCCAGTTTTAGATCTTGGATCCTTTTGTTCAATTCCTTCTCCTGTTTGATTGTGTTAAAGAATTTATGTTTCCTCTTTAAGGGCTTCTACTTGTTCACTTGTGTTCTCCTGTATTTCTCTAAGGAAGTTATTTAGACCTGTCCTCCCTAAGGTCCTTTATCATCTTCATGAGATGGAATTTTTAGGTCAGAAAGTTGCTTTCCCAGTATGTTGGAATATCCACTCCTTGCTGTGGTGGGAGAACTGGGTTCTGATGGTGCAAAGTGCCGTTGGTTTCTGTTGCTTCTGTTCCTATGCTTGTTTCTCACCATCTGGTTATCTCTGGTATTAACTGGCCTTGCTGTCTCTGACTAGTGCCTGTCCCTCCTGTGAACCTGGCTATGATGAATTTCCTGGGAATCAACTGTCTCTGCGTATGGGAGGGGGTCTAGAGCACCACATCTTCCCTGGGCAGAGTTGCCAGTCAGAAGGAAGATGATGTGTCTCTAGCAGGACAGAAACGTCCCACATCCACTGGACCACATTGGGGTTCCAATTAGGCCCAATATTGGAGCAGGAGGGGATGTCTCATCTGTGACTCTGGTTATGACAGACATCCTGGGAGTCAAGCTTTCTCTGGGTATGGTCAGGGGATGGGGTGGGGACTACATGTTTCAAAAGAGAAGAGGCAAGTTCTCTCCTTCCTCTTTCCTCCCTCCCCGTTTGTCTTCCCCCTGGTATGGTAAAGGGAGAGCTAGAGCATGGTTTAGAGAATAAACTGTTGCTAAGTAACTTAATGATGAAGATGACAAGAATTAAAGACCTAGCATCTATTTTTACATCTGATCACATTATTAGTTGGGTTTGTTAAAGTAGCAGAAACGATTCTTTCTAATCTGAATCCTTCTCTTTCAGTTCATGGACCAAGACTACCCCCCAAATACTGTAAAAGCCTGGGTTGACTGCAGACAGTGAAGAAGACATACATGGTTTGATGGTTTGCATCAGGGCCATCATTACTGTTGAGCTCAGTATCTTGTACACATTTGTTCATTTTGCTGACATTAACTGATCACCTCCCAATATATTTTTTGATTTCATAAGCATTTATTGATTTATTACCATTTCCTATACTAGAACTCACTGATAACCTCCCTTTAAGGTTTTAGAATGAATTTTAGTTTTGTGAACCTTATGGCTTTGAGTTGCCAAGTTTCTTGCCAAAATAAATACATTGCCCGAAATTTGGGCTCCCAGAAAAAAAGATTAATTATTTTTATTTTATTTTTATTGTGGTTTGAGGTTTTGAATGAGGATCCTTACTTGTGCTGGGCAGGTGTACTTCTATGATCTGTGTCTCCAGTTGAAGATAAAGTAGCCTAAAATGAGAACTTGAATCCAACGGATGGTTTCCACATTGAGATATGCTGACATTAAGGTGCTTTCCATATAGTTATTTGATTCCTAGAGGATTCAGCAAATGTCAATAAAAATCCCTTCTCACTCCTCCCCTCTGCTCTGCACTCATTTGGAGACTATCTTGGCTTTGTTCTCAGAGTCAGCTTTTTCCAATTTCCTCTTCAACATTCTATAACTTTCTGTGTTTTCATTTTAAAGAAGCCTGTGAGACTCACACTAGATTAACTTGGTTCAGAAAACTACATACATGGCTTCAAAAACCTGGCTTTAGGAGGCTCCCCCAAATCTGCTCTTAAAGGCTTGGTACTATTAAAATGCAAAGTTTATTTCCATAAGGGCTGTATATACTACCGTTTCCCTGAATTTATAGTATCATACCAAAAAATAATTTTTAAAATATTTCATATTTTTCCCAGATGAAATGCACATGTTTTGATCTATTTTCTTTAAATTCAGACATTTTTATAGTTCACAGATTTGATTACTTAGGATGTTGCAGTCACAGTCTTTGATGGCTAAGGTGTCTTTAAGAAGTCCACTGACTTCCTTAAAGTTACTGAAAGATTTTATGTCTATTAATTACATAGATGTAATTACATCAAGTGCCTATTATGTGGTATGCAGTCTCATAGGCTTGTATAATACACTGCTAAACAAAACTATCTTCTAGGGATTGGGGATTTAGCTCAGTGGTAGAGCGCTTGCCTAGGAAGTGCAAGGCCCTGGGTTTGGTCCCCAGCTCCGAAAAAAAGAACCAAACCCCCCCCCCAAAAAAACTATCTTCTAACCTTCGTGTAGCTTACACGTGATAATGGACAGTAAAAGCAATTCATATGCAAAATTTACAGTGTACTAGTGAGTCAGGGTTCTTAAGACCCTTCCTGATCTCAGCAATTGATCAGGAAGAGTCACAGGATTCAGCAAAGCAAGGTGAAGGAGCAAAGGTATGAAGGGTTGCTTCTCGGTAAGACCCAGCACACACTCTCCGAGTCCTCTCTTAGTGAGCCACAGAGGGCATAATTCTCCAGCGACGATTTGTAACAACATGTATACAGCAGATTCTACTAGGGAAGTCTGTTAAAGACTGGGTGCCTAGGGTTTCTATTTAGGGCTTGAATACTCACTAAGGAAAAGCAAGTGTTCACCAGAAACTGTGTTGTTCACATGCACATTTAGGAACAGCAAGCTATTTCATCCTTCCTAGCAGTATGGAAACCTTCTTGAACCCCAAGATGTCAGTTGTTTATAAACTTGACTTTCAAAGGATTCAGTCAGACTTGTTATGTGCACCGTTATGCAGAGCTAGATTACAATGTGGAGGGGGACATGGGCTGCAATTTTAAATACAGGGGTCAGAATAGGCCTTACTGGTAAGGTGGGATTCAAGCAAAGGTTTGAAGAGAAGAACAAGGTGGGGAGGGAGGAGGAGGTGGAGGAGAAGGAAAAGGAGATAGATAGAGGAAGATGGAGGAGGAGAAAGAAGGAGATGGAGAAGGAGAAGGAGGAGAAGGAAGGAAAATTCCAGGCAGAGATAGTTAATGTGATTACTCTCAGATCAGGTTGTTAGTTGTGTTTGAGAAAGAATGAGGAGGCCCATGTAATGTGAACAGAGAAAGGCAAGGCTGGACTTAGAAATTTATGGTTGTGAGAGGGAATTATTAATTCTGCAGATTATGCATTCATACATTAGAAAAAAATTCTCGAAATTTTCACTTCTTCAAATTCTTTTGAGCCCTTGACATCTGTAAAAATTTTTATTTTATCAGACAGGCTCTTGTTCTTTATGACAGACTGACCTTGAACTCCTGAGTGGTAGGATGTGTGGTGTGTGCTGGTATGCCTGGCTTACCCTCAGCTTTGACAATGACAGGTAGAGGGTAGGTTCCTAATCTTACAGGCGGATAATAAAGCTCTAAGGGACAAGTTGTGTCTTGTCTGAGGCCTCCGGGTCTTTGCTGAGAAGATGGGACATGGAATGTAGAATGTGAACATGTTAACCCTTTGTTCCCTCGTGCCAAGAGGAGACTAATGATTTGTGTATCCCATTGCACTGTTCTGAAGTTATGGTAATCCACAAAGAATGGATGCCGCAGTTTCAGAGTACCGGAGGCAACATGCGTTCAATCATTTCTTTCTGTTTGGAATGGAGGGAGAGTCCAAGTGAGTGAGCACTGAGACGAATACACAGAACTCGAGCGTCTCTCATCAGCAGGAGTGTCTGTTAGCACCCGTAAGTGTCCTCATGTCTGTACCGGACCCTGCTGCAAAACGTGTTTCTATACTTTTAAGAACTACTCTGTTGTCTCTATTCCAGTTATGTTTTCAGGGAGGAGACATGATTGTAAGGTAGCTTCTGATTTTGAAGGGATTCAACTGAAGTCTTTCCACAAGAGCTTCAGAATGAAAACACGGCTAACTTCCCTAGTTGAGAAGTCGCTCTCGGAAAGCACAGCCGAAAATGGACAAAGTATGGCTAAAAGAAGGTTTGGGGTACACTGATCCGGAAAGCAGCCTACCTGACCTGAAAACCCATCGTGACACAAAATGCCTCTAAAACCAACAGATCACTTCTATCTAGTCCTTTTTTTCTTTCCAAAGAAAATCAGCCTGAAAGGAAGATTGACAGCTTTTCACACATTTGCTGCATTGAAGCATAAAGAAATGAACGCTGGATGCAAATAGGTCTGTAGCGTATGTTTGCAAAAGATATGATTTTGGAGACAGCTATGGGAGGAATTTAACAGAGTCTTTTTGTTGTTGTTTTGAAAAACCAGAACCCAAAGTAAAACGAATCCTTTAAATACATCTTAAAAAGTTAAGTTCAGACCTTTTTAATTATTATGTGGACTTAGAGTTGCAAGCATTAAAAACAAAACAAAACAAAAAAAACCCCACCTTTTACGTTCATGTAAAAAAGCCATTAAGTACTTTCCACTAACAGGGGGAGATAAGGCTAAGTATATGCTCTTTTCCAGATAGAATAGATTTACTGAACAGCATCGAGTCTACATCGTGTCTTTGGGTACCTTGTTGAAGCCATGTGCTGCATTGTCTCTGTCAATGATGCAATGAATGGCTGCGTCACAGGCTGGCTGGCACATACACAATATTAAGCACAGAACCCATTACTTTAGAAGGGGATACAGTGAATGCGACCTGGAAATGTAAGGTATGGAGGACTTCTACTTTACCTTTAGTTATTCCTTCCCCCTCCCCGTTTGGGTCTTGTTGTGTTGACAGTTGATCATATCTATTTAGGAACATTTTGTTTTAATAAAGACTAAGTCTAAAATTCCAATATATTTTATTATAAAAATGACAAAATGATTATCATAGGAAATTAGTCCACACACAAAAATAAGAAAGCAGATAGTTTCTCCAAATTTCCTCTCTGGAAATAACTATTCTGACATATAAACATTTCCAGACATCCTGTAAAGTATCTGTATTGAGCAAAACATGGCTCAATATGATTTTAGGAAAAAGGTTCACAGTATTCATAGCATTTAATTAATTACTGAAAAAAAGTAGAGGAGTTACTTAGAAAGGGCAATCAGTTGGCCAAAGCACTTGCAGAGGAAGCCTGTTGACCTGCATTGGATCCCCAGAACCCATGAAAAAAAGAGAGAGAGCAGATTTCACAGTGGTCCTCTGCCATCTACAGGTGCAGCGTGGACACACTCATACATTCTGCACATGTGTAAACATACAATAATACCTTAGTACCAGCAGCCCTGTTGTTTAAAAAGTGTAAGCCAGACTTGGATTTGACATCAACGTAATTTTTAAACTGCCAGGTGAAAGTTGATCTCAGCTGCTCTGTTTTCCTCTATGGAGCAGGGAAACAAGATGCTTTTGGAGTGAAGTAGAACCTTTTGAGCACAAAGCAAGTGCCACTCCTCAAAGTACTGCCTCCATTACTAATATGCTCAAAAAGATTAGAAAGTTTATCATATAGACCCACACAGGGCTCATCCCCATATTCTAAATTTTGATGGAATTTATTAAATACTAAGTCATATCTATATATTGAGATGACTTATACTTGGGGCATCTCAATAAATAGAGGTGACTTAGTATACTTCTTTTCTTCTGTGGTCATAAGCTATCAAAACTTTAACCCTTTACTGCAAAACAACATTTGTGTCTCTCACCAGCTTTCTTACTCCAGATCTTTATTGCTGGGGCCTTTCCTTTGATTCTTGGCTGGACGGACTCAGTAGCTCAGGAAATTTAACGGATGTGCTCTCAATACTTTGTTTGTAAAGTTCTTGATATCTTTGGAATTGCCAGCTTAATTTATGATTAAGGGGGGAGTTTGGCTGAACATAACATTCTTAGTTTCTCTGTCTTTCTAAAATTATATATTATTGCGATAACTTCTTCAGTGGATACGTTAATAGAAGATTTGGCGGTGAGCTTATTACCAAGTCATCAGTTTTCAGAATAAGGATATTTGAGATGGAGAGAAAATTTAGCTTGACTTTGAGTTGAAGTTTCAGTGCCCTCTAGACAACACTGAAGATGTCAAGAGGCAAAAAGGACCTGGAACTGGAGCTGGGCAGAAAGACTAGGCTAATGGTAGACACTTGGAGCAGATAGCATGGAGCTGTTTGATGGGATTGAACTGAATGAGCTAGTTTAGGGAATGAGTGCTGGGTACCCCAGTTAAAATCAGAAACACGAGGAGAGGTGCCAGTGGGAACTCAGGAGACCTGTCCCTGCCGCTGGTAAGAGGAGTAAGTGACTAACTGGATCGAAGGCTTTCTGAGAACAACAGATATTGACATGTCAACGTTGGAATAGGGCTGCTTAGAAGCCATTAGGTTTTTTCTACAACAAATGCAGTGGACAGACCCCTGGGAAGCCTTATTGGAGAGAGAAAAAGGGAGACAGAACCTCATGGAAAAGGTTTTAAGGGAATAACAAGATTGTAATTACCCCTGACGATAAGTTTAGACACTGGCCACATCGTCATGTTTGGCGGTGTCTCCCAGGTCACAGTGCCTCTTCGTTAATAACTGAATGAGCAACAAAAGCCAGTGGAACTCTCTCCATTCAAGTCCACGGAATGGAAGGGGTGAGCGCACAAATGTGGAGCATCTTCCTCACAGACGTGCTACCTCAGCAGCAGGATCCCGAGAAGCTCGGGAAGACTCTTTACACCTGTCTCCTCTGGCCTTTGCTTGACATTGCGATAACTACTATTTTTATATGCCCAATTATGCAATGAAATAAACTATGAACTTATGTTATAAAAATGAGGAGGCCGTGTGCAATTCACAACTTATTCTTCATCTTGCCCTTGGCCTTGGAATGCTACCTAATAGTCAAGGGAGTCTTTTCTGAGGATTCCAGTCTTGGCTTCAGAATCTTCAGCTTTGTCAGTACCCAGGCGATGGCTCTGTAGGTAGTTGTACCCAGGTGATGGCTCTGTAGACAGTCGTACCTAGGCGGTGGCTCTGTAGGCAGTCGTACCTAGGCGGTGGCTCTGTAAGTAGCTGCACCCGACTGACAGTTCTTAGTCCTGAATGATCTGTGTAGTTCTTTTAGGAAATAATTTATAACTTGGTGTATGGCTGAGTTGTCTTCATGAATATTTTTGCACCACTTGTGTCTGGTGTATGTGGGGGCCGGAAGGGGGCCCTGGATCCTGAAGAACTGATTGTGAGGTGCTACGTGTGGGCTGGGAATTGAACCTGGGTCTGTCTGGGAGAGTAGCCAGTGCTCTTACCCATGAAGCCATCTCTCCAGCCACTTTTCTTAGTGTTTAAATTAGTTGTTAAGTCAGCATACAAGGAACCTAGGTAACGGGTTTGATGTTGACATTTCATACATCTGTCTCAGTGATCTTTGTTCTAATTTATTTCCTTCCCTCTCCACCCTTTCTTCTGAGTGGTTTTCCTTCTTCTTCAAGCCCTTCCTCGCCTCTGCTTTCCCAGTGCATATGTATTTTTCCTTGCAGGTGAGAATCCTAACTAGATTAGCTTTCTGATGATAGAATGCTCACAGAGCCCACCCAGAGCATGGGTTATATCAAGGTGAACTGTATTTGGGAGCTGGGTGGTGCTGGTATGGTGGTGGTGAGTCTTTACGTGTGGTTTAGACATTGGTATGATTGATGGAGTCAAACACCTCGTGGTGTCGAAAGACTCCTGGGCTTTGAATGTGGAAGGTAATGAGTTGGAAAAATAGGTTTTAAAGAACACCAGCTTCAATGTTCTATAAAACTTATTCTTCTAGAACACATTGTTCCTTAAGATTATGGGATAGTTTTATGCTCTCCTTGCTTTATTTATTCGATCACGTTTCTTCTGAGCAGCTTTCGTAATGTTCTTTTTCTTTCTCTCCCCTGCACTTAGTCAGCTGTATGACTAGAGAGGATGTGCTTTCCCAGGCATTTGATTTTAAAAATCAACTTTATTGAGGTATAATTTGCATATAATAAAATGCACCCATTCTTATGGTTGAATGAGTTTCAAGAAACGGAGCCTGTCATGGAGTCATCACTGCAATGAAAATAGGAACTATTTCCCTTCAGAAAGTTCTCTACAGCTCTCTACAGTCATGATTCCACGCACGCCCACAGACAGCCACAGATCTGTTTTTGGCTATCGTCAAATTTGTCAGGCATTCAACTTTAAGATACATCTTTCCTGTTCAACATCATCTGTTACCTCTTCTGCAAATCTCCCTTTGGTGTCCTTTATAGATGGAGTCTTGAAGCTGCTCCCCGTGCTCTCTAGGGAAGCCTAACTTTGTGTCCTATCTTCTTCAAGCCTCTCACTCTGTTGTCTTCTCATTCTCCTTCAGAAGTTGCTCTTGATTCTTTTTCTGTTATGGAATCATTCTGCAGACTAGGCAGACTATAGACTGGGCAGACTATAGACTAGGTAGACTGTAGACTAGGTAGACTGTAGACTAGGTAGACTGTAGACTAGGCAGACTGTAGACTAGGCAGACTGTAGACTAGGCAGACTGTAGACTAGGCTGTAGACTAGTAGACTAGACTATAGACTAGGTAGACTGTAGACTAGGCAGACTGTAGACTAGGCAGACTGTAGACTAGGCAGACTGTAGACTAGGCAGACTGTAGACTAGGCAGACTGTAGACTAGGCAGACTGTAGACTAGGTAGACTGTAGACTAGGTAGACTGTAGACTAGGCAGACTGTAGACTAGGCAGACTGTAGACTAGGCAGACTGTAGACTAGGCAGACTGTAGACTAGGCAGACTGTAGACTAGGTAGACTGTAGACTAGGCAGACTGTAGACTAGGCAGACTGTAGACTAGGCAGACTGTAGACTAGGCAGACTGTAGACTAGGCAGACTGTAGACTAGGCAGACTGTAGACTAGGCAGACTGTAGACTAGGCAGACTGTAGACTAGGCAGACTGTAGACTAGGCAGACTGCAGACTAGGCAGACTGTAGACTAGGCAGACTGTAGACTATGTAGACTATAGACTAGGTAGACTATAGACTAGGTAGACTATAGACTAGGTAGACTGTAGACTAGGCAGACTGTAGACTAGGCAGACTATAGACCAGGCAGACTGTAGACCAGGCAGACTGTAGACCAGGCAGACTGTAGACTAGGCAGACTGTAGACTAGGCAGACTGTAGACTAGGCAGACTGTAGACTAGGCAGACTGTAGACCAGGCAGACTGTAGACCAGGCAGACTGTAGACCAGGCAGACTGTAGACCAGGCAGACTGTAGACCAGGCAGACTGTAGACTAGGCAGACTGTAGACGCTGTCTGCAAGTGTTTGCCTATGAGGTTTGTTTTATCCAGAATCAAAAAAACCTTCAGATTTGAACAATATTACCTTTAAGAAGGCCCATTAGATGTAGAGAAGAAAGCTTTTAAATTACAATTTGATAAGCCTTTAATGAATATATCTCAAAGTGGGAAAAATATAACCACACATGAAAACTGAAGTCATTTTTCAAAATTGTCTTTGTTACAGTACAGTGTAGTTTATGGTGGCTGAGTGATATTTAAAATTTTTAAATATCGAGGGTACATTTGTGTGCTTATCGGAACACATGAGCTCTTGTTGATTATCCCATCCTAAAATTTCATATTCCAGAAACCTTTGACTTTAGAACGTGGGTTTTCCTTTGGGTATCAGTGTAAAGGACATCGTGCTTGTATGTAGTCCTGCTTTATTTGTGGAACTAGGAGGGAGCTACTTAGGAGCACTAATTTAAATCTATTTCTGTTGGCATCTGATTGGGTTTAGCTGCTCAGAGATACATAGGGCTAGATATGTAATTAGAGGCTTTTTAACTGTAAGTGTTCTATAAGGACAGTCTTGCAGTGTACTTTTATTTAAAAGTCTTCCAAAGTGTGAATCCCTAAGATTTTCCTCTGTTTGTCTCTATCACTGTCTATCTCCTCTGTCTCTCTGAGCAACAGAAGTCAGACTCGTTGATTTATTCTTCCTGAATAATGTGTTGCTTCAGTGTGCTAGAGACACGTGACATGCGTTCCTTGGAGCCTATTTGTGTGATAGAAACATCTATTCTCTTGCTTCTGCGATATCTATTTTTGTGGGTAATCTTCCAAAGGGAGGTTGCACTTGCAAGCTGCTCACAGGTCTGGTACAGAGCCAGCTACCCTGGTGTTTTCTGACCCCTTTCAATGCAGCACCATTACCTGGGGCAACAACGGTGTGAATCACAGGGTTTCATGGCCTCTTCTTCATTCCAATCTCTGAATTCATAAATGGATATTGTTGTGATGTGATTAGTAGTAGCTCGACAGTCTTGCTGCTGTTTCCATCATAGTTCCTGTTATATATCAGTCTGGTGATATGATGATGACCCTTCAATAACCATATACACCACCTGTGCACCAACACACACAACAACAACAATAACAACAGCATGCATACAAGCCAAGACACATACTACCATATACAAAACACCTTACTCCTCATTCTTCTTTGTGCTTGCCCTCTTTCTCCCTGGCATTTCACCCTCATCTCCTCTATTTCCCCTCCCTTGCCCTCCATGTCCTTACCCTGATTCTGTCCCATGCACATACATTTCTCTGTAGCATGGAACTGTAGCAAAGCTATGTAACTCTTCCGACTTTCCCCCAAATACACAGACAGAAGATTTGGTCAGAGGACATAATACAAACATCACCAGATGGTGTGAGGGAAATATGCTTAGTATATTTATGTAAAGAAGCCAAAGGAAAAGTTTTTATTGTTCATGCTTCTTTCCTCTTCCCACCCCCAAACTCAGTCACGAGAAAGGAACTGAGAGGTTCTGTGACAGTGACAAGATACGGAGCATTAACCACGCTGCACGAAGACAATAAGAAGCAAAGGTTGAAACCTTAAACGTTCAGAGACGAGTCACATTATCACGGTGCTATTTATCTTCAGATTTCTTCACAAAGTAAAAGAACAGTCACAATTATATTAACACATTTGAAAGATTTTGCAATTAAGGTAGAGAGATTAGGAGGAGTCAATTCAGGCCAAGAGTCAGCTTTTTTTTTTTTTTTTTTTTTTTTTTTTTTTTTAAGTTCAAGCTCTTTAATGTATTAGGGAAAAAAGTTTTGTGTCTCTTGTTTCTATTCCGCCTGCTTCTAAAGAGCTGGGTCACCACTGGCAAGTTCCTCAGCCTCTAGTCACTTGCTTCCTGACTCTCATATTCCTTACGCCCCTAGGTGGCACTGGACTAATGACTTTGAGTTGACTTTGGTGTTTAACAGTTAGATTCAGTGGTGGATGATTTCTTTCATCCAAACATTATGCTTAGTTTTCTTCTATGTTTAGTTAACGAAGCTTTGCAGTCCGTATCTCCCCTCTTTCCCCACAGTTCAACTTTCAGCACAGAGAGATAAACGTCTCAATGATACATGCCATCTTGTGATTTAGTCTCGTGTCCAGAGGGGGATCTAGCGTGTTTGCAGGGCAAGCATACTGAAGGCTGACAAGGAAACGCTAGAAGCTGCTAGGTTATTCTCATTGTGTGGACGTGAACAACACTTACAGAGGAAGGTGCAGTACCTCAGAGGACCTTATAGAGACTAGATGGCATTGCAGAGTCTTTGTGGGTTTCTCTGAGTTACTGCACCGTTAATGCTGCTTTCTTATGTGTTCATTTTTAATCCCTTTGGTTGATTCTGGGATGTGTTTTCCTTTGTAGTCATGGGTTAAGAAAATCTGACCTGCCCAGACAATTATGGTTTCTACCTGTTGCACAGACCCCCCAAAGGGTCACCTTTGGGTGCTTAGCTATTACCGCTTTTCACGAATGTATTCAAAATAACATATGTGCTCTTGTAAAATTAGACAAGGCTTGGCCAGATAAGTCTATGATACTGACATATGGCTCATAGGGAAGACACACTGTAATCAATTGCTGAGTTTAGAAAATCATCAATCAATAAGATATATATGCCAAGCAGAGATTTAAGATGGGAAAAGATTTTTTTTATGCTATTTGTTCTAACTCCATGTGGGAAGATGTACTATGACACCTGATCAATTAATATTGATCAGTTTGTATACACTCCTACTGCAATTAGTAGATACCACTTTTTGAGAGTTGATAGATTTACACCCTTTCTTTTGAGAAAGCTATTGAACAGAAAACTGAGGAGTTAGCAAGAGCTGATGGGTCTTCAAATATTTAGCATTTATTAGTCATCCAAGCAATGCCTTAATCCTGGGGTATACTCTTCCACATCTTCCTGATGAGAAGCAGAGAGTTCTCAAAGCTGAAATAACCTGTGAGATGCCAGGTAGCTCTGAAAGCATAAAGCCAGAGTCTGGGTTCAGAGCTTGTCTCTGGAACCGGAAGTCACTTGCAATGCCTACTTTCTCCTTTCTCCAAAGTCTGCCTCCTGTCTGTCTGTCTGTCTCTCCCTCCCTCTTTCTCTCCCTCCCTCCCTTCCTCCTTCCCTGCCTCTTTCTCCTCCCTTGAAGTTTTCGATAGGCTGACTCTGTGCATGGAAAACATTTACCTTCCCTCCCCACATACATGTACGTTAGAATGGAAACATACATTTCCTACGGAAGATTCTTTCTAGAAAAAGGAGACACGAGAATGGTTTTGTTTTAGTATGGATAGACTGGCATCTAGAAGCCAGGCAACCCCCTTCTTCTTTCTACAGTGTTTGGGATTCCAATGGCAGATGGTTCTGAGCCAAAGCTGTCAAGGCAATGTTTCCGTGTAGTGTGATGGGTAGCATAGCTTCTGGGGCCCCGGGAGAGGCGGAGCAGAGCTTTGAGGATAGGTTAACTCATAAAAGCTAATCCGTGCTGCCATGCTAATACCTTCTCTATTTATAGTCACTTGTGAACTAGGAAGAGGTTTGAGCAGTTCACTGAATGCTAGACAAGATTAACTCAAAAGGCTGGATGGAGCTATGGCTCCGTTGGACTGTACCTGCTGGACTTGTCAGGAAGCAGAATTCAGATCCCAGCACCCACAACAGGTGGTCCATAACCACCTGTCACTCTAGCTCTTTTCTGGCTTCTCTGAGCCTCCTTACGCACACATGCACACATACCCAGTCACACACATACACATACATAGACACGCACATGCATATAAATAAAAACATTTGAAAATTCTAAAAGAAAAAAAAGGTGAACTAGAACCCCCAGTCCAGCTTGTAGTGGAGTGAGGACCGATATCCTCATTTGTAGTTATATTTACATGTGAATGGAACATAGATGGTGATATTTACAAGATAGGAGGGGTGTTTTTTTTTTCCTTCCTGGAGCTGAGGACCAAACCCAGGGCCTTGTGCTTGCTAGGCAAGTGCTCTACCACCGAACTAAATCCCCAACCCCAGGAGAGGTCTAGAGTAAACAGAAATCCTATAGTAGGATTCAGCAACAGCTTAGATTCTCAACTCAGCTCAGGCAGCATAGAAACAAGGCAGGTCCTTAAATGACTATTTGAGAAAGGGCCTGTAAAATGAACAGTAGTAACGCTGTCTCCGTAACACAGGTGAAAAGCCACGGAGTGTGTAGAAAGGGCTATTGCACAGACGAGAGGAGAATCTCCTCACTATGTCTACTTATTCAGTTAATGGGAAAGTGACTAGTCTGAAGAAATCATTGTAGCCATGGAAATTACTGAGGATTTTAAATCTTGAGTTTCATGAGCATGCATGTGTACTCACAGATGCTGCTGGGCATACACGCAGAACTGTTGGCATCTCCAGACACAATTTTACTTCTTCTCCACCCTGTTTGTGCTCTGTTAGGCTGTCCTGAATGTACACAGTCACTAGGCTCTTCACCCTTCTGTATCCTGGTTGAATCTGGCTACTTAGAAGCCCAGGTTGACAGTTGGAGGAAGGGAGGAATGGAGGTTGGATTTTTTTTTTTAAATGAACTTGTGCTCTTTTTATGAGCTTTCATAGGATACTCTAGATCTCTAGACTAAAGTTCACTTTAGGGGCTGGAGTGGTGATTTTTCTCTGTCTGACTTTCTCCAGGTTCCAGTAACTGATCCAGCCCCTTTAGGTCTACACTCGTTAATAACAGCTCCAACTGTTCATGGCACTTAGTCTTCATCTTATGCAATGTCATAGCTCTCCGATTTCAGCACACGTTGCCTGAAGGGATTGTTCAAACACATTGCCAAGCCTCAGGCCCAACCAGGTCTGAGATGAGACCCCTATGTACATTTCTAACAAGTTCCTGGGTGTTGGCTGCTATTGCCCCAGAGCCTTGTGATTTCCGTGTGCCTTGATTTCAGCTCATTAAGTCAGCCCATTATTAAATTCCTTATCCATTCTTCTAATTTGGGCATACCATCTGTTTAAGACTGGGACTTTACCTAGCTCTCTTTCCCATGTATCAAAAGGGGTCCTGTTCTGGAATTAATTTTGTTATGTATTCAAACAGTACAATAGAAGAAAGTGAGGGATTGCCAATTCACGGTATGCCCTCTGTTGTAACTATTTACATTATCAGTGGTAATGTGGCATAAACCATAGAAGAAAAATAAATGACTGAGATCTAGTATCTGTAATAATAACTGTATATCAATGGTAATTTGCTTCTGCATTTTACTTGAATGAACAAATTATATATAAATGTGTGTGTGTGTGTGTGTGTGTGTGTGTGTGTGTGTATGATATGTGGGATACTTTGAATTATATGCAAAGAGTATAATGGCAAAAGCAACCCCTTTTTAAAATATTTGCTTTTTGTGAAAAACACAAAATATACTATGTTGGAGTATTTTGAAAACATACCATATTCAGGTGGGGTGGGATGGCTCAGCAGGTAAAAGCAGCTTAGGTAATACCATCTATGTGACCATTGAATTGGGCCGTTTACTAGAGCTTGATCAGATCATCAGTGGGCACACTATGAAGGCAGCGGTTTCTCCTCCTCTTTAAATGATTTTCGATTATTCTTGCGATTACATTGTAATTACAACATTTCGCCCTTCCATTTCTTCCCTCCAAACCATCTACCCCTTCCTGCTCTCCTTTAAATTCATGGCCTCTTTCCTCGTGAATTGTTATCGCATACGTATATGCAATATGCACTCCCAAATGTAACCTGTTGAGTCTATGTAATGTCATTTGCATTTATGTTTGCAGGACTGTTCTTGAGTCAGTCATTAGCAGGTTGTCCAGTAGTGACGGGTTGTACCCCCCTCTTCCATCCATGCCTGCTGTTGATGGCCAGTCCTTGTACAAACCCGGTGCGGTCCTCTGAAGCCGGTGTGAGTTTGGAATTGCAATGGCTGTGTCTTGCCCCGGACATGACAGTTCGCAGCCCGACTTCCTGTTCTCTGGCTCTTATATTCCCCATCCCTTTTTGCAATGTTTTCTGAGCCTTGGCTTCGGGTGGCAGGGTAGTGGGTACTATAAATCTGTTTAGGGCTGAGGACTCATCCGTCACCATTTTTAGCCGTGAATATTCTGTATAGGCACAAATCTCTATAATTCATCATTTGCTGCTTTTCTCAGGTTAAGGGTAGTACATGTCTATGAGTTTAAATGTCAGTATCTGGTAGTCATTTTGACACTACATCAGTTTGCTAAACAGTAGTATTCAGTTCCTTGCCCCTTACCCTGGGCCCACGTTCTCTCTTACTGTGGGCTTTGGCCAAGTTTATAGTTCCAGGCATGGAATCCCTACTATGGAACCAGTCTCAAATCTAGGGAGCAGTTACCCCCAAAATGATGATGCTACTATTATGTGAGGAGGTGCATCCTGCCATTGATTCCCCCCTAATTCCAGCAACCAGCATAGCACTATTGGGAATGTGAAAGTTAGCCGGCAGGGAGGAAACTTTCCTTTATCCCTACACCTGCTGATGGTTATTTAGTTTGATTTCATGTTCTGCTTGTTGTAAATAATACTTTGGTGAGCACAGTGCAGATATTTCTTTGATATACTATTTTCATATATTTTGTCTGTATAATCACTAGTGAAATTTCTGGATTAAGTGGTAGTTGTAGTTTGACTCTTTGAGGAACCTCTGTACTATTTTCTATTGTTTCTGTGCTAATTTAAATTCCCACCAACTGTGTTCAAGGGCTCCCCCTTTCCACATCTTCTCTAACACTTATGGCCTTTAGCCTTTTTGATAATAGCTGTTCTAACAGGTACAAGGTAAAAGTCTCGTTGTGATTTTAAACAAACTTAATTACAGAGTTCCCTATTTCTTTCTTATGACCCCAGGGAAGTTCAACAGAATAAAGGAAGATATTTTAAACTGTGAATATTCAGCATTATAATGTATATGCTACATATACATAAATTTTTAAATTTTAAAAATTTAAAAATCATTGTTCATAAGAAAAATATTTTGTCTTTTAAATAAATACATATTAATTAACTTGAGAACCCAGCTCTGTCACCTCTTGCTAACTAAACAATGCCCAATTAGGGAGTTGCGAGCATGCCACAAGAGGAATAATTTAACCACCAAGAAAGTTCAAGACCTCATCAGTCCATATTGACACATGAGGGAGTGGTAGACTTTCCTGTCTATAAATGTCTAACAGTACACTCACCTTGGATTTGGGGCTTAGTATATCATCTTGAGGATTTGGGAGAGGCATTAGTAGACTATAAATATAAATTGAAGTTTGAACCCAATGATGACCTAGAGCTAATGAGGTAGAAATGCTTACAATTATCTGACCTACTCTAGAGAAAAGAATTGAAAACCTCAAGGAAAAGAAAATATAGAAATGGAGTAACCTATTTAGGAGTGCCAGGTCATGAAGGCAATGGCAACTCTCTGAGTGTTTCTGTAGTTTCTTTTCTCTCTTGGAAGGAGATTGTCGATTCTGTTACTGAAGAACAGATTCCTAGTTTCCATGGGATCAATAAAGCTTTTGAGATAAAGATACTAGTTGCCAGCCCTTATTGTTACTAGCAAGATGTTTCAATTTTCAATTTGCCATCGGTGTGGGACTTGCACTTTGAAAGATCTAGGAGAGTGGTTTTCTGCCTATTTTTTTTTAAATGATGGAAACTCTTTATTAAGCCTTACTCTCTGTCATACCCACTTGATCTTGTAGGAAAACCTAGGTTGTAGGGTGGGAGAGATGGCTCAGTAGTTCGGAGCATATGATGATCTTATAGAGGTCTGGAGTTTGCTTCCCAGCAACCACGTCAAGGAGCCATTACCACTTCTAACTCCAGCCCCAGGGGCATCTGACTACCTCTTCTGAATGTGCACACAGGTTCACATTGATCGCTGGCAATAATTAACTCTGTGTTTATGAAAGGACGGAATCTTAATTGAGCAAATACCTCCATAAGTTCTGACTGTAGACTATTTTCTTAATTAGTGATTGATGGGGGAGGGCCCAGCCCATTGTAGGTCATACCACTCCTGGGCTGGTGGTCTTGGGTCCTAAAAGAGAGCAAGTTAAATAAGCCATGGGAAGCAAGCCAGTAAGCAGCACCCTTCCATGGCCTCTGCTTTAGCTCCCACCTCCATGCTTCTGTCTTCTTTGAGTTCTTATCCTGACTTCCTTCAATGATAAACAGTGATATAAAAGTATAAACCAAATAAACCCTTTCCTTCCCAACTTGCTGTTGGTCATGGTGCCTTGTGGTAGCAATAGAAACCCTAACTAGGACAGAAGCCTTGGTAACTATGCAACTGAAGAATGAAATACACCTGTCCTACACCTGTGCTGCCAGACACACGTAGACAGAACAACCCTGTGTTATGGCAGGCCTCGATATGTGTTTCCTTAATGTTTCTGGCTATAAGCCAATTCAAATCTCAGGTCCTCCCCTTGGCCATGCCATGTAGCTATAGATGTATATTTTCCTTTTCCTCAAGTCATAATTAAACATGTTCCTGTGACATGTTAATAGAAAAAAAAAAGAAAATGATCTTGACTTATGGTTGGATCTTTAAGATACACTGAGACTCACTGCAATTGGATGGGTACACCTTTCTGTGGAATGACTTTCAAAGCCAGCGAGGCAAACAAATTTTCACGGAAAAGTTTTGTAGAAAATTAGAAGGTCTGGACACTAAGGGAAAGGAAATATTCAGAACTTCTCAGTTCTGGGACTCTGACTACAAAGTTAAAGTGACCCTTAGAGACTGGTACCACGTAAAGTGGAAATTTATAGAAAGTTCTTGCTTTTAGTCATTGAGATGGGGGTCTCCTACATAGACCAGATTGTCCTCAAACTGATGGCTATCCTCCTGCTTCTGCCTCCCAAGTGCTGGGCTGCAGGCATACATCACTATACCTTGGCTATGGAAATCTTGGTATAAATGTTCATATTCAAAATCTAACATTAATTCTCCGTCCCCAAATGTATAATGGGTATAGATATAGCTAGTAACTGGTAGAAACACACTGATTTCATGATCCATGAAATGAAGTCTATAATGGTAAAAAGGATGAATATATATGAATAAATATTATATATAGTCAGATGTTGGTCTTAATTAGGCGATGGTGCTTACTGCTCATGTGGCTCCAGTTATCCTCTCTTTGTGCCTGCGACAAATACAACTCCCCTGGAAAATGCTTCATTTTCTATTCCACTGAAAAGAAGAAATAAGTACTTGGCATTTACACGGCAGGGGCATTGGTATGTGTTTATGGGTTTTATTGTAGGTAATCCACAGCCAAATCATGGAGACACTATAATCTGTTAAACTGTAAACACCGTTGTATGTGTTTGGTGGAATTCGGGGATTTGAACTTAGGATGTATCAGTTGCTGCTGTATCAGCTGTTGGCTGAGTGAGCTCTAAGGAGGCCATTTTGAGTGAGGTCAGAAGACAGGCCTGTCATAGTAGGTCCTTTCTGAGGAGCAAACTCTTCTCTCTCATAAGTTTTATGACTCAGCAGAATTAAAGTGTTGGGAAATTATGTGATAGACAGATATTTGGGAGATCTGGCAAAGGCTGAAGGAGGCTCATACCACAGACTCCTGCTCTCACAGAACAACTTATTCTCCATCTAAAAAGCAGCTTCTCTGGCTTGTTTCTGATCTCTAATATAGGCTGCCTGCTTACATGATGGTAAGACACAGGACGAGCATGTGATCTGAACTGCTTATCATGAACTAGAAACTATTTAATCCAATGACCCATAAAATTACATGTTCTCAATATATAGGTATGGATATGTTCCTGTTTCAGATCACATGAAGGCCTGCCAGAGAGATCCACAGAGGACGAGACACTCCACTGTTAGATGCCAAGTGATCCATTCTGTGAATGCTAGTCAAGATCTTTCTCCAGCAACTTCGTCACTTATTAAAACTTCTATGTACATTGTAACCAAGATGTCTGAATAAGGTGTTGAAGGGCTTTATGACTTTTCCCTTACCAAGCTAATTAATTTGAGTTCAACAGTTTTCTGGGTATCCAACTTGCCAAGATCAGGGACCAACACAGAACTCCTGTTCTCATGGGATGACCCAGCTACCCAGCAGCTCTGACTCAGATCAAATGAACCCTTCTCATTAGGGAGGGGGCAGATTTTTATTCCTACAAAAAGATATAGAATTTGAATAACATGACTTTTTTTAAAGTGCTTCTTCTGGATATATGAAATGTATTCATCTTCTTGACATACCCATAAAATCGCCCTCGATTAATGGACTTTCTTACTGAGATAGTAGCCTCAAGCCTATAGTGTGTACTAGATTTAAATAGTACAACAGTGGGGAAGCCTTCCAAATGCTCCACTGGATTACTAGTGAGACTGTCAGGCTGAACTGCATTCATGCATTGGCCTCACATCCCTGTTACTTCTTAGAACAAAACATGCTAGAACTTAATTATGTTTTTATTTTCTAGAAACTTCTTTATTGCACAGTGGTAATCCTACAGAGTTGTTTGATCTCTTTGGAAATGTTGGGCCCCATCCCCAGATGTCACAATGTTATGACCCTCACGCCATAACTAACTGTAATTGGTGACCCTGAATATGTGTAGTTGTCTTAGTTAGGGTTTACTTGCTGTGAAGAGACACCATGACCAAGACGACTCTTATAAAGGACAACATTTAATTGGAGCTGGCTTACAGGTTCAGAGGTTCAGTCCAGTATCAAGGTGGGAGTATGGCAGCATCCAGGCAGGCATGGCTCTGGAGGATATGAGAGTTCCTCATCTTGTTCCAAAGGCAAACAGGAGAAGACTGAATCTCTCAGGCAACTAGGAGGAGGGTCTTAAAGCCCACCCCACAGTGACACACTTCCTCCAACAAGGCCATGCCTCCTAATACAGGCCACTTTCTGGGCCAAGTGTATTCATACCACTACAATAGTAACTTCCTGGGCCAAGTGTATTCACACCACTACAATAGTACAGGATGCTTTTGTTCCAAGCCTCATTCCATAGCATTGCTCATCGCCATCTGAGGTGGAATTGTAAACATACAGCGAAGTAGATTAAAATTAAAAGATAGCGCCACAGTCTTATGTTCTCTAACTTAACCTCATTGTATTCATCTTAGTTGTTTTCATCAGGCTGATGAAAATACATATAGAAACACATAGGCCCTTAGCATCAGCCTCAAGACTTGGCTTGACTGCCTGCTATTGATTTCATTTGTGGCTTCAGCTATGGGAGGGAGGCTGAGTACATTAGAGTTTCGCAAGGGATCTGACATTAATGAAATTGAAGATTTTATTTACTCTCAATATCTTGGTTTATCTATAAGTTCGTCTCAGTCATTGTCCCATGGGAACTCCTGGAGCACAAATGATCTCTGCCCTACCTTCATACATGATTCAGTTTTGGAATCCCGTGTGACTCCCTGGAGTAGAACATGTGTCCCTCTTGCTATGCCTTGGCAGCCTTTCCATAGCTGTTAGTGTTCCTCTATTATGAGACAAGGTTATAGAATTCTGTAGCCCTGGACTTCTCTCGTAGTCAGTTTACCCTTAGTCTTATTTTCTCACCCTGAGACTTTTGTTACTTCTCTCTTTAGACTATTTTTATTTTAATTTAAGAGAAATATTTAAATATGTGTTTTCTCACAAATGTTAGGCATTTATTTAGTGACCATGGAAAGAAGGCAATATTACTCTCCAAAAGTACATTAGAAAGGAGGCAGCTATCTATAAGATCTGGACAGTATGGTCACCTGAACAAGGCTTACATAATGACACCCCCAGTTAACATGCCATGGGGATGGAGAAAATTTCACAAGGCCCTGCTCCTAGATTACGACTTACAGGGAATCAATGGCGGCTGAGAGATGGAGACTCAATCTTCTTCAGGGTTGAGAATCCTGATAGGTTATTCAGTCCCAAGCTGTAAAGCCTAAATAATTAAAGATGAGCAGTTGAATTTTAGAGGGTGTCAAGAGTTCATGGGAGGAATTGGGGGCAGAGAAGAAAGGAGGAGGTGGAAATGATGTTAACATAATACCTACATATGAAATTCTTGACAGAACACAAATGTTTAAATTAAAAGAGGCATCTAGAGTTCAGCCTCTCTCTGTCTCTGTAGCTCTCTTTCTTTGTGTGTCTTTGTCTGTCTCTGTCTCTCAGTCTCTCTCTCTCTCTCTCTCTCTCTCTCTCTCTATTCTACTCAAGTTCATTTCAGAGGTGGTGTGTTTTTTAATGTTAGAAATTTCAGGGGGTGAATTATGACATTAGTGGAGTCACTTAATTCGACTAAAACTCCCAGTAGCATTACTTTTTCAGCAATACTGCTAAAGTAAGAGAACACTCTATTCTCTAATTTGCCTGAGCCGTATAGCACGGTCATTAGTGAGCAGAATTAGAACTGCACTCACCAATTACTGAACAAAAATTAGAGTTGTAAATAATGCACAGCATCTTGCTCCAATCCGATCTGCTTATCCTCTCACAGAATAAAGGCTGATAAGTTACATTATTTAAAACAGCAATGATAAGCACCTGTTACTAGTTGGAATTAAGCATTCATAAATCCAATGAGTACTTTCCTCCCCAGGAAAAAGTTCATTGAAATTGATTTAACTGGCAACGTCTTAAACCCTTTGAATTCCTGTCTCAGGGGAAGAACTAGGAGACTCCTATAGTTAATTACTTCAATGTAAATTTCAGGTGTTTGATAAATTTGTATGCTTGATTTAGGAGCATGGATAGCTCTATCTGTCTACTCCTCTTCCTCTTAAAAATACCCAAACATTTCATTTTTTAAAATGTTGATCAAAGGATTAATGATGTTTAAAAATATTCAGTAAAGAGGATCTGGTAGGTGGAATGAAACACACACAGATAGTGAGAGGGTTAATTTGGTGTTGTTGGATACATTTTAAGCTTTGAATTCTTAGATGTGCACATATATAGCTACCCTGAAATTGTGCAAACATCGTCTTTACCTCTTGCACACATACCTCTTTTGGTGTATTTGCTTGTGACATTACCATTACTATGTATATTTTAAATCTATAAATGTTGAGTGACTTTTTTTTCAAAAAATATCTACTGAGTGTTCATGGAGCACCAAACCGTGGGAGAGGGTGGCATGGGGGAAGGCGATGGACGAAACCCCACCCTCCTCATGTCAGAGGAAAATCATCCAAGCAAAATCAGTAACCTTGGCTTGGGCTAGATAAGCCTTCAGGGGATTCTCTAGTGCAGTCCATTTACCATGTTCAGGGCCAGTTGGACGAAGGGCATTTAAGTTGTGTAATTCAGACGAGTAACATGTCCTGGTCATAAATAATCTTTAACATGCTGAACTGCTTAGAAATACGAGATAACATCAAGTAAGGGACATTATAAGAAGTATTTATTAAATGAAACAAAATTAATTAAATTCTGTCCTGTAATAAAAATTGACATTCACTGATGGACACAATTTAAACTGATTTTTATCTTTAAGCTTTATAGATTTTACTTTACTGGGGCTCCTTCGAATCACCTTCTCAGAGGGCTTTTGAAGGAGTTTTCCTTAAAATGCTATGCTGGAAAAATCCAATTTGCTTAAAAAAAAAGATCTTCCTGATTGAGATTAGAAACTTTATTTTCAGGAATAATTATTTTATATAGCCTAATGTCATGAAGAAAATCGGTATTTAAGCCTTTTTAATTTAGAGAATTGTTGTTAGTTGTATCTGTTCTTAACCTGTTAATTCTCTGTAGAAACTTATATTATTGGATATTCTACAGTGTAATTGTTAATTTCATTTGGTGTTGAGTGGGGAAGGAAGAGTTTGAATGCTGTTGATAACTTCCAGTGCTCTTCACCCTGGTGACCCATAAGAGTTACCTGAAAACATTAACTGGTACCTGGGAGTGACCTGCCCTTTTATACTGACTTTCAGTAATGTATCTCTTGGGGCAGTCATTTCTATCCTTCTTTTGCATGATTCCTATGTTAAATAAAACTAAGTTAAGTTTTTATTGTGTCAGGTATTCATGCATTAGCTCTGGCCCTTAAATTATGGTTTCAGTGTAGCTCCTCAAAAAAAAAATGCTAATTAACCCTTTCTAGACAGACAAGTGGGAGGGAAATGTGTTGGAGTTGGAAGAGCTAAGACAATGCATCGTTTCACAGTCAAGGTTGCAGGTAATGCAAGCATGCTAGAATCGTCGTCCTTGTCACCTTACAACAAATTATGGAAGGCTGCCTGGGTTCTGATTTTACTTTTCTTACTTATGCAATATTGTCATAATTCATAATATTATGAAGAGGCTATGGTAGCATACAGTTCTCTGTCCTTGCGTGCTCTTTTAACTGATCTTTAGATACTCATGATAGATTGTTACATGTATATTGAATCTCAGGGTGTCAGGTACGTAGACTATGGAGTATTATATGAGGGAAGATGTACTGTTTCTGTGTTTATAAAGGTAGATTTGAGAATAACTTTGAACAGGCCACAGGAAACAAGAAAAATTAACTTAAGATAAATCATTGTCAGCAACAACATCGAGGAGAAAAGAACAGCTTTACAAATGGGTGGGTAAGCGCTGTGGAGACTCACTGAAAACCAGCGGACCATGCAAGGTCGCTCATCCTTCATGTCAAGGTTGCTGTTTTGGTCTTTCAGTAGTCAGTTACCTTTTGTCTGTCCTTTCTACCATATAGGCCACACTGGTACCTCCAGCTGCTCTACAAATGGTGGCAACTGTCACATTTAGAGAGCTCAAAATGGCCTAATCACTGTACGTATATTATTACACTTCCATATTTTCTTTATACATATATTTTATGAGGTGGGCATTGCTATTACCATTTAGAAAAGAAGAAATCAAGACTTGGACAGATCAACTTATTACGTAGCCAAAAGGAACCAGAGATAGGAACTGATCCATGTACTCTGAAATTGTTTTCAACCCGGTTTCTTCTCTGCAGTCTGTGGTAGCACAGGCTACATTGTATGTTGAAAGGAAGAGAATTCTTGTAAACTCATTCTATCAGCAGGTAAGAAAACATGTATCAGTAATGAACATAGAAGCAAAAGTTCTCTACAAAATGCCAGCAAATTGAATCCAAAAGCACAATCTAAGGCTCATTCATTAAATCAAAGGAACTCACTGGGAGCCAGTAAGGTTCAGTGTCTATGAATCAGTAGATACAAATAAATTACAGTAGCAAAACAGAGGACAAAATAATGTGATTATGTCCATCTGTGGAGAAAAGGCATATGGTAGACTTCAGTAAGTCTTCCTGAGAAGAACTGAACAAATTGGGTATAGCAGCAACATGATAAGGCTGTCCACAACAAGCCCAAGGCAAAGACCATACTGGATGAGAAAAGGAAACTAGTACAGATCTTATGGCGATCACCACAGAGGTTCCATGGAGAACCTGAAACCTGAAATAAGCTCCCTAGATGATTCAGTTCCTCTACTTCAGGATATATACCTAAAGGAAACAAAATCTTCTATCCAGGGAAGTCAGTCTTCCCAGGTTTATCTCAGTGCTCCTCACAGTAGCCAAGACAAGTGAGGTAACGTCGACAAATTAGCGGATTAAAAATGTTTTATAAACACACAGTGGATAGTCATTCACGAGAATGTTACTATTTTGGGGAGGACATATGCAAATAAAGCAGCAAAATGACATGTACATGCCATGTCACTTCTTTCATATGGGGATACTTAAAGGTCATTGGGAACCCAGAAGGGTGATCACTTCTGGGAAGGGTTTAGGGGAGAAGGTTACAGGGGCAGTGGCTATCGAAACACAGATAAATAGAAGTTCATTCATCTGGCTAAGATCAAAAACTCAGGTGACAGCAAATGCTGGCGAGGATGCGGAGAAAGAGGAACACTCCTCCATTGTTGGTGGGGTTGCAGACTGGTACAACCATTCTGGAAATCAGTCTGGAGGTTCCTCACAAAATTGGACATTGATCTGCCTGAGGATCCAGCTATACCTCTCTTGGGCATATACCCAAAAGATGCCCCAACATATAAAAAAGACACGTGCTCCACTATGTTCCCAGCCTTATTTATAATAGCCAGAAGCTGGAAAGAACCCAGATGCCCTTCAACAGAGGAATGGATACAGAAAATGTGGTACATCTACACAATGGAATATTACTCAGCTATCAAAAACAACGACTTTATATGAAATTAAGTAGGCAAATGGTTGAACTGGAAAATATCATCCTGGAGTGAGCTAACCCAATCACAGAAAGACATACATGGTATGCACTCACTGATAAGTGGCTATTAGCCCAAATGCTTGAATTACCCTAGATGCCTAGAACAAATGAAACTCAAGACGGATGATCAAAATGTGAATGCTTCACTCCTTCTTTAAAAGGGGAACAAGAATACCCTTGGCAGGGAAGAGAGAGGCAAAGATTAAAACAGAGACTGAAGGAACACCCATTCAGAGCCTGCCCCACATGTGGCCCATACATATACAGCCACCCAATTAGACAAGATGGATGAAGCAAAGAATTGCAGACCGACAGGAGCCCGATGTAGATCGCTCCTGAGAGACACAGCCAGAATACAGCAAATACAGAGGCGAATGCCAGCAGCAAAACACTGAACTGAGAACGGGACTCGTTGAAGGAATCAGAGAAAGAACTGGAAGAGCTTGAAGGGGCTTGAGACCCCATATGTACAACAATGCCAAGCAACCAGAGCTTCCAGGGACTAAGCCACTACCTAAAGACTATACATGGACTGACCCTGGACTCTGACCTCATAGGTAGCAATGAATATCCTAGTAAGAGCACCAGTGGAAGGGGAAGCCCTGGGTCCTGCTAAGACTGAACCCCCCAGTGAACTAGACTGTCGGGGGGAGGGCGGCAATGGGGGGAGGGTGGGGAGGAGAACACCCATAAGGAAGGGGGGGGGAAGGGATGTTTGCCGGAAACCGGAAAGGAATAACACTTTCGAAATGTATATAAGAAATACTCAAGTTAATAAAAAAAAAAGTTCATTCATCATTACAGCATGGCAGAGTGACTGTAATTCATAACCTATTATATAGTTTATAGGTGAGTAAATTGGAAAGCCTCTAGCATAATGTAATAAAGAGATGTAAACAATGCCTTATTTTGATTAGCATGTGTCGGCATTTACTTGTGTTGAAATGAACTATGTCTTATAAACATGCATAATTGTCCAAATCAAAAAAAAAATTTAAATGTGAGCTTGTGAGATGGCTCAATGGATGAAAGTGCTTGCCACTAAGCCAGATGACCTGAGTTATAGCCCTAAGACCCACATAGGGGAAGAAGAGAACTAAGTTTTGCAAGTGGTCATCTGACCCCTCCATATGGGTATTGTGGGACATGTAGACCTGCACCCCTCCAACATTAAATAAATAGGTCTTAGCATTTTTGAATGTTTGAGATGAGAAATGCTAACTACCTTGACTTGATTGCTATGCATGAATATTATATATATTGAAATAATTCACTATACCCTTTATATATCTACAGTTGCAATAATAAAAAAGAATGAATCAATGCATCCCAAATGTGACTTATAAATCATTGTGTTATAGCTTGCAAATCAATTAGTTGAAAAATATTTTTGAAATCTTTGAGACCTATACTAAGTAGACAGACGACCAGTAGGCAGTGAGGACCCCAGTCTTGGAAGTCAGGCAGGATATTAATTGGTATTGCTAACTAGCCATTCTCCATGGCTATTACAGTTTTCCTGCGTCTCATTATCTTATTGTATATGTCTTCATTACCAGCCATCTTCCGAGTAAGGCAGCTCAGAGTCTGATTGTTGTGGTGAAAGGAATTCGGTCACATTTGCTACCTCAACTTTCCTGCTTGGGAATGAGCACAGACCCTAGCATTTCAAAAGGTCTTAAGAACGAAATTCAGATAGTATTATCATTCTGCGCATCTTGTTAAATTATCAATCATATGTGGTTGTGTGCTTTAACACCCCATAACGATGACATAAAGGTGACATAATTACCAGCTGTGTGAGTAACCTGTAACCTGCAACCTCAGCACTGGGGAGGTGAAGCAGAGGGCCCACCATTTGAAAGCCATGCCACATAGCAACACTATTTCCAAGACAGATGGAAAGAAAAAAGTAAAGGCTACATAATTACTGATCATTGCACTTACTCCATATAGGAGAATGAACTTTAAAAAAAAATTGAAATGAGGTCTGGCCTTAAACTTGCTGTCTCCTGCCTCAACTATTGTGTCACCATGCCTGCAAGTCTCTCCCTCCCTCTCCTCCTTTCTTCCTCCCTCCCCCCTTCTACTGTGTTGGGGAAAATCTCATAGCCTTTTATGTACTAGGCCTCCACAGTCCTCTAGTGACAATCTTTTAAATTAGTTTTGCTTCTCTCTTTCTCTCTCTCTCTCTCTCTCTCTCTCTCCTCCCTCCTCCTCCCTCCTCCCTCCCTCCCTCCTCCCCTCCTCTCTCTCTCTCTCTCTCTCTCTCTCTCTCTCTCTCTCTCTCTCTCTCGTGTGTGTGTGCACGTGTGCACGTGTGCACATGTATGCTTATGTGAAGGTCAGAGGACAACTCTTGAGAGTCCATTTTTTCCGTTCTTCTTGTGAGGTCTAGGGATTGAACTCGGGTTGTCAGGCCTGGGCACAGCACCTCTAACTGCTGATCCATGTCACCAGCCTTAGATTGGTATATTGCCTTCAATCTCAGACTTTTATTTTCATGTAGTTTAGTTTACTCCTGGAAATAACACTAATGTTTGTGAAGAGTTTGTTTTTAAGAAGCTGTGTTTTTTCTCTGAATAATTATTGATTTATTTTAATGTCCAGCATACTTTAATTTTCTATAACCAAGGTTGCAAATGTGCTATAATACTAGATCTGAACTTGCATTCTTCCACACAAATTATAAGCTAAGCTAAACATGAGGAAATATTTATGGTTTGGAAATATAGTGACATGAGGTTTTCTTAACTGTATACTGCAGGCTTTTAAGGATCATTTTCCTCTAATGGAACAGTCTCAGGAAATTTATTTTTCATTTTTTGAATGCAATTATCTGAATTTGGAAGTTCTTCAAAACAACTTAAAAACATACCACCCTCATCTGAGCATCAGGATTAGACCTTTATGCTGTAGGTTTTAATTTTACAAACCTTAGGAATTGAAAATCTTTTGGGATATAATGTAAAAGTAACGCAGAGAAGCATACGTGTTCATGAATGTTTACAGCTAATATATTTTGTTGAAAGTACACTTATGTGCTGGGGTAGAATTTATGGGCTGAACACTCACATGTAAGGTTCTGTAGTGAAGACGAAACCTGTCTGGTAGGCATGTCTTGCTGTGTTCCTCAGCACTGTTATGGAATCCCTGGAACCTTGGAGCTCCCAGTGAATGAAGACACCATAGCTCTAAAAGCCATCCAGAGTTCATAGTGGCCTCTTGGACTGCTATTTTCTTAAGACCTATGACAGAAGCCAGTGGGTACGAGTGCTGGCCGCTCTTACACAGGGTCTGGATTCCGTTCCTCTCACCTACAGGGAGGCTCACAACTACCTGCACCTCAGTGCCAGGAGACCCAGCATCCTCTTCTGGCCTCTCAGGATACTCGACACACACGCGTAGTACACAGACGTCCATGCAGGTAATCATTCGGACACACAATAAGGTGACTCTTTAAAAATGAAAGATTATCAAAAGATAATTGGCAACTTTCTTGGGTACTGATAATCCATGAGCCTGTCTGGTCTTTTGTCTTTAGAGCCTCCAGATGAGTTTGCTGAGCGCGTTGAGCTCAATGGCTGGGTCAAGGCTAGAACAAGTTGGTAACAGATGAGCTCCTAGATTTGCTTTCTCTGTGCTAAGAGGGCTTTAGGATCTGGGAGTAATGAGACCAAATACCTCACAGACTATTTCTTTGTACATTCCGCCTGGAGTCTTACAATCTTGGATTTTGTGACCCGCCTTGGGTGTAACTACCCTGCTCACATTCTTTTTTATCTGTAAAAGAGAGAAATCTCTTGAGAATTTAATAGGATAATTTCCGGGAAGTTCTGTCATATAGTGATGTTCAGTGCACTTTAAAATCCGCGCTGTCTGTGACCTGACATTTTTCCTCTGTCCTCTCTTTCTTACCTTTTCACATCAACATCCTTTAACTACGCCTCTTTCATAACTAGCAATGCAGACCTGAGCTGCAGAGTTCTCCACAGTGGTGGGTCAGCCAGGGTCCAGTGGGGGCATCTAGACACACAGTAGCTCTTGCTGACACTTACCTGTTACATAAAAAGAAAGAAAATGATCAGATTTGGTAACATATTGCATGCACGCTGAGATTAACAGTTGACTGTACTGGACAACTGAGGAGTTGTGAGGAGGGTGTACTATAAAAAGTGCCATGAAATGACACTCAAGGATCTATTCAGGTTTTATATTAAGGGTGAAAGAAAAGAGAGGGTAATGGACCATGAATTTCACATGTATGAAATGTGAGCAAAGGGCGGTAGGGGGAGAATAAACGAGATGGAGATGCCGTGAAGGTAGTGGGGAAGGTTAACGCTAACAAACTTTAATACGTATGTGTGAAGATGCTGAATTGAAATCCACTGCTTTGTGTGATAGCTTACCAATTACTGAAGTTGTTAAGAGGAAAGATGAGGTCGCAAACCCCATAGGAAGAACAACATCAACCAACCAGACCCCTCAACACTCCCAGGGTCTAAACCATCCACCAAAGAGTACACATGGGGTAACCCATGGCTCCAGCTGCATGTGTAGCAGAGGATGGCCTTGTCCGGCATCAATGAGAGGGGAGGCCCTTGGTCGTATGGAGGTTTGATGACCCATTGTAGGGGGATGCTAGGTCAGTGAGGCAGGAGAAGGTGGGTGGAACACCCTCATTGAGACAGGTGGAGGGGGAGGGGATGGGGGTTGTGGAAGGAAAACTGGGAAGGGGGATAACATTTGAAGTGTAAATAAATAAAATAACCAATGAAGAAGAGGAAAGATGAACACTATGAATATATAGGCTAGATGTGAGAGCAAGGGAGGGTATTTCTCAGCACTGTCATAGAAGCAAGGTAAAGTAAGCCCACGGCTTCAAAATTTTGAGAAAAATAAGGTTTTAACATCAGCTGCAGATTAATATCCTGTTTTTCTAAAATTGTGTACCTCTGGGTTGAAATACTTTAAGCTAGTGGTAATGTAAAATTAATTTACCCAAATGAAGAATGGTATTCCATTTTTGGAATGTTTTACCGTAGCAGAAAAATTAGATGATTTTTAAATGTCAATTTATAGTTTGGTAAGAAGGCATAGTTTCTTAAATAGTAGGTTGCTGCAAATTACACAGCCTTGGGGACAGACACTAGTTATTATTGTACTATAAGCCAGTATTATACTATACGTGAACTGTTCTGCTCAGTAGTTTACATGAGCTGAGTAATACGTTAACCTTATAAGAATGTACATTTATGATCCTCACTTGAAAGAAGAAATTCTTGTTTGGAGAAATAATGAGATTTCTAAATGGTATACACTATTATTGCTGTAAAATTATAAAAAATAAAATGCTGTCTTTTACCCCTACTAGGTCTGGCACCGTAGTGCCCCAAAGATACCTCATAGATATCTTAATCTCAGTCAGCAAAGCCTCTCACCCACTTTGCTCCATCCCATATCACACTGCCAAAGACCTCTCTCTGAGCCTGGCAGCAATCTCTCTATCCATCCAGTTCCCAAGGCAGGCTGTCACCACAGCTGAAATATACATCCCAATTCCGTGGTGGCTTAGTGTCCCAGCCGCCACATACTCTCTTAGTCTTAATTCACCACAAGAAAGAACACACAATAACCTCTGATCCAATTGATAAGATATAATTGTCCACCTAAACATACAAAGCCCTGTACACATCCATCCCTTAAGAACATTCATAACAACTTGCAAAGGTACAGCGTGGAATCTTAACACCCGCCTCCATGTTCTCTCACGGCTTCTTCTCCAGTATCCTCCTCTTCCTCCAAACTTTTCTCCGGCCCATCCTGCCTTCTCATCCAATGACAGGCCTTGTTCTATCTTGTACCTGCCTTCAGCTGTATGACATCATCCTACACACTATAGTAAATGTCAGAGTTGTGGTGTGAATCAAGAACTCTTAGGTTCATACGCCACACAGATGGCTATCAAAATGGCACTTTTTAGCCCTCATTTGAACAGCTCTCATGGAAAAACTCATGTTCTCTGTAGGCTTGAGAGCTACCAAGGTTTATCTGCTGATTCCTTTCTCTGTAGAAGCAGGCAAATGTCTTCATTTGCTACCTGGAATAATAGATGCGGGCCCCGCTTGTACTGATCTATTTCTGTTCTAAAGCCAGCGTGTGCATGTGAGGCTGATTGAAAAACAAGCGCACTGTTTGGCCCAGCCCATTAATTTTAAAGTGCCTAGAGTCTGTGGCAGCTAGACCACTCTCCGCTATTCTAAAGAGACACTAAAGTCTTATTCCTTGTTATAAAAAACAAATCTGTTTTTCCTTTCTACCAAGCTCTGTCACTATAAAAGGCATTACAATTGATTGTCTGATTTTTTTCCTTATCTTGCATTGAGTCCTGCATCAGAGTGCCATTATGATTAAATCTGGAGTATTTATAGAAACGAAACACAGTCCCTGCCTGCAGAAATCTTCTTGTAAACAAACATTAAATTTGAAAGCAAATTCCTAGGCTACCAATAATTAAGTTTAAATAATTGAATTAATATAAACATTTAAATTTTTTATAGAACCGATTTTCTCATTTTTTTTTCCTGCTTGTTTCATACTTAACGAAACAAGTGTTACTTAAAGAATATTCACCATAATTCTTTAGACTGTTCCCTTGGCCATTCTATCTTTTGTCTGTTTGGTAATTACTCAGTTTTGCATTGTGAATTTAAGTAAACAGTGGGGGCGGAAGTCGCCCACTCCCTGGTTCTGTTTTGAGACAACATTTAACCCAATGCCTAATCTATTGTCCTTTCTTAGAATTCCAGTGACATTTCTCTTTTCTTTTCTTTTTTTTTTTTTTTTGGACCCAAATGATATTCTACATTTCTTCAAGCCCCATTTTATTTATCTTAAAGCCATGAGACTCACAGAAGGTTTCCAAGAGGCCTTAGCTAGTTCTATGGTTTCATAAGGAATAAGAAATATTATTTTCCTCTACCCTTTAGTTGGAACTCCTTTTGAAGAAAGATTACCATGAGGCTCAGTAATATGCCACCTGTGCACATGGGACACAACTAGGAAGAGTAGTGTATAGCCATGGACCCTTCGGGGTTGGTTGATTCCAGGACCCCAAAGATAACAGCACCCCAATCCCCCAGTTCTCCACGGGGTATAATATATGCATATAACCTCCACGATTCTCCCATGTACTTAAATCATATTTACATGTAACAATGCTATGTGACTGCTAAGTAAATAGTTGTTAAATTGGTTTTTAAAGGGAATATAAAGTCTGTGTGTAGTATTGACAAAATCATTGACCCCACCATCACCACCACCACTTTTGATTCAGTGTCAGTTGAATGTGTGATGGACAAGCTCGGGATGAGGGGAGGAAGACACGAACCTTGAGAGTGGATTTCAAGGACTTTCTAGACTGTGTTTTCTGAAACAAAGAGAAAGAACGGACGAGGGCTTGGTTAAGGGGACAGGACGAGGCGGAGGGTACAGCTCAGTGGTAGCTTTTGTTGCTAGTCTGTGTGAAGATTGGGTGATTGGCTGATCCTCAGCATGGGAAAGGGGGAGGAAAGAGATGAGAAGCAGGAATTGGGCTGGAAAACAATACTGAAGCCTGTGATTCAGGGCTAGGCTGGTGTCGCCTCCATTTGTTCTCCAGTGACTTGGTACTGCAATCCTCTTGGAGACACTATTACACGTGGTGATAAAAGTTACTCAAACAAAAGAGGGGCCTTTCGGAATTCGAATCTTCACTTTCTCCAGAGAATTAGCCCGATGTATCTTTATGCTAAAGAGACATGGTTGGGACAATTCTTAGTCATTTTTAGGATGGTGCGCCTATGTCCTGCCAAAACCATGAGTTTCAGATAATGACATGAGACGTCTGAATTTTTCATTCTCATTAAAAAGTCACACCTTTCCCGATCACTGTGCCTTACAATCACCTTTTTTCCCTATAAGGAGCGCATTTACTTCCTACCATCCATTTAAGTTTATGCTTTTGACATTTATTTGGCAAAGCCATCAAATGCTTGCTATACATAATGTTAAAAGATTGATGATGAAATCTCGACATTTAATTATGTTCCTGGGGTTCTACAACAAGGGCTCTGGCTCTAGGGTTCCCACAGGTCAGACTTGGCATCTGCCTCCAAGAGCCAGTTGAAGCAGTTGTCAGTGGTGAGGGCAGAAATGGATTTTTATCCTGTGTGATTGTATAAGGGATGAGAAGGTTAGAGAGATCTAATGACCTCTTTGGGGAAATGACAAGAGTTCTGATGTTTTGCCTCAGACTCAGTACATACATTTATGAAATCCTCAAAGACTAAAATAAAATTAAAAATATCTCTGATTGGGCATGACTCGTAAGTGCCTACAACTTAGCAATAAACCATGGCACAATTGCATCAAAACACATTTTGATGTTTTATGGAAAGAGTTTGGAGAAAAAGGTTTTAGTTTGGGCAAGCAGGCAGTGTCGTCCTGGCCAAGGTCTGGTTGATCATTATCTCAAGATGGCCGGGTGGCATTTGGCATTTGGAGATGAGGAAGTCACTGCCTGGGGACAGGTTCAGTTGTGATTCTTGTCATAAGATGCTTACCAACCAAACCAGCTCTGGGGGTTCAAGGTGTTTGCAGGGGAGAATGACTGAGAGCAAAAGACCAGTGAGAAAGGCAAGGCTGGGTTTGGATATGAAGTGTGTCTTTTCAGGCTGAATGCTTGGTCTAGAGTTGGTAGTAGTGCTGACAGGTGATTGGATCATGCAGGAGTTAAGGCACCCATGGGTCAGCCTATTGGAAAACTCCTATGTAAAAACAGCCATTAGAAGGGGGTGCCTAGGTGAAGATTGTTGGTTGCTGGGAGATGGGGTAGGACAGCATGCCCTGAAGGGACTGTCTTAGCATGAGTTCCCTGCTTCCCACCACATCAAGTCAAGCAGTTTTGTTTCATCCCTTACCATGGCACCTCCGCCCAAGAACAGTGGAGCCCAGCAATGTCTAAAATTCTGGTCCCAAATATGCTTTTTTTCTTTATTTGCCTCATATATTTTATAATCGTAATGCAAGGTTAGTGAAGGCAAAGGTGTTAGTTCCTCCAGATAGAGCAATTGTCAGATATTTTAGGTGATGCTCCTTTGGGCTGTAACTGGGCAGTGTAAAATGTGGTAGTTGTTGACTCATTGATTATAATATACTTTGAAATATTGAAAATACCCTAGTTACTTCAATACTTAGAGAGAGAGTTCACTTGGGGCCAGCGATCCTTCAATGACTGACAGTCTGCATGTAGACTCCAGCGGCATTTGGATCTAAAGTGTAAAGTAGCAAAGGAGATAGATCTAAAAGAAACAGACAGAAACGCCAAGCTTTAACCTGTCTTTAGTTACCCATTGGACATTTCTAGGCCTAAGGGGAGAGTAACTCCTTTCAACAAAAGCAGCTTCTAAGACTTATGAGAGTTATCTTTTAAAGCCTTTAAACACACTCCTTTCTTGGAAATTCAAGACCATTTTGAGCTCTACATTCTATTTCCTGTGTATTGTATATATCGTGTTGTTGATTAAATGACATCCTTGTGATGGGAACATGTCATATTACCAACTAGCCTATGCAAGTCATAGTGATGTCACTGTCACTAAGCCAGTGATGTCATAGCATAGTTATTTTCAATTTTTCCTATTACCTTGTATATTGTTTTTAGGATTTATAGACATTTGTGGTATTTATAAAATGGTAATTTGAATTAAAAAGTCGCAGTCTAAAATATTAAGATTATTAACGAAATAGGAGAAAATGAGGTGTTTTGCTATGTGCCTTGTAGCAAGGGCTTAACATATAAATGCTCTGATAGTCAAGTAATGATGCAATGGTTTTAACCCGCTAGAACGTCCTCAGCTGAATTAGACCACCAGGGACTCTACACATCTATTGCACTGTAGTCTTGATTGGTTTTAAGACTTTGAACTTCCTCTCTCAGTTGGGCTTTTGTACTTAGGCCATGCTCTGCGTACAAATATTACTCTGATTACTTTATAGCCACTGCTCGCTTCGGATAACAAGTGATTACACATTCAGTGCGATCAAATACATCTTTAATTAGACTTTGTTCAATTAAGTTTCTCCCAAAGAGTGCTGATTGGCCGCTATTAAAACATTCAAATTCTTTTCTTTATTTGCTTTAGAACTTGATGGTAAGGTTAAAAAAAAAATCAAATTGTGTTCAAGTATTAAACTACCTGGAGCAAGTGTTCTTGCTTCTAAGATGGTGATTTTGGACAAAATAATACCAATTTGACTTCATAAATTCTGCTGCTTTCATTGAAAAGTCGATTATTTTTAAAGACACCTCTTCGTTCTCCATTAAATCAATTCATTGCTAAGTGTAACCCAAAATTACAGCTTTGGGAAGGCACCATTGAAATGTCAGAGAAATGTCTCTTTTTTAAAAAAAGTTCAAAATAACTTTCTCACTGTCTAGAAAATTAACCAAAGACCGACGTCAAGGAAAGCAAGGAACTTCTGTAAGGCTGATACTTGTGGAGTTTTAGCTTACTTTCACCCCTTTCTTCTCGAGTCTGTATGAACCTTATAAATCATCTTCCTGCAACTGTAGTAGCTGTCAGGGTCCTTGAGAGAAAGAAAACAAAGAGGTATTATAAAAGACAGTTTGCAAGACTGACTTACAGGATAGGAGCTCACAAGTCCAACGGTGGTCATCTGGATGTTGGCGGGATCTGGTAGCTATACAGTCTGTGAAACCGGATGCTTGAGCAGCCCCAGTCTGGACTCCTGGAGAGCTTCTGGTCTTTGGTTCATGTTGGAAGACTGAACAATCTGGGTTCCCACGGCAGCGGCAGTGGCACTAGCATCAGAGAGGCCGATGCACGTGCTGGCAAGAAATGTCGATGGGCGAGCAGCGCTCTGTCTCCTTGGACCTTCTGTCTGGGCTGCTGCTGGAAAGGGTCACCCGCTTGGGGGGCGTGTCTTCTCCTCCCAGTTAACCCTTACTGGAAAGCCCCTCACCAGCCCACCCGGCTTGCCTTAGTTGACTCTAGATCCACTGGAGTTGACTGGAGAGCAACAACAGGCTGTGACTGAAGCACCCGAGCATCCCTTAGAGAGTACAGAATGGCTTTATAATTCTTCCCCAAGCCCTGGGATCACTGCGTAAAGTAATGATTATAAAATTATCCCTGCCGGCTCATGGAAACGTAGCTGTTAGTATCACACGGGTCGCATAAAATGGAAGAACAGCAGAATTAGGAGTATTGTATTATCAAGTTTCTTTTCTTTTCTTTTTTTCGGAGCTGGGGACCGAACCCAGGGCCTTGTGCTTGCTAGGCAAGCGCTCTACCACTGAGCTAAATCCCTAACCCCATATTATCAAGTTTCTTAGGTTTGACCACAAGTGCCCAAATAACAGGAGAAAAAAAAACAAATTGGATTCCACCATGATTAAGAAGCTTCTTTTATCACATGATACCATGAGATAGTGACGTGGCAGGCCACAAAATGGAAGAAAATAATGGCAGATTTTTCCTGATTACATATGGAATTTTAAAAAATTATAATAAGATGAAGTTGGGTTTTCTTTTCAAAGAATATACAGAAATGGCCCCAAAGCCCCTAGAAAGGTGTTGGATATCATTAGTGATTAGGGAAATGCAAATTGAATGCAGGAAGGGCTGCTTTGCACCTGATTCCTATTGCTACTCCCAGGTCTGTGTGCCACTAGTGATGCATTTATAAAAAAATAAAGATGGGGGGATAAGTTCTATGGATATGTGGTGAGGTATGGGGGAAGGGGGTACCTTGGTGGGCCCATGCAGAGGTAACCCTTCCCCACGAGGGACCAGCCACACAGTAAAGTATAGAATAGAGTTTATTCAGGGCACAGGGAGTGTAGCCAAGAGGGTAGTAGAGGCAGAGAAAGGCAGAGAGGGGGTTCGGGCAGGGGCGGGGGAGTAGAAACCAGCCATGAGCTTGTGGAGAGAGATGGGGGAGAGGAATGGGAGAGAGTGGGAGCAAGTAGGTAAGAATAAGAGCTAAATGGGGAGTTAGAGAAAGAGGAGGGGACAAGGAACCCCCTTTACAGTGAGTCAGGCATACCTGGCTGTTGCCAGATAACTGTGGGGAGGAGCTTAGACAAAATGCTAACAGCTAGGAATACCTCAGAGGGGATTGCTGGTAGGAAGGGATGCAGGCTTAGCCAAGGGCTGGGACCTACAGGGTAGATGGGGCTGTCAGCCTCAAAGGGACACCTGCAGATGCTTGCTCAAAAAGGGCTAATGTAAGGAGAGGGGGGAGGGGAGGGGGGGGGAGGGGAGGGAGAGGGAGAGGGCTGTGGAATGATGGGAGGAGGCTCCTTGCTGTGCAGGGCCTTCCTCAGGGCTGCATGCACCTTATATTTTCTCTTACTGGAACATAAAGCTCAATCCTGACCTCCTGAGTCTAATCAGAAAGATATTGCTTTCCTGCAACTTCCGCATCAGAGCAATGTCCATGCTTTATGTTAGTGGATGCCCAGAAGGAAAGAATAAGGGGGGGGGGCATTGATTGCACTTCCTCTTGTCCTCTGAAGGTCACCAGTTGTTCTGGCGTTTTAAATCTAGAGCAGATGTTAATCACTGATGGCTTTTCTTTGCGATTTGGAATGCAAATGCAGAAGGCAACTGTAAGGAATGCCACCAGACACTGAGGAGGTGACCATGAAGAAGACAGGCAGACGACTGTCACCAAGGAAGCAGACAATGCTTCCAGTGCTGTGGTCCTCATGCCTGAGATGAGAAATTGCATAGTTACTTCGTAAAAACAGACAAGTCTCTTAGCAGTTCTGCTCCCAGGGATGAACCCAAGATCAGAGCACAGGAATCACGTAAAAGCTTGCTCGGGGATGTTCATAGCAGCAGTACTTATCTCGTGCCACTCAGCAGATAAATGAGCAAATCTAATATAGCATGTTCATAAAGCAGACCATTATTTGGCAGTAAAAATGGATGAAAAGGAGAGCTAGAGCCACTAGACTTGAGAGTGTGAGCTCCATCCTAGTACTCATGGAAGTGGAAGGCGAAACCTGACTATGCGAGCTGACATTTGACCTTCACGCGGACCCTCTGGCCTCCACACACCCCCTGGCATGTAAACACGCCACAACAATAAGAATATTCTTAATAGTATGACACATATATGTTTCGAAACGTGCTTGAAGGAAGAAGGCAGTCACAAAAGATCAAGTATAGCTTGATTCCATTTTTATAACACACTCGAGTGGGCAAATCTCTACAGATATGGCGCAATAACTAGGTATTCATCATAGCATTTTACACTCCGTGCTAATATCTTCGCTCTCCATAGTTGGCCATGGTTTTCTGAACATAGGAACATTTTTGTGTGGCCAACATTAACAGTGTCTGACATGCTGCTGTTGATTCAGCGTATAATTATAAAACTTTAGTTTAATAGGTTTCGGACCAAGTTGGTTAAGAGATACAGCAGAATTAATTTCTAATAGAAAGTATGAGTTAAAAACTTCATTATGGAAGTCTTATTTCCTCTTTAATTTTTTTATGTGATAATAGTGTGAAAACTTTTTATTTGTGCAGTAAAGGGTGTCAGTAATAGCATTAAGATAAAATGTGCTATTTAATTTTATGTTTTTCTGTTGCTGATAAGGGGACAGCATGGACTGTAATTCAGACCTAGGGTGAAGACTGGAATGTGGAGAACACTCAGTATCTCTTTGATGGATGAATGAATGTGAGCTTGAAAACCAGAATCAAAGATCATTTCCCTGGAGAAATCGTTCTTTGTTTAATTGAAAGTACCCCTCAGAAGCAGGATAGAGTGACTTTGGTTCTCTTGTTGTGGTATATTTACATTCAGAACAAGAACTATGTATCAATTATTCACGATCGGCCATTAAACGATGAATAATTGTTCCCTCAGGAATTGTTCGCGGCATATGACAGTAGTCATCTGTGAAATTGGAGTATATTGGAAAAGTAATTTTTATTCCACATAAACTTTATTCAAAAGGAGCCCCCGCTGAATTATAAATAAAGATATCTGCAGATTGTGAGGGATCACACGGATCAGAAGGAACATTCTGAACGAAGTAGCAGCTCTCCAGACACCGCCCTCACTTACTGGTTTCTTCTTCAGCCTTACACTCAAGTCAGTGCCCCCAGGCACTCAGAAGAGGAAGTAGAAAGCCCCCAGGGTGCCTGTATATTTTATGTTTAGTAAGGGTGCTGTGCAAGGGAAGCTACAGCACTTGCAACTGGACCCGGGTGGGGGTGGTGAGACACAGTGCGTTATGCAAAGGGCGTAACAAATGACACACCACTCGTAGACGATGCCTGTGCAAACATTTTTTGCTAGACAATCAATTCTAAAATGCTGAGCAGTTCTTCACTGCTGCCATTGGTCGCCTGGTTTAGCTGAGCCTGACCCTCTGATTAAATCATTTAGGGGGTTGAAAAACCATTAAACGGCTTTCAGCTTGTTTCTTAACAGTAAAGATGGTGAGTTAGAATTAAAAAATTTAAAAATAAAAAAATGGAAAAGATGATGGTACAAATAGGAAAGTTGTGAAAATGTCTAAGACTGGTGTATTTCTACAGTGTTACACTACTGAACAGGTTTACATAGTTATGTGATATTAAGGCTTTGAGGAACTTTTATTGGTGAGTGATAAATAACATTGTCCACGAATAAAGGTTTTCCTCTTTGAACTCTCCGCCCACTCTTATTGTTTCTGTTTTCCTCACCCTCCCCCCAGTTCACTCTATGAGCTCAAGAGCATCGCAAGGGAATTGAACTGAATGCTTTTAAAAACATTTAAATATCGTATCTTATTTTTGAGAATTTTATACATGCCTATTATGTATTTCAATCACATTCACACGCCCCACATTGTCCCTTCCAACTTCAGGTCACCTCCCACATTCCCTTCCCAGCTTCATGCCCTCCCTAAGTTTTAAAGTAAGCCACCAAGTACAGTCAGCGTTTTCCATCAATGGAAGGCCCTCTGGTTAACCATGGTTGACCTATAAAGGATCATACCCCAGTAGAAAACTGATTGTTCCTCCCCAATCAGTCATTAGGTATCAGTGACTTCTCAGCTGATGGTGGGCACACACCTCTCTTTGACAGTCCTCTCTTTGTCCAGGAATGCCAACTGGCTTGATCATGTGCAGATCTCCTGCAGTTAGTCACATCTGCTTTGAGTTTACTAGTTCATTCATCACACGACAACTCAAAGACAGATTCACCCCCATTCATCCCTGACACCTGATTCTTACAGTCTTTCCGCCCACTCTTCCGAGATGTTCCCCAAGCCTTGGGAATGAAGAAGGGGAGCTGTGATGTAAGTATCCCATTTAACTTTATTGTAGTCTATTATTTTGAGATAGGATCTCACTGTGCAGCCCAGAATGAACTTGACCTTGTTTGTGGTCCTCATGTTTCAGCATACCAAGGGTTGGGATTACAGCCACACTCTCATCTGTCCTGAAAATCTTGATTTTTTTTCTCCGGTCTGACTAGAGCTAGCTATCTGTGTAGCCTTGAGCAGCATAATCATTTAGAGTTCGTAAATATAGGAAGTTAGACTTAATGATTATATGGCTCTTTCTAAGCCTTAGTAATCATCATTATCTTTGTCAACTAAGAGACTGATCTTAGACGGCCAAAGGCCTGCCATTGTGTAGACTCTAGGGTCTATGACTAACCCAACATATTTGGTGCAATGTAGGCCTCTAGAGGATGTCATTTATTTTGTGTGAGTCCCAGATGTCAGCTTTTCTAATTACTGCTTCTGAGTCAAATATCTCAAGACTTAACACCTCTCTGCATTTTCCAGAAATAGACTTAATACATCAGTGAGCAATGTCCACCAGGCTGAAAGTTTTTTAGAGGAAAGACTTTCACCTTGAACACTCCATGATAAGTCATATTAACGCTCACCGCCTACCCTGCCAAGGACGCTCTTCCTCCTGAGTTTGAGCATTTGGTGTCCTGGAAGACCCAGGGTGAGTGTCAACCTGGGAATCTGATTAGAAAAGTGTTTGTGAATAAGGACAGACTATTTGGGGTCAACTCTAGCATCTTGTATTTTTTTCCAAGATAAGCCTATGTGTTATATGTATTTCTTAAACTTTTATTTAAAAATTTCCAACACATACAGTAATTCAATGAGCTTTTATGTCCATCACATACTTTCAACAAATCATTACTGTGAGGTTCGGGACCATCTGGTTCTCAAGCTCTCGGATACCCAGGTGCCGCTGGATGCCACAGAAGAGCTGAGAACAGAGTGGGGCCTGCAGGCTGGATCTAGCCTGGTGCCAAGGGGAGAAAAAGGGGAGCTCTGGCTGGTCCTGTAGGGGTAGGGGTGGGGGAGGGAGTGGAGGTGGGGAGTCCTTGGCTTGACTGTGGCAAGTTTGAGCTTGGTTTAGTGTCAGCTGTGTCTGGGAGTGCAGAGAGGCCTTCTCTGGGAGATTAGATGGCAGCTCAGTAGGCAAAGGCCTTTTCTGTGGCTCCCTACTGAGGATCCTGATGAAAAGAGGCAGTCCATGGTTTTAAGACATTTATTGTCATGGCAGAAAGTGGATGAGTAAAGCCATACCTTACTTCTCAGGTTGGGCCTGAGATCAAATACCTTTTATAGGGAGAAGTGTCTGGGAAGGAAAGTTTATTGGCACAGCCTCCAGGCCTTTGGGTACCTCATTACAGTGGAGATCTGTCTTGAGCATATGTGACCACAGGTCATGGTCTCTACCTGTGGAGGGGTTTGGGGAGTTGCTCTTACATGACTGATGGCCACAAATCTATGGAGGACTGTGGCTAGTGATGGGGCCTGGGGCCTGGGAGTCTACAGTTCCTTCAGGGTCACCAGGGTTTCTAGCTTTAGCTCAACCAGGAACCAGACTGCCTTTCACAGTCCCAGTGTCCCCAGCTTGTGAGCTTCTGGGGATTTCTCCTTCCATCTGCCTCCCATCTCACTGTAGGAGCACTGGTCTTATAAACGTGAACCACCATGTCTGCCTTTTACATGGGGATCCTGGGGTCTGAATTTATGTTGTCAGACTTGCACAATGCTTTCAATGATGAATCACATTCCCTCGCCTGATACCTGATTTTTGAAACCAAACAAGAAAACTGGGTAATAATCCTTTATGCTTTTGAAACAGATTGAAAATAATTTCAGAGATTAAAAAGTACTTTTAACTTTGTTTTTTGACACATCCCTGCATGTATATAATATATGTTGATTATAAGCACCCACGTTCTCTTCTCTTCTGCTCCTAACACTCCTCAAAATCTTCTTCACAAGAAGTCCTTCCACGTCTATTTCTGTACCTTTAAAAGATATGACCCACTGAATTTAATTAGAGTTATTGCATGTTCATGAGCCTGGGGTTAAAAGACAATGGGTGGAAATGAATTCTGATAAATGGCTTTGTTAAGTCACTGTTTATCAAGTAGTGGTGGTTTGGTTTGGGGTATAAAGGTTTATTGAAAAGCCTGTTATTACACAAAGGAACAGCAAAGAGGTAGACCAGAAAGTGACCTCAATAAGATAAGATTCATTCCGGGTCAGAAACTTCAACAAGTAATTAAGATGTTCCAGTGCTGTACAAATTATGAGAAATAAATTTTCCTTCACTGTTCTTCAGATATTCTCTTCTGTTAAAATGGTTTGACTTTCACATCTACAAATTAATCAAGTATTGATTTTGCCTATGACTTTTAATTAAATGGACATTTAAAAAATTGTATACTACTGTTCTTGAAAGAAAGTGGATCGTTTAAGGTTTCAAGATATTGAGTGTGTGTGTGTGTGTGTGTGTGTGTCTGTCTGTCTGTCTTCAGCTTCCACCTGGCTTGAGATAGTTTACTGCTGTATTTGCCAGGTTATCTGGCCGTTTCTGCCTTCTATCTCCCCCTAGGGGTGTGCTGGGGACACAGACACATTCATTATGGTGTCCAGCCTTTAACTAGGGATCTGCAGATCCGAATTCAGGTCCTGAGCTTATGTAACATGCACTTTACCTACTGACCTATCTCTCCAACCTTGTGGACCACAGGATGTTTGACCTTGGACAGTTGGGATGACCTTAGCGACATAGAGCAATTATACAATTAAAGAGACTTTTGTTTTTTGGTTAAACTTCCCTAGAAAGGTTCTAGAAGAAATCAGAAGTCTTGACAAGATATAGGTAGAAAACCATCTCAATGAAGATCGGAGGACGGGTTAGTACTCTACAAATGATATTCCTGTTTGTTTGCTCTTCATGAAGTCTTACCTCTCATTTGCTAGTTTGAGGCAGAGCACAGAGCTGTCTTCGGCTATGTAAACATCTGACTGGTTGACTCACACCTGTGAGTTGTAAGCAGCATGGATGGGCTGAGGGGAATATAGCTTTGGTCCCGGTCACATAATGATACTCCTGCAACTTAGCGTCTCCCTTTGACACTTTCATTTCTCTGACAGTCTAGGACTTCAAGTCGTAGTCAGTCCGTGCCTACTTGTTCTGCGGAGTCGCTCCCGGACATTCTGCTGAATGTTTCCGTATCTAGCCGGGCCATGATTGCGCCAAGATGGATCTCACCTTCAGGACATCTGACAGAGAGGCAGTCTTGTTTGGGCTCAGAGCTGCCTAATTTTAAAATAAAGTAATTAGAGTGGAGCAGTGCGGGGAAGAAAGATCGTCAGGCATCATTAAACAACAGCCTTGCCCATCTCTTTGCTTTCCACCCGATCTGCAGTTGGCAGGGAGAAAAAGCTGCAGGCTGTCCTTTCCCCGGGTATACCCAACTACAGAGTTTACGTAACGTTGAACGTAGACTCTCCTAGTAAGCACGGCTTAAAGAGGAAAGACGACCGCTTGACTTCCTTATGATCATGCTTTTAGGTTGGCTTATATCTCCGATCTGAGAGGTGCTTTTGAAGCTAAGAACTTACATTCTCTTTGTGCGCACTGGGCATAGTGGCTACATACGGCAGAGAGTTTGGGAGTTTTCCATTGCTCCGAAGGAGGTGATATGGCTTCATTATGAATTAGTCTCACACATCAAAGCTCAAAAAGCGGAGGATTTGAGAGCAAAATCAGTCCTCAGGCACCCTTTTGTATTGACTTTAATGGAAGTCGCAAGAGTAATTTGGTTGCTAATATTCCTTTAGCGACTGTAGCTTTTTACCGCCAGAGTTTGCTTAATATGGAATACATCTTTATGCTTGTGTTTTTTTCTAAGAAGCTTAAAATGGCCCTCATATTAAACTTTAAATTTCCTCCAAAGTTGCTCCAAAAACTAGAATGATAGGCTGAATCTTTGCAACTTTGCAATTAGTATATTAACTTAGACACTGTTTTTTGGCATCACGGTGCTCAGTAAGTCATCTGGTTAATGGGTTTCCTTTCCCAGGGTTTTACCAGAGCATAGCAATTAGAACGCAGAATAAATATCAGTGGACTTTTCTTGGAGCTTGCCTTTGGTTCTAGGGAAAAGTTCTCTCATTCTGGTTTTGTTTTTAATCCTATTAAAACATGTCCTTTAAAGTTAAGGGAATTAAAGATTCTCCACTTCAAAAGAGCAACATGTCAATAACGTGAAGCTATGTATTTGTCCAAATAGATTCCGGAGGATAATTTTTAATTTTTGCAGAGGTAGGGACTGTGATGAAAAGAAATTAAAAAACAGGCCAGGTTCTGTACTTTCAGCCTTTTCTGACAAACATGTGCGGTGTAAATTACCCAGCTGTTCTTCCTCTGGATGGATTCTGTGGTATCCGAGCGATTTATAGGTCTAGAGTGCAGCTGCCGAAAGTCATTTATTCTCGGTTCTGTATTAAATCCATCATATACAAACACATTAGCATTCAGTACAGACCTCAGGGGCTTGTGGTGTTTTTTTTTTAAACTTCTGAATCTCCGTCTTGTAAATATTTGTGAGATATAGCAAATCAGCACCCCTGAAATTACTAAGTTTATAGGTACTTTTAGGGGGCGTGCTTTTAGTATTTGCAGGTAGAAGTATGTATAGTCCAATCGTTTATGTACAAAAGGGGCAATCAGTGAGCTCCTATTGTGCTCGGTCTGATCATGCTGACTTGATGAATTGAGATCCAACTCTGGTGCTTGTCTGTGGTTATTTCTGCCAATTGAAAATATTCTCCCTTCAAAAACTTAATTATTCATATTTGGTGGTAAGCTCGCATCTGGAATGGGGGAAACTTTCACATCTATTGAAGTTTTTTTTCTGTTTTTACTTGAAGATCCACATAAATAAATAGAAATCATTTTGATCAATAATTCAAAATATTGAGCTTATGGAGATCAGCATGAGTCTGGCTGGCTTATGAATTTTCTGAAACACCTTCATGGTATTCATAAAACACTGATGCTAACTTGAAAACGTATGCATTGCTTGAAACTGTAGGCATTGTTTCCCAATATTTTTGTCTAGGGTTTTTTAATTGGAAATAATTTTCAATTTTCATGCAATATATTCTGAGTGTAGTTTTCCCTCCTCAATCTCATCCCAGATCCTTTCTGCTCCCCTCCATCCAAATCCACACTCTATTTTTCTGTCTCTCACTAGGAAACAAATAGGCATCTAGAAAATGATAAAAAGAGGTAAAGAAAAGCAAATTGTATTTTCTCTTTGTTATTTACTAACTGAAGCATGGCTCGTACATCTACTTGTTAATTCTTTCCATATATAATTTAGATTATTTTTCTTGATAGTAAATCTTGATTTCACTTGTTAGACGTCCTCTGCAAGAACAAGTGCTCTTAACTTCTGAGCCGCCCCTCCAGCTCCATGTACTGCTTTAACTGTCTTTGTTATTATATCTTTATGGACTTATTTTAGAGATCATCAAGGAATTTATCAATAAGAAATATGGAGCCGTAAAAAAATCATGAACTCTTAAAATAGTGACTTTTAAGCCACTGAGAAGCAGTAAGGAAGGACGAAGAGAAACCATGTAAGGAAGGTTGGATGCGGTTGCAAGAGCGAACCAGGTGTTGACATGCCCTTGGGACACAGCAGCTTTCAAGGGGCTTTGCGTTCCTCATGAGGTTGGAGTGCCACCATTTTCAGAGAGAGTAGAGAAAAGGCACAGAACCCCAGGGCATGCTTGCTGTAGCCGGCGGTGGAAGTCGCCCGCTGATCTAACCTGTGCTCTGAGCACAGTGCAACACTGTGTCCGTCCTCTCAAGCTTACTTTGCCAGTGCATGCGCTGACCTGTTTGAGTTGTACAGTGTCATTCCAAAGTAACATGCATTGCACGAAGAATACTCCTGTAGTAGACGTTATAATTTCTTCAATCTACTACAGCTCCTAGATTACTTAAGTTTATCTTGCACAATAATATTCAGTAGGAAACTAAGAAGATCCTCAGTATCCCCAGACTTGGGTTTCTTCTGTGCCATCACACAAGCCTTAGTTATTTGGTTCACGATTTAGTCACTGGCATGCATCCGCCTATTAACCCTTCGAAGAATATTCTTTTCCTCTCTCTTTCAACATTATTTTGCTTTATGTATGACTGCTAGCTTGTGTGTATGTATTTGTACATGCTGGTGTCCAAGGAGGGTCAGAAGAAGGCATCAGATCCCCTGGAGCAGGAGTTACAGGACGTTGCGAGCCACCACGTAGGTGCTGGGAACTGAACGGAGGTCCTCTGCAAAGGCAGCTGGGAATCATAAACCCTGAGCCATCTCTCTAGCCCCATTTCCTCCATCCTGTAACCACAAGGCTGTTAGGTTTTCTATTGAGACAATAAACTACTTCCAAAGGCTTTCTTTTTTTCTACCTTTTTTCATTTGGTGATGTTATATTTTGCTTATTACAAAGATGGATATAAATTGGAAAAAAGGGTTCTTGTTGAGTGTCATACAGATATCATATATCACATAATACAATCTATATAATACATTCCAACATATAAACATATACTATATAAATAGATAAAACTATGTATAATGTGTATATATCCATATATGTATATATATGGATATAACAGACAATAAGGATGGTAATAATAAAATGTAGTGTAGCTCATATACACTATTAAAGCCACTGTTTTCTCTACTACTTAACTGGACCTACCTTTTGAAGCTCTATTTAAACCAGTAGGGAAACATCCTTGACTGCCTTTCCTATACCGCGATTCTTTCTTTAACCTGATTGCACATATTATTCATCGAAATGGGAGACACACTACAGATCCCGGAGAAGCAGTGCCTTGTATCTTTATTTTATACTCAGATTGTGCTTCAATAGTTTTTCAAAAGTTTTGTTACTTTTATTGGTGTGCATGTATGTGCCCTTGCACACGAGTGCAGGTGTCCTCAGAGGGAGCCAGAACACGGTGCTTTTTGGTCTCTTTGCCTCCACACCCCCCTCAGTGGGAGTCACAGGTGTTCGGAGGCCCCTGTTGTGGGTGTTGGGAATTGAACTCCAGTTCTCTGAAAGATCATCAACTGCTCTTCACTGTGGTGCTGTCTCTCCACCCCTGGGTGTGAATGGTTTGCTCAGCCCATTGCCTTACCAAATGCCTCCTTTTGACCTGCCTTAACAGCTAAAAATGTTAGACCATTTGATTTATTTTAAATGAATAATTAATACAAAACCATAAAACATGTCGTTTACTTTCCTTCTTGGATAAAGTACTGGGACGTAGGAATTTTGTGTCATAAATATCAAGGATGCTGATCCGGCTGTAGGGTCACCCAGGGAGGATGAGAATTTCCTCACTAAAATAGATTCTTTATCCCTGAGTTCAATTAGATGCCACAAAATTGGATGCTCTAGTGACTTTTCTCAGAGTTAATTATCTAGGAGTTTAACATCGGTTTGAAAAGTCTCCAAGTGATGTTAGGCATTTAATTTATTTCCCACCAGGAAGGAGAAACAGAACACACTATAAAATATTCAATCGAAGCTTTAATTAACATCATTTAAAATCAAATGAGGGAGGGAACAGCAACCCAAGGCGGGAAAAACTGCAAAAGCTTTTACGATACGGGTGTTGAAAATTCCAGTGATACTTTGGTTTCTGTGGAACTCAGAGCAGAATCATGGTAAGCTTTTAAGAGTTAAAAAAAATAACCTGGAACTGCGATGAATACCTGCCATCCTGGCTGAGGGAGACTGAGGCAGTGGGATGAGACTTGCCTGGGCAATGAAGTAAGACTTTGTCTCAAAAAAAAAATTGAAAGAGATGTGGTGGTGGAGGACACAGACCTCAGTATAGAATGCAGTGCGTGAGGGTGTACATCAGCCTCTAGATAAATGTCTTCCTTGAAACGCAAAGCATCTTGGTTAATACTTTGTACTTACGCAAACATTTGCTTATATACAACTCACACATGTAACCGGTCCCTAACTACAAACACATAATTTTAAATTCGGACAGCAGTCACTATAAAATATCAGACAGCAGTTACCTCAGTTGGATCTCGGATCGCTGTGGAACACTTGCGCAGCTGGGCTCTTTAAAGACCAGCGTGTGAGTGATAATTTTAAAGCTGTAATTCTGAGCCTGTTGTTTTAAGAGCAAACAGGCTCTTGGGGAGCTAAAGACTAGCTTTGTGGATCTTTTTTTTTAAACAAAAAATAATCTAGAGAATCAAAGGTACAAGGGCTCCTGGAAGGGAACGCTGAAAGCGCAAATTTCCGTGTCAGTGAGAGAAGGACAGCACGGATGTCCTCGTAACCACATCAGTCCTCCTGCATCGTACCTGGGAAGTGTCCTTGCTTCTAATTATACTCTTACACGAGTGCCTCATCACATATAATGTGGGGAATATTGCAGCTAGATGGCTTGAGCCTTGTGGCTTCTGTTTGCTTTATATTTATAACCTAAATGTTCTACTCAAGTGTTTAATAAGGGCGTTCCAACACAGTGACTCTATCCCCAACTACAAGAACAACATCTTAAGCTGGAGACTCATGTTTTGTGATAGTTTTTTCCTCATTTCTCTCTCTCTCTCTCTCTCTCTCTCTCTCTCTCTCTCTCTCTCTCTCTCTCTCTCTCTCTCTCTCTCTCTCTCTCTCCCTCTCTCTCTCTCCCCCTCTCTCTCTCTCTCTCTCTCTCTCTCTCTCTCTCTCTCTTCTCTCTCTCTCTCTCTCTCCTCTCTCTCTCTCTCTCTCTCCCCCCCCTCCCTCCTCCCCTCCCCCCCCCTTTCTCTTCTCTTCCTCCTTTTCCTCCTTCCTCCTCCTTTCCTCTTTTCTCTTCTTTTGTCTTGTTTCATTTGCTTTGCTTTTTAGAAACTCTCTGGGGTAAGGAAAGCCAGTCATTTTATAACTATAAAACCACATCAGATGGCAGTCACCTTGATGACGTCATGGAATTCTCTCTCACAGAGCTATTTCACAGGCAGGCTCCCTGAGAGCAGCGTGTGAGTAATAATTCCACGGCTATACCTAACGAGCTCCTGACCTGAGAGCAGTCATGAACAGGTGACATTATAAAGACTATGAAACTGGATTGAGAGTTTGTGTACGCCATTGAAGATATCTCTGAAAGATTTTCTAAGAAACACGAAGCATTCAAGCCTGACCTCTAGGAACTGTTCCGGTTTCCTTTAGGTCATTGCAGCATTTAACAGAACTGATTTAAGCTGCACACATCATGAAATCCTTTCTCTGAGCAGTGGTCAAGGCCTTACTGTGTATCTACCTGACAGCTGGGTTACACATTGTTTTTTTGACAATCTGGATTTCGGTGCTCTTTGTTTCTTTGTGTCTTTGTTTCTTTGTTTCTTCTTTCTTTCTTTCCTTCCTTCCTCCCTCCCTCCTTCCCTCCCTTCTTCCTCCTTTCCTTCCTTCCTTCCTTCTTTTCTTTTCTTTTCTTTTCTTTTCGGGTACATGTGCTTGACCACTGTGCTGCATCTTCAGCCCCTTCTTTATTAATCTCATGGTGATTATTTCTAAATGTATCGTTAGTGATACATTTAGAAACTATATTGTTTTATAAATTAATCATTATTATCATTTTCTGTACACGTGCGTGCTTGCACCTGGGTACATATGTCACAGGATTCACATGGAGGCCTGAGGTCAACCTGTGGGGGTTGGATCTCTCCCATCATGTGGGCATGGGGATTGAACTCTGGTCAGTAGGCTTGGGAGCAGGTGCCTTTACCCACTGAACTGTCTCACCAGCCCATAATATCCAAACTTTCTTAAAGTACTCTCTCAGTTAGGGTTTCATTGCTGTGGAGAGACACTGTGACCATGGAAACTTTTATAAAGGACAATGCTTAATTGGGGCTGGCTTACAGGTTCAGAGGTTCAGTCCAGCACGTTCACGGCTGGGGAAGCATGACAGTGGCGAGGCAGGCATGGAGATGGAAATGCTGAGAGTTCCACTTCTTGTTCTGAAGGCAGCTAGAAGACTGGCTTCTAAGCAGCGAGGGCAAGCATCTTAAAGCCCACGCCCACAGTGACCACACCTCCAACAGGGCCTCACCTACTTCAACAAGGCCATACCTCCTAATAGTGCCACCCCCTGGGCCAAGCATGTTCAAACCACCACAAGTACTAATACTTGGTGTTCACAAATGAATACTCAGAAATTTTTTATGTTTTTTTTAATAAAACGTGATTAAAAGAAAAAACAACAGTAAGTAGGTATCATAATATTTACCCATCGTGCTGTGTTTTCTAAGCTTTCAGTGATATCTAGTTTATGATTTCCATTTTCATAAAAAGCTAAACCCTACCTGTTTCCTACATCTTAAAAATAAATGGCTGTCTTTTGGGGGTGGGTGGGGTTTTGCTTTGAGACAGGTTCTGTTGATGTAGCCTCAACTGGCCTGGAAACTAACACTTATATGCTTCAGTCTCCCAGCACTGTGACGGGACTGTGCCACCACACCAGCTGAAACTAGTCATAATTTTAGTGTGCAAGCACTTGAGTATCTGCTGTATTCATATGTAATTTTAGAACTTGTAGGTCATGTGTTGTTTTGGGATTAGAGGAACTCAAGCACACTCTTAAGACTATTCTCCGAACATGCTTTAAAGAGTCACAGTTTGTGTGCTTATTGCTACCACACATCACTTTCTACACAACCTAAACACTGCACAAAGAGACACCCAAGGTGTCTTCTAAGGTATCACTTGGATCTCTCTTCCTGTTTACAGAGATTGGAGACATGTTTATAATGTGTTCTGTTAACCTTCCTTAAACCTCTGAAATCTCAAATTTTAATTGGCTCTAATGTTATACCACCCTGAAATAATCAAAATCCACACTCAAAATTAAGAAATATGGGTACAGCCTTGGCTCAGCTACCGTGTACAGATGATCTGCTCTGGAAGTTTGCAAGGCTTTAAGAATGGTAAATGCTTCAGGAGCCTAACATAACTGTCCTCTAAGAGGACTCTACCCAGCAGCTGACTGAAATGGACCCGGAAACTGGCCAAACATTGAAAACTCTTATGGAAGAGTTGGGGGAAGTATTTAGAGACCCAAAGGGGATAAGAACTCCAAAAGAAGACCAACAGAGTTAACTAGCATGGACCCTTGGTGACTCCCAGACACTAAAACACCAAAGATAGGCTGGACCTAGACCACCTGCACATATGTAGCCAATGTGAAGCTTGGTCTTCATGTGGGTCCTCTAACAACTGAACTGGGGACTATCCCTAATCTGACCTCAGTGGAAGAGAATGTACCTAGCTCTGCAGAGATGTAGTGCGTGAGGGTGTGAGGTTATCTAGGAAGAACCTCCATCCTCTCAGAGGAGAAGTGGAGGGCCTGTGTGAGGGGGATCCAAGGGAAAGGGGTAACAGCTGTAAAGTGTAAAGTGTAAATAAAGTAAATGTAAAGTGTAAAGTGAGTGTAAAGTGAGTAAATAAATAAATTAATGGGGAAAAAAGAGAACGTTATGCTCCCATTGCTCTGATAAAATACTATAAGGAAAACAACTTAAGGAAGAAAAGATTTATATTGTCCAGGCTACAGTTTATCATGTCATAGATGTCACAGCAGCAGGAGCTTAAGGGAGCTGGCCAGACTGCATCCACCATCAAGAAGCAGAGAGAAATGAATGTCCCTCTTCTGTTTGTACAGGCTGTAATCTAAGCTTAGGGAATGGTGACACCCATAGTGGGAGAGCCTTCCTAGCAATCAAGGCAATTCCTAACAGCAATGCCCTGAGGCTACCTCAGTGCCTCATAAGTGTACCCAAAGGCTTGTCTCCTAGGTGATTTCAGATCTTATCAAGTGAGCAGTTGAAATTAACCATCATAATGACCTTTGTCATATGGAGGATTTTGGAAAGCTTATAGTATATTATGACTGTCACTTAAACTGTAAAGTATATACTGCTGCCTTTCATTGACTTTATCACTAATTTTTGAAAGGCATCACTTTACGTACCAACTACCATGACTTTTGCTCTCATGATCATTTATATCTATATCTAATTAGTAAACACTCTCATTTTCCAAGTTATGGATGACCAGGGGTCATCTTTCCCTGATTTTGTCTATTTCGTGCTTTCGCTCAAAGAGAAATACGGTCATCAGTATCACAATTTTCTACAAATAATTATAGCACAGTGTTGAGATGAACCATCGCATAGATACACTTTCTCATCTGTTCTGCTTACAAAAATAATTATAACATGGAATATGGTCTGAATCTGGTACTTGAGATTAAAGCAATCTGTCCAGTAATCCTGTATTAGATGCCAGAATCCCTAAAGATATACTAAGCAGCATGCATGTGTAAGCATATTTGATATCTTCCAGGACTGTGCTAAATAACAAATCAGCCCAATAATGGTGTCATCTTTAAACAAGAGCCTTAGTCTGGATGAACAGGACAGAGTCTAGGTGTGTATGCAGGGCATAGCAGGCGCGGCCCTCCTGAGAGGTACTGACTTGCCGCAAGAGGGGGACCCACATGGAGGAGGCTACCCAAAGTCGTCACAGAGCAAAACGGTAACATTTGGGGACAGGGTATGGAAGGGATTTTAAGGATACATATATGCTTTCTTTTAATCAGAGGGTGTTGTTCTATGAAGCCCTAAAGGAGAAATTTGACAGAAAACCAGTATATTTTGTACAAATAATTCCAGAGACTGCTTGAATCACAGAAAAGATGATACAGTTTGAAAGGTGCCCAGAAAAATCTGCTCATCCCAAAGTGTATTTCACATCTAGCACCTAGAATGTCATTCTTTGATAGATACAATCTATTAAGCAAGGAGTGCCTCACCCATAATGTAGTTCTGATTTAAACGCTGAGGATATGGTCAACACTGAATCACAATGTGTTATTGGGTTGCTCTTGCTGAATCCATTTAAGGCACCAAATGCTTTGACAGAACAGGGTCAGTGGTCTATTGTATGTGGTCAGCCTGTCTATAACTCATCCTGGGGATTGGGTTGTGAGAGTACTGGGTATTTTTTTAAGGCTTGTCTTGGGGCCAACCCTGACCGTCCTGCTTATTTATGTACACAGACACAGTTTACATTAGCAATTAAAGGTTTTGTAATAGTGAGATTACAAAATACCCACAAGTAGTATTTAAAATTTCCAAAACCCCCTTCAAGGCTGAACTTTAAAACCAAGATGGACGAAGTGTTAAAAAAAAATACAGCCTCCAATTGATCCAAGATCTAGGAGTTAAAAGATCTTTGAATTAGCCAAAGAGCTTGAAAAATATGTGAATGGTTCTTAAAAACGACATTTGGGAAACTGTATGTCTGAAATACCAACACTGGAGGTGCCAAGAGGGAGGCATTTTCAATGAGTAACAAGGCATCTCCACGAGAAGAGCGATGATGTAATGCATAGTCAGAGGGAGGAGGGAGAGAAGACAAAAGTTCTCCTGTCTCATTAGTTCTCACATAGATCTACATCCTGAAACAGCCTCCGCTTCATCACCAGGAAGCAGGTAATATAGAAGGAGTATATCTTGCTGGAGTCACATGATCACCGTTGCTTAGAGAGTCATTCCCTTCAAATACCTGCTTCTATTCCAAATATTTTCATCACATCTATGCAGTATGAACATCCCCGAAGCACAGCAGTCAGTATGGTCAGCTGGGGATGCAGAACAGCAAGTTAAAAAGGAAAAGGAAAAATCAGAACAGTTAGATTTAGATTGTTGGCATACATACGCTATAAGGTGCTCATGCCAGGGGACAGGTTTAGGAGCAGTTCTCTCTCTCTCCTCCATGTAGGACTCAGGGACTGATCTCGGGTCATCAGGCTCTGCAGCCAGCACCTTCCCTCACTGAGCCATTCTGGCAGCCGGTGGCTTCTTTCTTTTCCCCTTACACACAGAGTTCTGCTCTTTGGATGAATTATGCATGGTTACAAAAATCAGCTAATAGAGACTCTAACACAGCACTTAACTGTGTGTCATGCATTACTGCAAGAGCCTTAACATATATTACTCAAGCTAACTATGTTAAGTACGTTTTAAGAATGTGCAGTGTAATAGTGCACAGTAATTTTTAAATATAGATAACTTTCTATTGAAGACTTGAATGATCTTATATTTCCGGGGATTGAACTCATGTCCTAAGGCAAACACAGCAAGTGCCTTTACCGGTTAAGTCATCTTGCTGGATCTTTCTTAACTTCTTTACCCAACTTCTGAAATCACAAAGCCAAACACCCACCCAGAAGTCTATCAGCTGGCTCTGTAGCTCTGGAGGAAATTCTGATTTGAGGGGAGAGACAAGCTTGTGTCTAGTGACCATGAGATTTTCTAGCTTACACCAGTCAGAATCAAGGTCCCAGGTAGACTTTCAATTACAAAGCTATTTACAGAGACCATCAGTCATCCCCAACCTGTAGGTTACTACCTCCCCCCTCTTTCACAATGTCCGAATATCAGATCCTGCATATCAGATATTTATATTATAGTTCACAACAGTAGCAAAATTATAGTTATGAAGTAGCAATGAAAATAATCTTATGGTTGGGGAGGGGTCACCACAACAGGAAGAACCGTATTAAAAGGTCACCGCATTAGGACGATTGAGAGCCACTGGTCTAGAATCTGAACTACTGATAGGATCTGTAGACACCAGAGAAATCTCCTGCTTCCAGAATGGAGGTACCAAAAGTGCTTAGAACAAAAGGACAGTTTACACTGCCACCATGTTTTGAAAAAGTACTCATTAACATTTATTTACTTTAAATTGTGTGTGTGTGTGTGTGTGTGTGTGTGTGTTGGTGTATGTGAGTGCAGGTGCCTGCAAAGACTAGAAGAGGGCGTCAGCTCCCCTGGAGCAGTAGCTGTAGGTGGTGGGGAGACGCCAGATGGTTGTGATGCTAGGACACAGCTCAGGTTGTCTTCCAGAGCAGTAAATTCTCTCAGCTGCTGAACTATCTCTCTGCCCTTCCCTTTACAGTTTTATAAAGGGCCATCTGTGGATCTTCCTTTGGGGTGGGGGGCACTGAGGGGAATAGCCCCTAACCAGAGACATAAAGAGGATCAAATAAAGTGAGAAAATAAAGTCGAAGGTGACTTAAAACTTTTCAGGGGAAAAATATCATTTCCCAAACATAAGTAGACCATGTTTAAGAAAAAAAGAGTATGCAAATTAAGGTGCCAAGGAAGTGAAAAATAGCAAGGCTAATTAGAAAAGGCAGGAGCCACGTGGGGAAATCACTGTTCACTCTGAAACCGTAGTTCCTGGTTTTTGAGGTGAGATTACTTACAGAGCTAGGGGAAGTCACGGTGGAGGAAGGGCTGGATGAGAATGAAAAAGAACACATGTACAAAAATGCAATAATGAAACCCACTGCTTTGTACATTAATGTCAAAAATAATTGAAAAGTAAACCTATTTAATAAGAACTATATAACTAACACGCTCATACATGCTACACGCAGACACAAATTATCCCGATGAGAACAGGAGAAACTTATAAACTATCCACTGCCATCAGGGACAATCGAGGCCATGTAGCTTATTAGCAAGATCACATTGCAAATGACCCAAAGTGGCCACACCATCCCTGTCTTTCTGTCCAATGGATGGTCCTTGCTTAGAAGCCCAGAGCATCACTCTGGCTTAAATTCCGGCAGAATCAAAATGATTCCAAGCCTAGTAGAATTATGATCTGGGTCTCTTTATGGCTGTACCATGAATACCACTTGAAATAACTTCTTTGAATGTCTCAACACTGGAGAGACAAAGGTAACTATGATGTCACTAACACGGTGAAGAGTTTTCCCCTTTGGTATGAAAGGCTAAGGGACTACTGAAGTCAATGTAGATGGCGGCCTAGGTGCTCACCGCCCATAAATATTCATTAAACTAAAAAAAAGGAGAGATGGCTCAGTGGTTAAGAGCACTGACTGCTCTTCCAGAGGTGCTGAGTTCAATTCCCAGCAACCACATGGTGGCTCACAACCATCTGTAATGGGATCTGATGCCCTCTTCTGGTGTGTCTGAAGACAGCTACAGTGTACTCATATATAATAAATAAATCTTTTTAAAAAAAAGGAAAAGAAAAGAAAAATGTCTCTCCATGCAAGAGACTGCAGTTCACATCCTAGCTTCCTGGTTTCGTCTTGGCCAGGGTGTTGTTCCGAAGCAGCTGTCTCAGCTCAGGGAGAGACTGTGCAGGCAGAAAGGCAGTAGGACTGGGTGTGAAAGTCTGTAAAACCCCGCAGGATTCCCGTGCTCTGAGAATTTCCACACACCTCCACCGCTGGCAGCAGAGCCTGGGGTAATGAGCGTTCCACGGTGCAGAGAAGAACCAGCAAATCAGAGCAGAAAGGGAGCGCGACTCCGGGGACCGCCGGCTTCAGCTCGGATAAATGAGCCGATGCTGATGAGATGGAATTTACATTTAAGTCACAAAGCTGCTGGGCCTGGATTGCAAGTGTCGGACAATAAAGCAATTTGGAAACATCAACTCACCGCTTCTGCTCCTTGCGTGTATCTGTCAGAGCATCGTAATAAAAAAGCCAACATCTGAACTAGGACTGAGTAGAAGACATTGTTCATTTCCCTTTGCTTTAGGATTTTTAAAATCATTGTGGTTTTATTTCCAATATCTCATATTCTAGATGTAAGATCCTTGTGACATCATATTACTGCATCACCTCACCGCTCTCTACAGTGCCTGTTCCCTTTTCAAATAATATTTATAATAACTATTGATGCAGGCTTTTGGTGTCAACGTTTACTTTGTGTGTGTGTATGTGTGTGTGTGTGTGTGTGTGTGTGTATGTGTGTGTGTGTGTGTGTGTGTGTGTGTGTGTGTGCATGTGTACATCCATGCATGTGTGTGTAAGGGGTCAAGTTCTTTCCTTTACTTACAGATATTCATCTGTCCTAGCACCACCATGGAAAACATTGCTCTGCCCCTATTGACTCATCCTGATGCATCCCTGCTGAAAATGACCGTAGATCTAAGAATTTAGTCTGACTCCGGATCACACTGACTGTTGTATGTGTATGTTGTAACATGGTGGTTTTTGTTTTTTGGTAGTGAGTTTCTGTTAGTTCATGGTGTTCAAGTGAGCTGTCAGCCATGCCTCCAGTCCTTGTAATAAGTTTTAGATTGGGTATCCCCCAACATTTGTCTCATTTGCAAGCTTGCTTTGGCTAACCTCGATCTCTTAACATTTCCATACAAAATTTAGGATCATCCCGTCCAGTTCTGCAATAGAGAACAAAACAAAAAACTCTGCTGAGTTTTGATAGGGATAGTATTGAATCTGTAGTTTTACTTGAGCTACATTGCTATTATAAACATGTTAGCTTTGAAAACATACAGACTCTTCTTCTATTGACTTCTATCTTAGTGAATTTCTTTAATGGTATTTTATGGTTTTCAATGGTCACCTTTAAGAGAGCATTTTACTGTACTATTGTGAACTCTATCATTCTTTTATTATAGCTGAAATTATTTCCCTAATTTTAATTTTGGATTTAAGATTACATAATATATATCATATATATACACATATATGTATATATATATGTATACACACATATAGGTATGTGTATCTATGTGATGCATACATATGATATATATAAGTGATATATATGTGTATAGTTGGTTTTCAATATTATCTTGCAACCTATAATCTTACCAATCTTTCTCATTATCCTTATTGTGCATGTAATTTTTCTTGAGAAATTTTCATATAAAAATCATGTCATCAACAAATAAAGCGTGCTTTACCATCTGCAGTCCAGTTATCTTCTGTGTCTTTGTCTCAAACCGTTTGAACCCTCCTCCCAGTACAGCACAAAATGGTGATGGTGAAAAGGACTGTTTTGGTTTAGGATGAAACGCTCAGTCTTTAGTCATTAGGCATGATCTCAGAGAGGTGTTTGATCAGGTTGAAGTTATTTTTTTTTTAACTGAAATCGACTATCTCTGAGTGTGCATTCATTGACTACATGTCCAACAGTAAAAAAAAAAGGTGAGGATGTAAGGTCAATACTCCCCAGGGCAGCAGGAAGTGCAGACCCTTGGGACGTGTGGCAGTTGCCCAACTTTCTTATGTCAAGGAGCTGCCTATCTCTTTTCTTGTGTGTTGTGCTCTTAAAAGAAGTGACATGGACGAGTTCTCTCCTGGGAAGAACTTGCTTTTCTGCTTGGTGCAGAAGAGTCTTGTCTTCTGAACTTAGATTAGATTTATTTACATGAGTGAGTATTTCAGCTGCATGTATGTCTGTGTACCATGTGTGCGCTGGTGCCTGCAGAAGTCAGAGGAGGTTGTTGGCGCTTTTGGAATTGTAGTTAAAGACAGCTGTGAGCCACCATGGGGCTGCTGGGAACCAAACCCAGGTCCTCTGCAAGAGCTGCAAATGATCTTAACTGCTGTGCCAACTCTCCAGCCTTTGGCTTACCTTTTATGAAGCTGTGTTTCACACCTTCGTGCTTTGTAAATTTGACTGATGCTCGGGATTTAGTGGGAACTGAAGTTGTTCTAAATCATTGATGGGTAGCAATTTACAACAGCCTTAGATGCCATTACTACAAATTTGTAAAAGGTATTTAGTAATCTTTACCATCCAAGGTGGTGCCATATGCTTCACTGAACTATGGAGACTTTTGTGATGCATGTCGTCATCAAGTCTTCCAAATGGCAATAAGGGAACTGAGGAGTCCTTGCTAGCTCTGGCGTGCTGTGCGGAATGAAATTTTGAATGGCTGATTTCTGCATTAGAGGCAAACATCAACCTTCTGGGGTTGTTCACACTCCAGCTTCTTGCATCTGTTGTGTTTATGGCAGAAACAAGAAAGGCGGGGTGGAGCGTAGTGTTTAGTCATCTGTCGGTTCCATTTGGTGCTAAATTCATACTTCTCTCTAGAGTGCGGGAATGCTAATTTATTTTATGTAGCATGGGAGGGTTGAAGCCATTCCTAGACACATGAGTATTTAAACTGGTAAAACCAAACAGCAAGTGCTCTGCATGGGGTAATCTAGGCTCTGTGCACAGTTCTTTCATTTTGAAGACAGAGTTTCCTGGAAGTCATTTAGGCCAGTCTCAAAGTTCACGATCCCCGCCCCCCCTTCCCCCAGAATAACTAGCATTACAGTGTACATCACTGTATACTTTTTTACAGATAGTCTTCAACAGTTTCCACTGTCAGTTATCTCTATCAGTTAGGGGCCTGGACTTTAACATCAATCAACTTCTGAGGCATAGGCATACCCAGCTATCTATGCGGTTGTTGAGTTGTCCTGTTGCAGCTTCCATGAGGCTTTGGGAGAGCATCAAAGAAGGCTGAGATGAAGACTACACCCAAGTCTTGAGATGCAGTGGGGTACTTCCTCAAGTCTCTAGAGAAATATCAAATGGAGTGGGGAAGCTTCTCTGGCATTTTTATCATCCCGAGAGAGGACATGACTTCCGTATATCATCAAGATACTCCAAATTGTAACTGCACAGTCTCAATCATTTAGCAGTAGATCAGCATTACTTCGAATCCAGGTATTAGACAAATTGTTTTGTCACTACTTTCATGAAGCTTCCGTTCTATTGAAAAAAAAATACACCCAAAGTAATAAGTATAACATATTAATGAGAATAACAGAAGAAAATAAAGCAGGGAAAGGGGATGTGAAAAGCTGAGTGAAGTCTCTGGGATCTAAATGGTGGGAGGAGAGAACCAACACCTGCAAGTGTCTTCTACCCTCCATCTGGGAACCTGGTGTGTGTGCTTACCCACAGATAAATTAAATGAATGAGTGAATGAGAAAATGAACGTAATGGGTAGTGAGAGAACATAGAGTCATAGATCTAGAACAGCATGACAACATTGGAAAGGCCTAAGTTAGGGACATGACTAGATTCTTGGAAAAATTGCTAAGGAGCCTATGGGGCAAGTATTGATGAGCACAGGGAATGTGTTAGTAACTCTTCTATTGCTGTGATAAGACACTGTGACCAAGGCAACTTATAGAAGGGAAGGTTTATTTGGCGTCTATGGTTCCAGAGAGATAAGAGTCTGTCACCATACAGCAGGGATGCATGGCCATAGGCAGGAGTTTTGACTGAAGCAGTTGAATTGCAGGCAGGGTTTACAGAGGGAGCGAACTTGAGTTTTTAAACTCTCAAAGCCCACGCCCAGTGACACAAGTCCTTTAACAAGGCCACACCTTCTATATCTCCTGAGCAGTACCACCAAGTGGGAACCAATGCCTGACGATATGGGGGACACACATCTCCTCCAACCCACCACATAGAATATTGAGGGAAGAGTGCAAAAGGATGTAGGCTGATTTGAAGTAAGAAGTAATAGATTAACTCTGAATAAATGGGGATAACAGATAGTTTCTTTTCCCTCCTGACAGATTGACTATGACATATAGGAGAGAGACATTTAAAGAGGAAAACAATTTTTTTTGGCTTGAACAACTGGAATGAATGCCATTCCGTGTGTTAATAGCAGGTGGGAGGAGCTCAGCCTTCGCTTCTCGTGTTTGAGACAGTTAGCGAGCCAACAGACTTCTCTCCGTTATCTTAGTCGTCTCTTACCTACACATTCAGAAATACTCTCTTCTCTGGAAGGCACAATCTTCCTTTACTTCATATTTCCCAGATGAGTTCTTATCTAGTTCACCCATTTTAGCCTACTCCTTTTATTTCAGCATGTAAGTTAACAATTTCTGGCATAAATGAGACATCAGAGCTAGGCACTAATTTATGCTTGTGTTTTCTCCTAACAGGCTAATCACACTGTGTAGATGTCTCAGTTAAGCTTTCCATTGCTGTGAAGAAACACCATGACCAAGGCAACTCTCATAAAGGACATCATTTAGTCAGGGCTGGCTTACAGGTTCAGAGGTTTAGTCCACTATTGTCCAAGTGAGAAGTGTGGCAGTGTGCAGGCAGGCATTGTGCTGGGGGAGCTGAAAAATCTACGTCTTGTTCTGAGAGCAAACAGGAGAAGACTGGCTCACGGGGAGCTAGGAGGAGGGTCTCCAAGCCCACCCTCACAGTGACACGCTTCCTCCAACAAGGCCACATCTCCTAATAGTGCCACTCCCTGGGCCAAGCAAGTTCAAACCGTCACCATAGACAGTGAAGTCCAATCATGGCAAGATTGTCGATGTAAGTTGTTAACACAGGGACACCAAATTGGCTTCTGGGAAAACCTCCTTTTGGTTTAAGATCTCACTCCCGGCTGGAGATGTAGCAGAGAGCAGATATTTTCTTGCACTGCCTAAGACTCATAACAGTAAATCTGGAATGATGCTGTTCTATTCCGCTGCCAAAAGCTGTCATCCTTAGCTTTTTAAAAAGCCAGACCATTTTCAAGGATAGTTTATAAACAAATCTCATTAGCCTCACTTGGAACACAATTAAAACTATTTCTTTCGAGGCTTAGCAGCTCTTACCTTTTTTTATAGTTGTAATCACAAGTATAATCCTTCCAAGATTAGAAATTTTGTTTTGTAGATGATTAAATTATCATCTTCTACCAGTAACTTCCAGAATCTTCTCTTACTGGTGGCGACAGATATTAATTCATTAGGACCTGTAGCTACTCCACAGGGGCATTGGAGTATTTGGGCCCCAGTGAAACAATTTGGTAAGAGACATAGTTGTGTCAACATCGAAGTACAACATAAAATAGTGGCTTGATGATATGTGTTAAGTCCCGCTGTGAATGAGGAGTCTACGTGGGATGTGCTGTGAGAATGGAAGAGAGTTCAGAGGATAAGCAGGAATGTCCCAGAAGGTACAAGGGAAAATGGGAGCCCAGCTCATGGAATTGTCTCAGCCATATTATGTGACTGACTGTGTGGCTGGACTAGAGGATGCCTGACTGCGGAAACAGGAAGAAGAAAGGCCAAGGAGAGATCGCCGTAATCAGTTACACTGCGAGCTTTATCGTGCGTGAGCTTTATTTAGGATACCTTACAACATTCACTGTTAAGTTGTATACTGGTGTATGGAGATCAGATTTGAATTTTAAAAAGTTGCCTCTGGTGGAATTACAGATAAAATACCAATATGATTAAAAAAACAAGACTTATGTTCTTATCGACACTTTCCTTCATGCCTCCTCTTCTCCTGCGTTCACATGCAGTCATTTTTTATAGGAATAAAATTCTCTTTTTTTTCTCCCAAACTCACGCTCTGCTAGGGACAAGGAAACAGGTACACAGTGGAGAATCATAGATGAGAAGTATGGAGGCCGATTCTCTGGGCTGCAGACGAGTCAGCTGACTGTCCAATCGGGACCACTCAGGCTGAGGAGGCTCCACAAAGCGAGGGCAATAAAGCAGAGAATGATTTCTGTTTAAGGTGTATTTGTCTTGATCCCCAAATGTAGCTATGCACTTGGAGCTTGAAAATGAGGGAAGTACCTGTCCATTTTAGTCCCATTTCCACGGCTGCCTAAGAGGACAGTAAGAAACATTTTAGGGAGACAATATGGCCTGAAGTCTGGGCATAAAACTAGATCAAGTAAGGAAATGTAGGGAAGGTGTTTTGCATTGAATCATTTAACCTCGTTAATGCCCTGGAAAGTTGGAATTATTATCCTCATTTTGTAGCTGAAGTCGGGTTAATTATTCTACTTGAAATTGCCTGTGACTGGAGGGGATTTGCATTGGAATTCCGACCTTGTGCTTATGGTTAGCTCTTGCTCTTTCCATTGTAATGAGTCTGATTTCCTGCCTCGGAAATGTGCCACCTGCCTTCTTTCCTCCTTTTAGCTTATTGTAGGTTCACTGGGCCTAGGGACACGTATGTGTTATCTGTTTCTCCAGTCTTTCCTGAGGTCAAGTATGTATATGCTATGACTGTAAAGCACAGAGGAGACAGCATTCGTGAGGCAAATATCAGGCCTAATATTTCAGAGTAGGGGCCAAGAGATTTTTGTTTAGCTTGGCAAATTTGGATTTGACTACTTCCAAGGTGAGGAGATAGTTTCTAGTGTGCCTGGGCCTTGCCATCCCTGTTACTAACATCTGTCCTACTCATGCCCCCTGCTTAGAATAAACATCAGAATTCTGCAGTCTTTAACTTAACGTTAACACCTTAGAACAGACGGTTCAAGCTTGTTGAAGTAAACTAAAAAGCCAAACAAAAGCATCCCTTCTGGAAAAGCATCCCTTAGACAATCATTACTAAGAGGTTATATTTAGGACATTTCTATGTCATGAGGAGCAGACTGCTCTAATCTAGTCCATAGTGGCTATTGGGGTGTGTGTGTGTATGTGTGTGTGTGTGTGTGTGTGTGTGTGTGTGTGTGTGTGTGTGTGAATTTCATGGAGGTTTTCTCTCAGGCAGGCTTTAATTCAAGAGTCAGGGTACCAGATGGGCCACAGTTACACAAAGCTTCCCCCAAATCAATCTCTGTGTCTCTCTTCATCTCATAGATTTTTATCTATGGACCACAGAGGGTAAGTTTTAGAAAGAAGTTTATCGTCGATTCGTAGGTCAGAGCTTTTGGGACAGAAAGAAGGCAGAGTGCAGGTACTGCACGAGTGATTCGGGGTCCTGTCAATTGGGTAGTCTGGGAGCTTTGGTAATTAGAAAGATGACAGGCATGGGATGAGGCAGACAGAGGATGTCAATCTAGTTAGCCCACCCACGAGGTGCAGGTACTTGCCAATTGTCAGCCACATCATCAGGTATGGCTTCCAGCCAGGGCTACTCATTTAGGAGAAGAGATAACAAGGAACCAGAAACCAGTACACCCTCCTGTCATTCCTGGATCCAGACAAGGGCAGGACTGCAGATTGGACCACATGACATTTCTGAAAGTGCTGCTCTCAGGTCACTCTGCTGAAACAGCCCGGTCAGTTCCATCTCCTAATATCCTGAGGTTCTCTTATCAGTCTCATTCTCGAGATCAATTAAGCAGTGTGTTTGCAATCTGAGTCATCGTAGTTATGACCATCATAAGAACCACTTCCTTCATCTATCCTCTATAGATCGAGTTACCACGGAAGGACAAGACATAAAGAAAACCCTTTTACCTCTTAACAGATGCTAAAGCTACTGAAAAGAGATAGAAATAATGTTGGGTGAAAGGTATAGGGAGCTGAGGTCCAGCCTCGAATCCCATCCACAGCTGGCCCATGAATGAGAAAGCAATTGGTGGTTTGGGTAAAGGAAGCTCCCTGGCAGCTCGATGGGATTGACAGTCTAAGAACAATGCTGTATTGGAGAATTATCCATTTCCGTGTTTTGATAAAAGCATGAAGAACACTTATAATATCTCCTTACAGGATTCCTTGAGAAGGGATCTCTGGAAATAACGTTGAACAGAATAAGCGTCTCTATAACCACAAGGGATGATTCACTAGCCTGGAAACTGAGGCAGGAGAATATTGAGTCTGAGAACAGGCTGTGAGGTCCCATGTCAGGATGCAAGCAAACAAACAAGTACTGATGTTTGCATAGCTCATTGGTCGTCACCCCGGTGTCTTTCAGCTGTCTGAGGTGTGCATCAAGGGTCCCTAATACATACTTTGGAGATGCATGTAACACTATTACCCAGTGGCTTCCCATTTGCCTGTTTGAAGATGATCTCTTCTTTTATTCTCTCTTTGGCTGTTTTTGACCTATTAATATAAAATAGAATAGACCGGCCGTGGACTCGCCCTGCTCTCTTTGCTGCTTAATGACATCTTGATTATAAGCTCCCAGAATCTCTGTTTTCCTCAAAATTTTCTTTGCCATCTGTTCTTGTTTGCATATCTTCTGCCCCTCAGGTCAGCCATGGTCAAATATCCCCATCTCCTGATTTATGTTGGAGAAAAACCATTTAAATCAGCATGCCTCTACACTGTTTTGTCTTCCAGTAGAACGTGAAACTGCCCAGTGACCAGTGAAGTAGTCAGCATGTGGCGTCTTGGCAGAGGGAGGACTGGGGAGAGAAGCCAACCCCACACAGAGTCCAAATGGCGAAGAGGACACAGGCTTTCTCGCTACGTGGCTTCCCAATCTCAGGAAAACAAACAGTGCTCTTTCTTAGCTTCTTCCCCGACATTACCAGAGTGGCTTTATCAGCCTCCGAAGCTTCATTTAAATGCCAGGAAGAGAAATGTGAGAATTTGCATGTAGTTCTGCTTTGCCCAGCGGAGTATCTGCTGAGGAATTCTACACGGGCAGGGAAGCAGCTTAGCAGGGGGTTTTCACTAAGCCTCTGAAATTCGGCTTTGTCTGAGGGCACAGAATTATCCGCGATAAAGACACTTTAGTTTTGGTCTTTCTGATGGACAACCCAAAGAAGCTTCTCTTTTTGTGTTTATTTTCAGTCATTTTTCTTTTAAATATAATTCCTTCAACCAGGCAGAAAGTAGACTGCGTAGACTGCATATCCAGTTTTCTTCTTTTCTTTTAGTGGATTTTTTTATTTGCATTTGAAATGTTAGCCCCTTTCCTAGTTTCTCCTCCAGAAACCTGATATCCCACCCTCCCTCCACCCCACCCCCCTCACCCCACCCAACCCCACCCCTACACACACACACACACACACACACACACACACACACACACACACACACACACACACACACACACACACCAGTGTCTATGAGGGTGTTCCCTCACCCATCCACCTACTCCCTCCCACCTCCCCAGTCCTGGCAATCCCCCACACTGGGGCATCCAGCCTTGACAGGACCAAGGGCCTCTCCTCCCATTGATGCCCTACAAGGCCATCCTCTGCTACATATGCAGCTGGAGCCATGGGTCCATCCCTGTGTTCTCTTGGGATGGTGTTTCAGTCCCTGGGGGCTCTCGGGGGTCTGGTTGGTTGGTATTGTTGTTCTTGGGAAATGTAATTGGCAGGGCGGATTGCAGGTGATCTGTTGCAGTGTTATTTGCTAAGTTACAGCTACTGGTTGGCTCTATTCATGCGTTTGCTTTCTTCAACTTTTAGAAATTTTCCAATTTTTATTACATTTATTTATTTATAGAGTAGGGTGTGTGTGTGTGTGTGTGTGTGTGTGTGTGTGTGTGTGTGTGTGTGTGTGTGTAGGTCAGAGGGCAACTTGATCTATTCTCCCCCTCTACCTTGTGGGTCCTGGGAATCAAATTCAGGTCGTTGAGTTTGGTGGCAAGGGTGTTTTCCCACTGACTCACCCATCTTGTCAGACCTTATAAAGCTTACAATTATTAAATGACAGCATCCATTCAGAACAACACACACCTCTGAAAGTATACAGTTGAGTGAAAATTTCCCGCAGACACCTTGTATCTAGTGTCTAGGAAAGGAAACAGAGTTACCAGAGCTATATTTCTTCTCTGATGAATCTCTGATCACTCCTTAAGAATAATCACCATTCTAATTTCTACTCTAAAGCTATGTTGCCTGAGCAGAAACTTGATATAGATAGACTCAAACAACACAGCCTTTCTCCTGTGTGGGGATATTCATTCTCTTGCTTGTAGCACATTCTGTTGGTTCTTATTACTTTGTTTCCAGTTTAGAACTGTTGGGAACAGGCTGCTGTGAACATCTTTGTGTTTTCCCATGAACATGTGAGCACATTTCCATATGTGGGCATCGACTCCTAGGGGTAGGATAGCCGAGTGGGACATTCATATATCCTGTTTCAGGTGGGTCTTTAAAACAACTTTCCAAAGTGTACCAATCAATGGCTTCAATAACATTTAGGGTGGAGATAGGTGTAATTAAGTTTAACTTTCTGTGGCATTTTCATATACAAATTTGTATAAACTCTCTAGATTAAATGATATTTTTTACAATTTTGATTTTTAGTAATAATAATTATTATAATAGTAATAACAGCAATACATACCTGAATTTTCTGTTCCCCTTTATAGTGTATCTTCCTCTGATTAATTTTTTTTAAAGATTTCTTCTATTTTATGTGTATGAGTGATTTGCCTGTACCTATGACTTGGTGCCTGCAGGGGCCGGAAGGTGGTCTTGGCTCCCTTGTACTGGAGTCACAAAGGGTTGTGAGCCATTATGTGGGTGCTGGGAATTGAACTGGAGTCTTCTAGAGGAATAGCCAGTGCTCTTAACCCCTGAGCCATCTCTCCAGCCCAATCTCGGACTTAGTTTTAATTCATTGGTTTTTGTTTGTTTGTTTGTTTGTTTCTTCAACAAAGATGTGTTAAATCATATGCCATGTGTTGCTAGGTAAGAAGATTCAAAATAATAGATGATGTGACTTTCATTTAAGAGAGTTATAATGAACTAAAGACACCAATGTTAACAGATATTTTGATTTATTTCACTCAAATTTGTAAAACTACTTTCTTAATCTAGTATTTATAGATTTAGTAAAGAAGTCCATTAGGGAGTAGCCAAGCTCATTCGTAATTTCCAGTTATTTTTTATGATGTATTCTCCAGCTGTAAATCTATTTTTAAAAAGGTAGACAGGCATTTTTTTTAGCTTATACAATATAGAAGTCATTTTGACTTCCTAGATCATTTCTTATAAGCATAAGTCACCTACAGTTTAATTCTTGTTCTGTACTCTTGTTATTGCTTATTCTTTAATTTTTAAAATTTAAAATGTTTTGAAGTTCAGTATTTTCCGATACCATTTTGGCAATTGAGACCCAGTCAGTGTTTGCCCTTTGGGGGCTAGCACATAAGGTAATTTGATTGCTATCTCCAGGGAACCGTATTTGATCCCAAGTTCCCTTCATGCTGGCTGAAGGTGCTGCTGCCTCCACAGTAGTGTGGCTCTCTAAAGAGGAGCCGGAGACGCATGGGTCCCTATTCCCGAACGTGCGTCTTCATTCTGGAATGCGTTTTCACCTACAATTTCACCCTGACCCTACATCTGATAACATCACAAAAGGATGCACTTCACCTTTTTTCTTACAAACACATCCTCTCCACTGTGTTCCCATCCCAGTGAAGGCATTTCCATGCTTACAATCACTGACACCCTTTTCTAGACCCCGCTAAATACCTTCTATTCCCAAAGCCTTAGTGCTTTTCCTTGGTAAATGTTGCACGGCTCCTCCCTGCTTCAGCCTGGTGATCCTGTCCAGTGCACCCATTGTTTCTCATGGCAACTGAACCTTTGCCTTGTCTCCCTGGCTGCAATGTTATTCAATGTCTATTCAAATGGCTTTTATCAAAGGCTTCTTCAAAGCACTCAAGGGATCCTGTTGCTTTCAGGGTTCTTTGGCCTGGCCAGCTGCATTTGTTACCCTCTTGCTCTGGTTTTCTCTGTAATGCCATCCCCAGTAGCCTGCACACTGCACTTCTCCCCTTTCTGTGCTTCAGGCTGTGGCCCGCCATGTTTTCTTTTGCTGACTGTTTTGTTCTACGCTGTTCACAGAACAGCTTATTCTCACTGTTTTAAGAGAAACCTTGTTACGAACTCCTTCCTGTGTTTGCAACAGTTCAGATGAACCCGGAGGACACTGTGCCGGGCAAGGACCATAGAAAGAAAAGGACAAATACATGATGGTCTCATTTCTGTATGTATTTGAGAGGGAGTCTAAATTGCAGAAGAGTGTTTTATGGTGGTTGCTAGGGGTAGGGCATGGAGAAAACGAGAATCAGCTAGGGGGTTCAAAGTAAGATTTATAAGTTTTGGATATCTAATTATAGTGATATGATAATGAAAGCTGATAATAATGTTTTATATATTTAAAATTAACTACAAGAATAGACCTTAAGTATTCCTACAACATACACACGTATGGCGATTAGATATGCTGAGAGTGATTCTAATGAGTTTAATCACAGAAATCACTACTCAATGTGTGTGTGTATTTGTGCATATGTGTGTATCATCTTGTAGACCCTGAATATATGCTAATTTATCAATTATGCCTCCAAAATCTCCCTCAAATATTTACTTTAACCCCCTTAAGCTGAGAATTTTCCTTTGTGCTCTAACTTTATTTTAGTTTCTATATAATTTTAAATTTGTACTTATTTTGTGTGTATAAATGCTTGTCTACATGTATGTCTATCTATCATCTGCATGCAGGGATCCCAGAGGCCAGAAGAAGGCATCTAATCCCCTACAACAGGAATTACAGGTTGTGAGCCACCATGGCAGTGCTGGGAACTGAACCCAGGTCCTCTGCAAGACCAACAAGTGTTCCTAGGAGCTGAGCTACCTCTCCAGTTCCCTTGTCTGTCTAAGCTTTGGTCTGAGAACTTCTTCCTCACATTTCCTGTACTTAACATAAGGCTTGATGTACAATACAGTCTCAGCAATTGTTGGTTGAATGGGTGAATTAACCGATAGCTTAGAGCCTCCTGTTTTTCTATAATGTGCTCTTTGAAACATCTACATATACTTCCTTTTTCTTTCCAGGGTTGTAATTCACATGTTGCTTTCTCTGCTCACTTGTGTAGATGTGTAAGTTCTTCTCATACTTTTAAAATTTCATCTGGGAGCCGCTCCATCAGCTGGAAGCATTTGATGTCGTCTTAGCTTGGAAACCGTGTGTGTGTGTGTGTGTGTGTGTGTGTGTGTGTGTGTGTGTGTGTGTGTGTGTGCTTTTCTTCTGGCACATTTAAAAATATGTGAAACAAGTCTCAGTCCTTGAGGATGCGAATTCTATATAATTCTATATTCCTTTCTTACCTAGGGACACCTCCAATTGACCTTGATATTGAATAAATATCTGGTTTGGGATTAGGATAAGTAGAAAACCTATGAACCCCATAGTATTATTGGTTAAAGTAATTACAAGCACCTATAGTAACCTTTAATTTAGAAGGATGATCACCATTTATCCCAAAGAGCATTTGGCACATTAAGCATATAATGTGCAATGTCATTTGTGAGCAATGCTCGTCTCTTCTCAAACGTTCTCTAAGCTCCCTATCCTGCCCCCTTCTATATACTGTCATAATGTATAATTTTGCTGTGCTTACTGATCCTGTCCTTCCTTGCAGGTTTCAGAGGCTTGATATTTGGGGTACTGGTACTCATTAAGGATTCTGTCATTGCCTTAGGTGATGACGAGGCATATGTTCAAAATCCAAAACACGTTTGTACTTTAAAAAAAAAAACCCTCAAAGTCCTTATGGCATTAAAGGGCTTATTCTAAGATATTCCTAGCCATCACCAAAGCAAAGGAAATGATATTTTTAAACTTTAACCTTCTTTGTGATAACTTAGGTACACTATTTCCCACCTGAATCCTGACAATGTCATTCTAAATAAAGAATCATGCACAGACTGCTTTAGAGGGACTTATATAACATGTTCTGCTTACACTGCCTCAGTCTTCCGTGACCCTTCCTGAGCATTAGTGCTTTTGTATTTCCCACAAGGGGCTGTGCATTCCTAATATTCATTATGTCCTTTACGTGATTTACATCTTTATGTGTTCTGCAATCTGATTTATTTTGGTAAGTGCTGTTATAAACCAGGGATATGAAAATCACCAAAAACATCGCGGGAGAAAAACTGCATAGCATTTTTGATAAAATGTAAGGGATGGTGCATTACTTTTTTCTAAGATTATTTACTGCTTTTCATGTACAACCTAGTTCTTACATCCAAGTGCCTTCTAAGATCAGATGAGACTGGCGTGCGCGGAGTTGCATGGCCTCAGGTTGTCGTCCACCTCTGCTGTTCTTGTACTGTCTTGGAAGAGGGCTGGCAGGGTATCTTTATCTCCGTTTCCACAAATGGGAAAGCAGATACAAAAGAATGGTGACTTACCTGAATCAGAGTCCCAACTTCAGAGCCCAAACAAAGACCCAGAGAAGATGTAGGGGAAATCACAGAGGGCCGAGGCAACCACACATTGTCTTTTCTTGGTTCATTAAGGAGGTTGACAGTTGCTCTAACTGTCCTCCCTACACTTAGGAAAGAACTTAATCTCTAAAGGCTGCGTGCAGCAGCAGAGAGCTTTTGTTTCAGAAGAAGGGAAGGAACTAGACTAGCACTAGCCATTTATTAACCTTAGTAGCATCGTCCCAGGCAAGGAGAGTGTTGTGGAAAACACACACACACACACACACACACACACACACACACACACACACACTAGTGTTTGTAAATGCAGACCTAAGTTTAGATCTCTGTTTTTTCACCAATCTCTTCCTCTTGCATTAAGTATCTACTCAATTACACAGGGCTCCTAATGACAACTTCACCCAAAAGTGTGGTGCTCCTGAGAGGCTAAATAGAAGTTCTTTATAGGCGGTGTGATGTATAAATCCAGACTCTATTCTTGTGTAACAAAGAAAATCCTTCAGGAACAGGGAAGAATGTAACACTGTTAGGATGAGGGCTTCCTAAGGGGCTATAAAAGACAAAATGTATCCATTTTGTTCTGTGCTTTCCCTAAAGATGCTTAGTGTTTTGATGCCTCAGCCTTCTCATTTTGAAAAAAAACCTGAGATAATAATTATATTTATTAAATTTTCATAAATTTTACACATATGACATGCACGAACTAGTATAAATGTTCATGCCCCTTGATAGCTTTTTCTAAGAAAAATTGTGTAATAATGTGTTTGCTTAAAAAAAGCATGCCAGTATAGAGAATTCCTTTCTCCTAGATTTCTTCATTATCTTAACATTTGTCCCAACAAAGAGATCACCTTGATATGTCACTATTAACTACTACTAGTGGCCTCTATTTAGACTCACCAGGCTTCTATAAATACCTTTATTCTGTTCTACAATCCAGTCTAGAGAGTGGCATTGCATGTAATTGTCACGTGTCCCCATTCTGCTCTAGACTATGACAGTTTAGTAGTTTCCCTTATTTTGCATATTTCCATGGTTTTCTTGAATAGTGCCCATGTGTCATGGTGGATGCTTCCCAGGCTGCTCCTGTGTTCTGCTTCTCATTATTGTATAAGGCTTCCGGCTTCCTAGAGAGTACCCCAGAAGTGATGCCTTTTAGTGTCATAATGTGATGTCACCGATGACACCGATGTCAGCCTTCATCACTTGGTTAAGGCAATGCTTGACAGATTTTTTCCCCACTGCATCTTAAGCAGTTTTAGTCTGCCATCATTTATGTACTCGCTTCCCCTACTCTGTGACACTTTACAATGAGGATCACTTCAAATTGCCACCCACAGACACATCCTTGCATACCGTTCGCACTAAAGCACTTTCCTATTCCAGGTGTTATTATATTTTACTTTTAATTTCATTCATATTTTTATGATCAGAAACTGACTTGTTTCTGTTTCCCTAGTTTATTATTGTCTATGTTTCCTTTTTTAAAATAAAAAACACTTTTAATCTTAATTCTTGTATACAATAAGAGATAAGTATCGATGATATATATTCTACCATATAGTAAATTTATATAATTGAATCAGACAAAATATTGTACAGATACTTCAAATTTACCAACATTTTCATAATATTTTTCTTGTCTTAAAGTTTGTGAAACAGGAAATCAAAGTATGCCACTGATATTTGGTTGTTTTTATTTAATTCTAGACGTACAACTTTGCCACAAAGTTTACCTCATTTTCATATGAGGCCTGCACAGAGCTAAAAATCATGCCAAAAAAAAAAAAAAAAAAAAAGAGTTACAGCACTTTGTTTGTAAATCAAAGTCCCTGAATCTCCTGGATGCCATTCTATGACTACACACCTAAAATGGGCATGGTACAGTTGTTACTATTAGTACGTACCAAACGGCAGCAGACTGTAGGCATCTTTTTGCATCTTCCCTTCTGGAACACCAGATGGTATTACTAAGGTATTACTAAGGTAATACTAAACCCACAGGGTCATATATTTGTAACTAGGCTGTATGGACTAGCAGACACCCTGAATATTCTAGAGAATCAAAGAGAAGTCAGGACTAGTGGAGAGAAAGGTCTCTAACAAAACAAAAATAATTCTAATGACAACTGCATATTCCTTACATGCAATCTTAAGTCTTTTTTACATTGATGGATTTTATAGAGAAGTCTTGTATAAAGTACCTGTAAATTTTAAAGATGTTTTCTTTTTTTATGTGTCTTATAATTGATATAGCTCAAGATCCTTTGAGTAAAATTATAAAGAAAAGAGATTCGGCAAAGGGGTACGTCTTAAGTTTTGTGAATAAAAGGAGCAAATGTTAAAAAACAAAACAACAAAAACAAACAAGCAAACAACCAGACAAAAGAACACTGTCTATAAGTTTCCTAACCCCTAACGTGAACTTCAGGCAATCAAGTGTCTGGCAGGATTGTACACATCTGCACTCCTGGACTCTAACCCAAGAACTAGCATATGAAGAAATATCAAAGAAAGAAAAATAGGCAACTGGTTTATTAGCATTTATGAAATAGAAAAAGGTAGTTGAAATAGAAAAAGGCAAAAAGTTTAATTTAGTGTTTTTATTTCACTTGGTTTGTTTTAATGAAAAGTTAGATGCAAATATCAATATCCCTGGGAAATAGGTTAGCAGAATATTAGTAACTCAAGCCGCCTGGTAATGCGCTTAGTAATGTGTCAGGGTTTTTTGTGACTTACATGGTTACAATGATTAGCTTTAATTATCCCTCTGGGAAGAGAGCCTTAATGAGGGTGTGTCTGTCTAGGCCAGCCTGTGGGCAAGTCTGTGGGAGTTGGCTTGATTATGTTAGTTATGGCAGAGAGGCCACCCATTGTGAAGGGCACCATTCCCTAGAGAAACCATTTCTACCTCCCAGAGAGTGAGGCAAGTGAGTCCAGTGCTGGCATGCATGCATTAGTTCAGCCCTGTCTGCTTTGGACCATGACGTCGTGTGAGCATTAGCTTCATGCTTCTGTTGCCTTGACTTCCCTGTGTTGATGAACAGACACCTGACACTTTGAGCTCAGTGAGCAATGTTTTCCCCTTTGCTTTTGTCAAGAGTATTTTATCTCAGCAATAGGAATGGAAACTAAGATAACGCGTATATGGCTGACCAGGGACACCTCTCCACCATCGTGTCCTTTACCTATGATCGACCTCCTGTTTCCTAATGCAGAACGTGAGAACCTTAAGGACAGTAGAGATTCCGATGCCCTTGATTAACTCCATCCAACTGCTTCCTGCCTACTGTCTTTTGATTCATCCCATCCCATTAGCCCCAAGGGAGCATCCACCTAATATGTCTTTCTTCTATAACCAGTAGTAAGAATTTTTTTAAAAAATCTTTTCAGGACTTGAAATCTCCAAGCCAGAGGGATGAAATCGCAGGGGCCCGGGCCACCTTGAAGGAGAACTCCCCGCTCCTGCATTCGATTTGTTCTGCCTGTTTGGAACATTCCGATGTCGCTTCTCTCAAAGCCAGTAAGGACACCGTCTGCGAAGAGATCCAGAATGCTCTTGATGTAATTTCAAATGCTTCCCAAGGCATCCAGAATGTGCCAGCATCTCCTGAGCCGCAGGCAGCAACACTGGGAAGTGCTCTTGATGAGCTGGAGGTAAGTAGAGAGAGCCAAGAGTGTGACTAAATATCTCAGGACAAGTAAGCAGACACAGATGCTCGGTTCCTATGGAGGAGTCTGGAGAACTTTTATTTTATCATTAATCAGTCTCAATGACTTTTCTGGCTCTTCCAATGAATTGAAGAACAGCAAGATTTCCTATCAGTATGCTTTAGCACTCCTCTGCTTAAGAAGCCATTATGTTGGATTCTAGGGAAGACTTTATTTTACATAGACCACCATCTAAAGTGTAGGATCTATTTACTACACAGTATTTATTATTGGCACCATTCTATGTGCTTGGGAATACATCTGGTCAGTGTCTTTCTCAAGGGTTTAATTTTAGCAAGAACCCATAGGCAAAAGCCGTTATACATAAGCAACTAGCATAGCGTATCATAAAAGGGTGAGGTAAGTTCAAAGATGTGAGGAGTTTAAGTCAGGATCAAATGGAGATCTAGAACACAGGCTCAAGCTACTTACCCTGTGTTTGTGACAGCATAGAAGCCAGGAACCTGGTGGAGTCATCAAGGGAGAAAGTTCACAGCTCAGGTAAAGAGCCAATGGGATCCAGCTAGACCAGCCTGTGCCAGTTCTTCCTCTGAACAACTGGGACTCTTTGCAAGGCTTTTTAACACACTGAGACTTATGTCTTAAAGGAATGATGCTAGCACCACAGGAGCACAGACTAGATGCAAATAAGGTGAGAAGTTGGGAACCAGGCGGGAGGCTATAGTCGGAACCCGAAGTTACCTTATGGGCATCACCCTACGGTGTCTCATGTGGTCATGCCAGCAGCAGCAATGCTCAGTTGTATAGGTATTAGTCAGCTAGAAAATGATAGAATGGACATGTGGGGCATTAGCAAAGGGAAGGAGTCACAGCAAATGCTGCATGCTGAGTCCCTTAGCAACACAGAGTGGAGTTTATGGTCTGTGATGCTATTAGGAATTAATGTCTGGGAGGCAAAGAGATAGGATGAAGTTGGCCTGGAAGACACACCTACAGAGCTTGGGTCAACCAACTGTTGGTACCTAGAAGGCATTGGCTTTCATAGTGTGACTTACTAGGTTGAAATGTACAGGCCTTTGTGTCTTTCAGTTGTTGAATGTAGGTCATCTTCCTTGGGAAGATCATGAACTCTGGGGTCAGGAGGATTGCTCTGTGTAGGTGAGGATAGACGTGTTCACAATTTGATAGTAAGTCCTACTTGGAAGTGTGTGTGTGTAAGGTAGCTATCATACATCTTGAATCGCATAGTTAATTTAAAATTTTTAATCCAGTAACTAGATAAAAGAGATTTTCATTAAACATAGGAAGGCTGTAGGCAAAACTGGCCAGAAGATCAGAAACTCAATTTTGAACAAGTCGAGTTATTTATTAGGTCTTCAAACATGATGTTAAAGAGCTCTGTTTACCTAGCCCAACAAGGAGCTCCTCAGGGAGAGGTAACATAGTGTGGTGCTTCATTCCTTGATCTATAATCCAGCTGTGGCATTTGGTACATTTGTATCCTTGGGAACAACACTTATAGACCTAAATGTTCTTATTTATAGGAGGCCAGTAACAATGCCATAGCATCATCAGGTTAAATGAATTAATAATGCAGGTTTGATTGTTTAGAGCAATGCATAGTAAAAACTCAGTCTTAGCATCATTAAAGGGACTATTTGGAAGCAGATTTTTCCATGATGAAAAAATATCTATAATTAAAGTTACTAAAGTTTTACTGATAACCAAAAAACCCACCCAACTCCACAACTTATGCAATACCCACACAGTTTTTATCATGATTATAGTAAGTTTATTAGATAATTAATAATTTCAAGTTTAAAATAGCTTGCTTTCCCTTTAATTAAATGTCTTTAAACACACTCTCTATTTCTAATCCAATATTATCAGCTGCCAGATTATTATATGAAGTATAATGTTAGACCCATGTGAAATTGCATAAAATAAAATACCCAGTCATATGCAGAACTTAGGGACTTATTTTATGATCAGGTAAAAAATAAAAAAGAATGGAAATAATTCCCATGGCCCAATGTTCCTTCCCTGTGATGAATGCACAATAACCTTGTTATTATATGCATATCTTGATGTCTTATCTTTATAAGATCTAATTTTTTTTTAAGGCCAGTCATAGACATTAGAAGAAAGCAGCTAGATACCAGTGAAGTGTTAAACCCTAAGTCAATAAAATATAAAACCTGAAAACCAAAATAAATGGGAAACTTGATCATAGCTTGAAAATCTTTGAGGAGCTGATCAATTATTTTCTACTAGGCGAGGGTAACATTTCACCTCCAGTCAGCTCATGAATTCACCGGGGGAGGACGTCATGGGAAATCCCAGTCTTGTGGATCCTGTTTTTGTCCCTTCCAAACACCATCCTTTCCAAATTTCTATCTGCATTCTTTTGACATCTTGTCTCTCTGGCCACCTAATATCCTCGATGCTAGCCTCGGGAAAGCAGTCTGTAGGTCACACACCTGCTCTCACAGGCATTTTCTCTTAGCAACCAGGAGCCTTGGCCGGAAGAATCCCTGCTGCGAGCCAGCTTTGGGATCTCTCTGATTCCAGCTCTGGTCGCCTGCTCCTGCAGCTTTCTCCCCCTTGGAGGTCAGACTGCTTCAACCAATGGACTTTGGTGCGGACTAGGGAAAGTAGAGTCGGAGGCCTTCAGCCTCAATTGGGGTGTTTTAAAGTTCCCATGTTCCCTCACTGGTCCCCCACACCAGTGCTTGGATTTATAAGGACCTAGACCCTGTGTGATTTTTCTGCTCAGAAGGGTTGCTTCCTTAGCATCCTTCAAAATTACGAAATAATGGGGGAAAAAGACCCCTGTCGAACAAGGGCTTGGTTTCCCTTGCAACACAGTAGCTTGAGCTGTCTGCTTTGATGTGCAACTTTGAAGCGGTCAGCTCTGGGGACAAGCTGGCAAGCTTACCCTCTGTGGGGCTCAGGGGATCTGCAGACAAATGGTAATTTGGTATACAAACGTCCTAGGCTGGCCATGCAGGGGCATTGGTTTTAGTATGCTGCAGCAGTGGCCATAGAGAATCACTGATCCAGTGGCCTTGCTGTCTAATAGCTAGAAAGGGGCTTTTAGAGAGAGCCACAGTTGAATTTTTTTTTAAAAAAACATTTTGTTGTAGACAATGAAAAGGTAGTCTATCCTCTTCGGGTCTATTTTCCTTCCAGACAATTGCATCCAAAAGAAAGTAGTTGTAGTCCACTCCCCTGTTAAAATAAAAATGGAGAGGCTACTTATGTTTTCTCTTAAATACATACAAAATTTATATAGAATACCTTCTATGAAAATGATTAAGAATCTGTAGATATTACTTGGCAGGTACCATTGTATATAAAAATCTCATCCTCTGCGGTTGAGTTTTTTTTTTTTTAATTTTCTCCAAATAAACCCAAGTTTTAAAAATAAAATAAAATAATATATTTCTGGTTGACTAAAGTTTTTTCAAGATTTATTTTATGTATTTATGTTTTCAGTACGCATTTTATTTAGCTGTGTGTGTGCATGTGCATGTGTGTATGTGTGTATGTGTGTATGTGTGTGTTTGAGGGGGCATACATGTATGTGTGCATGAATAGAAGCCAGAAGAGAGCACCAGGTATCTTTCTCTATCATTCTTCACCTATTCCTTTCAGGTAGGAGCTTTCCTCAAACCTGGAACTCTTATTTTCATGGCTAGAGTTGAAATCAGTAACCCTCATTGATTTTCTTGTCTCTGTTCCCATTGGGGCTGGGGATACTGGTGTGTGTTAGATGCCTGGCTTGTTAAGTAGGTGGTAGGATTTGAACTCTGGTCCTCATACTACACAGCCAGGCCATTTCTCCAGCTAAACACCTTGCATGAATGATTCACTTGGTTGTTACATTGTCACCATTGAAAATTTAATTTTTTATTTACTGAAAAAAAATTGGGACCTACGTTGTATCTATTGCAAATCAGGAAGCTAGTGGATAAGGCAGGGTGTGTGTCTAATCTCTCTGATTCCAGAAGAATTTGTGACTCTGTGCTTCTTGAGTTTTCTTTGCTAGCACTTAACAGACTCAATTAAAATTTGGTGCAACATATGATAAGGTTCTTAGTTTATATGAATCATCAAAGAAGTTATAAATGTAACCAAGTTTTTCTGGTGGATTAAACACTGCCCATGGATCATTAAGTAAAAATGGTCTGTACTTGGGAAGTGCTTCTTGTAATGGAGTGGAACTTTCCAGAGGACCGGGCAGGTGGAATTGTAAAATGCATTTTCCAAAGTGTTAAACAGATTTGTTTCCAGAGATGTTCCCACAAAAGACCTCATTTATCCCCAAAGTTTTCCAAGTCCAAGCTCCACTGGAACACTTTTTTTTTTCCTTTAATCTCACTTTAGTTGGAGGCTACAGTGATCGGCAAGCCATAGCAGAGGTTGGAGAGGAGAGCACATGGAGAAGAGCCTTTTCAAGAATGGAAGGACTCTTAAGACCCATTTACTTCTGAACAAGCAGGCAGAAGACCTAAAATACATCCCCAAGATCCCAATACCATCTTAACAACTCCTGAGTTTTAGCACAGTCAAAGACAGGGCTTCAGAACAAAACGCCTGAAAATAAGTACATCCAAGTTAGAAATAATTGCCAAAGCTGCCTGAACTAGATAAAACAGAATTTATTGAACATTTAACCTTTTAACAATAATTTTGTGAGTTAAATGGCTGTACTTTATATTATTTACAGGGAGCTATATTGGTAGAGGATCTGGAATAACCTTTGCTCTATTTTGCTCCTGCAAATATACTACTATGAAATAAATGGATGTAGTAAATACTCAGCCGGGAGCCAGGGTCATTAAATGTTTATAGTGCGAAAATGTATCAGAACACTTTCTCAACAGCTACCAAGCTAAAACTTCTGCTAAATCTTTTATTCTGGGCCATGGCTGGTTGTGGGTATGGAACTTGAGATTTATCAGTGAAGAAAGAATAGAAATTGAATTAGAACGCTGTACTGTAAATTGATTGATTTATTGGAAAGGCTACTGTGAACTGTAGTGTTGCTTCTGTGTTTATGACTGAACGAGAGTCAAGAAGTGTCACATTGCAAATGAACAGAATTTTGAAAATGTCATTAAACAGAAAACTTTGCCAGTGAGAGTTGCCTCAAAAACTTGACACACATGCCCTCTTGTAGAAGGAAAAAGCACTAGTGGAATTACATTTGCGTGCATCTTTTAAGGTGATGCTATCAAAGGCTATGTTTGTACTTACTAATTTTCAGAGATGCTCTATTTTCTATTTATATATTATTTTATATATAGTTTATATTCTTTTTATTGATAATTTCAAATATATATATATGTAATGAGTATTGCTCAAATTTTTTTACTTCTTTTTCTTTTCTTTTATTGAATTTTTTACTTACATTTTAAGTGTTATCTCCTTTCACGGTTTCCCGTCCAGAAACCCTCTCTCCCATCATTCCCCCTGCTATAAGGGTGCTCTCTCACTCACCTACTACTCCCTCCCACCTCCCTATACTGGGCATCAAGCCTTCCCAGGACCAAGGGCCTCCCCTCCCATTGATGCCCAACAAGGCTAACCTCTGCTACATATGCAGCTGGAGTCATGGGTCCATCCCTCTGTTCTCTTGGGATGGTGGTTTAGACCCTGGGAGCTCTGGGGCGGGCAGGGTCTGGTTGGTTGATCTTGCTGTTTTTCCTATGGGGTTGCAAACCCCTTCAGCTCCTTCAGTCCTTTCTCCAACTCCTCCATTGGGGACCCTGTTCTCAGTTCAATGGTTGGCTGTGAGCATCCACCTCTGTATTTGTCAAGCTCAGGGAGAGACTCTTAGGAGGCAGCTATATCAGACTCCTGTCAGCATGCACTTCCTGGCATCTGCAGTACTGTCTGGGTTTGGTGTCTGTATATGGGATGGATCCCTAGCTGGGGCAGTCTCTGGATGGCTGATACAATTTGTGAATTGTATCTTGGGTATTCTGAACTTTTGGGCTAAGATCTGCTTATCAGTGAGTGCATATCATGTGTGTTCTTTTGTGATTGGGTTACCTCACTCAGGATGATATTTTCTAGTTCCATCCATTTGCCTATGAATTTCACAAAGTAATTGTTTTTGGTAGGTGAATAATATTCCATTGTGTAGATGTACCACATTTTCTGAATCCATTCCTCTGTTGAAGGACATCTGGGTTCTTTCTAGCTTCTGGCTATTATAAATAAGACTGATATGAACATAGTGGAGCATGTTCCTTGTTATATTTTGAAGCATTTTTCAGGTATATGCTCAGGAATAATATAGCTGGGTCCTCAGGTAGCACTATGTCCATTTTTTTGAGGAACCTCCAGATTGATTTCTAGAGTGGTCGTACTAGCTTGCAATCCCACCAACAATGGAGGAGTGTTCCTCTTTCTCCACATCCTCACCGGCATCTGCTGTCACCTGAGTTTTTGATCTTAGCTATTCTCATTGGTGTGAGGTGAAATCTCAGGGATGTTTTGATTTGCATTTCCCTGATGACTAAGGACTTTGAACATTTCTTTAAGTGCTTCTCAGCCATTCGATATTCCTCAGTTGAGAATTCTTTGTTTAGTTCTGTACCCCATTTTTTTAATAGGATTATTTGGTTCTCTGGAGTCTTAACTTCTTGGGTTCTTTGTATATATTGGATATTAGCCCTCCATTGGATGTAGGATTGGTAAAGATCTTTTCACAATCTGCTGGTTGCTGTTTTGTCCTAATGACAGTGTCCTTTGCCTTATAGAAGCTTTGCAATTTTATGAAGTCCCATTTGTTGATCCTTGATCTTAGAATATAAGCCATTGGTGTTCTGTTCAGGAAATTTTCCCCAGTGCCGATGTGTTCGAGCCTCTTCCCCACATTCTCTTCTGCTAGTTTCAGTGTATCTTGTTTCATGTGGAGATCCAACATCCACTTGGATTTGAGCTTTGTACAAGGCACTAAGAATGGGTTGATCTGCATTCTTCTACATGATGACTGCCAGTTGAGCCAGCACCATTTGTTGAAAATGCTATCTTTTTCCCCACTGGCTGGTTTTAGCTCCTTTGTCAAAGATCAAGTGACCATAGCTGTGTGGATTCATTTCTGGGTCTTCAATTCTATTCCACTGATCTATCTGCCAGTCTCTGTACAAATACCATAAAGTTTTTAATCACTTTTGCTCGTAATACAGCTTGAGGTCAGGAATTGTGATTTCCCTCAGAAGTTCTTTTATTGTTGAGGATAGTTTTTGCTATCCTGAGTTTTCTTTTGCTATTCCAAATGAATTTGCAAATTGTTCTTTCTAAAAATTTGCTGGAATTTTGATGGGGATTGCATTGAATCTGTAAATTGCTTTTGGCAAGATGGCCATTTTTACTATATTAATCCTGTCAATCCATGAGCATGGGACATCTTTCCATCTTTTGAGATCTCCTTCAATTTCTTTCTTCAGGGACTTGGAAGTTCTTGTCATACAAATCTTTTACTTGCTTGGTTAGAGTCACCCCGGGGCACTTTATATTATTTGTGACTATTGTGAAGGGTGTTGTTTTCCTAATTTCCTTCTCCGCCTGTTTATCCTTTGAGTACAAGAAGACTACTGATTTATTTGAGTTAATTTTATATCCAGCCACTTTGCTGTAGTTGTTTATCAGCTGTAGTAGTTCTCTGGTGGAATTTTTGGGGTCACTTAAATATACTGTCATATCATCTGCAAATAGTGTTATTTTGAATTCTTTTCCAATTTGTATTCCTTTGATCTCTTTTTGTTGTCTAATTGTTCTAGCTAGGACCTCAAGTACTATACTGAATAGGTAGGGAGAGAATGGGCATCCTTGTCTAGTCCCTGATTTTAGTGGGACAATCAAGTTTCTCTCCATTTAGCTTGATGTTGGCTACTTGTTTGCTGTATATTGCTTTTACTATGTTTAGGTATGGGTCTTGAATTCCTGATCTTTCCAATATTTTATTATGAAGGGGTGTTGAATTTTTCAAATGCTTTCTCAGCATCTAATGAGATGATCATGTGGTTTTTTTCTTTTAGTTTATTGATAGATTTCCATGTATTGAACTAACCCTGCATCCCTGGGAAGAAGCCTACTTGATCATGATAGATGATCATTTTGATGTCTTCTTGGATTCGACTTGCAAGGATTTTATTGAGTATTTTTGCGTTGATATTCATAAGAAAAATTGGTCTGAAGTTCTCTTTCTTTTTTGGGTCTTTGTGTTGTTTAAGTATAAGTGTAATTGTGGCTTCATGGAATGAATTGGGTAGTGTTCCTTCTGTTTCTATATTTTGGAAAGTATTTGTATGAGGTCTTCTATGAAAGTCTGATGGAATTCTGCACTCTAGTCCATCTGGTCCTGTCTTTTTTTTTGGGGGGGGGGCCGTGAGATTTTTAATGACTGCTTCTATTTCTTTAGGAGTTATGGGGTTGTTTAGATGGCTTATCTGATCCTGATTTAACTTAGGTACCTGATATCTGTGTAGAAAATTGTCTATTTCCGGGGTTGGGGATTTAGCTCAGTGGTACAGCGCTTGCCTAGGAAACGCAAGGCCCTGGGTTCGGTTCCCAGGTCCAAAAAAAAGAATGTTAGAAAATTGTCTATTTCCTTTAGATTTTCCAGTTTTGTTAAGTATAGGCTTTTGTAGTAGGGTCTGATGATTTTTTTTTTTAATTTCCCCAGATTCTGTTGTTATGTTTCCCTTTTCATTTCTGATTTTGTTAATTTGGATACACTCTCTGTGCCCTCTTGTTAATCTGGCTATGGGTCTATCTATCTTGTTGATTTTATCACAACCAGCTCCTGGTTTTGTTGATTTTTTTTATAGTTCTGTTTGTTTCTACTTGGTTGATTTCAGCCCTGTGTATTTTCTGCCATCTACTCCTCTTGGGTGTATTTGCATCTTTTAGGTGTGCTGTCAAGCTGCTAATGTATGCTCTCTCCAGTTTCTTTTTTGGAGGCACTCAGAGCTGAGTTTTGATTTTAGCACTGCTTCCATTCTGTTTCATAAGTTTGGGTATGTTGTGCCGTCATTATCAATAAATTTTAAAAAGTCCATAGATATTGAGAGATATTACAGACCAATGACTGTTGTTTCCTATTATTTTTGTTGTTAAAAGTGGAATTATGTTTGTGTGGCTATCTTCTTTTGGGTTAGTTGAAAGAAGATTATTTTCTTGTTTTTGCTAGGGTGTAGTTTCCCTCCTTGTGTTGGAGTTTTCCATCTATTATCGTTTTTAGAGTTGGATTTGTGGAAGAATATTGTGTAAATTTGGTTTTGTCTTAGAATACCTTGGTTTCTCCAGCTATGGTAATGGAGAATTTTGTTGGATATAGTAGCCTGGGCTGGCATTTGTGTTCTCCATATGACATCTGTCCAGGATCTTCTAGCTTTCATAGTCCCTCTTGAGAATTCTGGTGTAATTCTGATAGGTGCGCCTTTATATGTTACTTGACCTTTTTCCCTTACTGCTTTTATTATTATTATTTTGTTTGTTTAGTGCTTTTGGTGTTTTGACTATTATAAGATGGGAGGAATTTCTTTTCTGGTCCAATCTATTGGAGTTCTTATGGCATCTCTTTAGGTTATGGAAGTTTTATTCTATAATTTTGTCGAAGGTATTTACTGGCCCTTTAAGTTGGGAATCTTCACTCTCTTCTATACATATTATCCTTAGGTTTGATCATCTCACTGTGTCCTGGATTTCCTGGATGTTTTGGGTTAGGAGCTTTTTGTGTTTTCCATTTTCTTTGCCTGTTGTGTCAATGTTTTTCTATGGTATCTTCTGCCCCTAAGATTCTCTCTTCTATATCTTGTATTCTTGCATCTATGACTCCTGATCTATTTCCTAGGTTTTCTATCTCCAGGGTTGTCTTGCTTTTTGCTTTCTTTATTGTTTCTATTTCCATTTTTAGATCCTGGATGGTTTTGTTCAATTTCTTCACCTGTTTGGTTGTGTTTTCTTGTAATTCTTTAAGTGATTTTTATGTTTCCTCTTTAAGGGGTTCTACCTGTTTGGCTGTGCTGTCCTGTATTTCTTTAAGGGAGTTATCTGTGTCCTTCTTAAAGTCCTCAAACATCATCATGAGATGTGATTTTAAGTCAGAATCTTGCTTTTCTGGTGTGTTGTGGTTTCCAGGATTTGTTGTGGTGGGATAACTGGGTTCTGAAGATGCTAAGTGGCCTTAGTTTCTGTTGCTTAGTTTCTTGCACTTGCCTCTAGCCATCTGGTTATCTCTGGTGTTAGCTAGTATTACTGTGACAGTGGTTTGCCCCTCCTTTAAGTCTGAGTGTCAGCACTCCTGGGAGACTAGCTCTCTTCTGGTGGGTTTTGGGTTCTGGGAGCTGTGTCACAGAATCAGCTCTGGGAGCACACAGAAACCAGACATATTCTGTCCCAGACTCCTCCTCAGTTCCTGTGTCCTGAGGGCTCTTGGTGGGTCCATCTGAGCAGAAGTGCTGGTCTTACCCATTCTCTCAGGTGTGTTAGCATTCTTGTGAAGATCAGCTCTCTCCCAGAAGGATCCCGAAACATAGAGCTGTGGCACCAGATTAGCTCTGGGTGTAGACAAAAACTGGAAGTGTATTAGTCAAATCTATTTCAATTCCTTACCCTCTATTCATCCCTTGTTCTCTGGACTATTTTTTCTTCCCAATTCTATGTGCTGTTTAAAGCCATGGAGTTCGTGTGTGCTTCCTCATGTCCTCGGTATATGTAGAGGTGTACCAGAGCGTAGTACCTCTATGATATCATATCCTTGTATAAAACTGACACTCTTTCCTCTAACAGCCATCAACTGACAATAGTTCCTCAGGTAGGTTTGGGAATGTCACGAGCTCCTACTCATTCTTGCTGGGGTTTTAGTTGGCTTGATCTTGTGTAGGTCTTGTGCAAGCAGTCCCATCTTTAGTGGCTCAGTCATGTCTAGAAAATACTGTCTTGTTGGAGATACTCACTGTATCTGGCCCTTAAAATCTTCATGCTTCCTCTTGGGGAAAGAGAGAATGTGATAGACGTGTCCCGTTTAGAGCTGAGAACAGTTTCTTATTCTCTGCACACTGGCCTGTTGTGACCAGTTACGGTAATATCACTTATTGCAAAGAGAAATATCTTTGATGAGTGTAGAAAGACACAGTAATCTAGAGGCAGAATAATGTACAGGGAGGGTTTATTACTTTGTGCATTTTGCAGAATAATATTATTAGGTTCTTCTCTAGGGTATATGACCTAGTTAGTCATGTTTTTTGTTGTTGTTTGTCTTTGGTTCAGTTAATGGTATCATGTGGAACAGTCCTTAAATACAACCAGCATTGGATGGTTATGTCCATAACATTTGTGCCATCATTGCAAGAGTGAGCATATCTTGCCAGGTATGTTGGTACTATAATTTTTCAGAGATCATGGTTCATACAACTACTATTACTTACATTTCTTCTGTGTATGAAATTCTTCTGTGTATGTACTTCTGGCACTATGAATGCTAGCCAGCAGGAACAAAGTGTCTAGCTTGATTTCTTTAGGTTCTGTGACTCAAGTCTATAGTAATATACTTGAGCAATAATGTCTTACCATCAAGTTTTGAACAATAACCAAGAGCAATAGAAAAAGCTTGCAATTTTATGGGGGGTGTTCTATGGTAGCCCATTGACCAGAAATAGAAAAGGGGTATTCCATTTCTGGCACTGGGCATTTATTTATTTATTTATTTATTTATTTATTTATTTATTTATTTATAGCCTATGGTGACTGGGGGAGGCATTGCCCCTCCATATAGGATACCTTCATTTAAACTTCCTTTACATATGTGCTGTATATGTTTTAGCATCTACAGAGCTAGGTTTTGGTATGGCCTTCTCAAATGTCTTTAATGTTAGTTGTCTCTCTTTATTTTCTTTCCTCTATTCTGCCCTTCCATCCCCTACCTAACTAAAGCTTTCATGACTTTCTTTAGTTATATCCCCAGATGCATAGAGCAATTACACATAGTAGGTGCTAAGTGAACATCAATGAAGTAAGCACATTCAAACACGCTACCTCCCCCAGTGGCATCACAGTGAACCCCATTTTTCTCTCTATTTTTTTTTCTCCTTTCTTCAACTTGAACAGAATATACTTAATAAGGAACTTAGGTTTGAATAGCACCATGAATTTACAGGATGGAAACCAAGAAAGTAAATTGAAGGGATGCATTGGTCAGAATCTTTCTGTAATAAGACAGCACAAAGAGAAAAAAATGTGTATCTTTATTCCTTTCTCCAAGGAGCTGTCCATCTTTAATCTAGGTTCTCTGTGATTTTCTGTGCTGCCTTTTATTATACACAGTAATTTGGGGGTGAACATAGTTCTCTTTGCCCTATGTTTTCATTTCAATGAAAAGCCAGACCTCTGTCAATTCGATAAGCACTTAAGAACTCAGGAAGAAAGTAGCTGTCACTCATTTACCTAGAATTACTTCATATAATTACTATCTTTAAACATGTTTTTGTTTCCAGAAATAGAGTGAATTAAAAGTAGTTAAAATGATGGGTAAAATATTTTAAAATACACAGTCCATCTGTTAAGAGAAGTTTTCTTCAGGGCAGATATAAAGAAATGTCAAATTCATACTAACTCAGCCACAGGATTCTGCTGAGTATGTGATAATTTCTTTAGAGTTCAAGCCTGGGGTTTGAACTTTGAGAGACAAGCTGAGGGTGAAAGAAAAAACTCCATTCTGCTAGTTGGAAGATGACACAGGAGGTCTTTGCAAGAAGCTGGTAATCTTTAAGGTTTGATCATCTTGGATGAATGAAAAAAACACAAGCCCCTATGGCAGGAACTAGTCAGAAAAGTCCTCTTGCTTATCCTTGGCTCTGTGTGTAGTCCAGAGGAAACACACACACACAGTCTCCAAACCTCCAAAGAACAGAATGCACCTGGAAAATTTCCTATCCTTACGTGGACTTTGGGTCAGAAATTATATTATCTGTGTAGCCTCTTAAACCTCAGCAGAAAATCTAATTTAAAGTTCTCCTATCTCGGTAATACCTCAAGGGACCTGGCAGAAGCAAGCTCAGATTTATCCTGAACTTCATGCCCAGTCTTCAAAAAATTCTAATACATCTCCAAAGAAGATAAGTTCTCATAACATACAAATAAAGTAAGCCATTGTGAGTGATTCTGACAAAAGGCATAAACTGCAGAGAAAGCTCTTTCCATCACAAACACAGAGATTCCTTAGATACTAAACCGAAATGAGCTGTTAAACACATGATTCTTTCATTTATTTATTACCACTATAAATGCATTAAAGGAGTAAAATAATTAAAAAATTGAGCAGATAGTATTGTCTAAAATGAAAAATATAATTATGATTATTAGTTGATTAGGTAATCAGGTAGAGGATTAGTAATCTCTGAATGGTATTTGAAAATGCTGCTTAGAATTTTCCACACAGAATTTAAAAAATATTTTAAAAAGTTAATATGCAAGATAGTTCAGCAGGTTAAAAATATCCTAATATGGTGCCCAGAAGAGAGAAAGTATAACAGAATTGTTCAGAACTGTGGAAGACAAGAGCCTCCACAGCTAGTGCACACTATAAGTGCCAAGTATGACATTAATAGAGAAATGTATATCTCCACAGACTGCAGTAAAGCTGAAGAAGGAGCTTTTCTTTTTAACCTGTGTATGGTGGCCTAGTCCTGTAATCTCAGGATTTGGAAATCTGAGGCAGGATTTCCCGGCCTAACATAGTGAAGCCCTGTTACAACAAAAATAAAAGATATCATTTATTAACAACACAGCTAAATAAAGCCAGCCCAGCTCTGTCAGCAGTTGTGACAATAGACTGCTATCTTAATTCATCAAGGGGTTTGTATCAGTTGGGTTTTTGTCATTGACCCCATACTTCACAGAAACAACTTAAGAAAATAATTTATTTTGGTTCAGGTTTCAGATATTTCAGACTGCCATGCTGGAAGGAACGTGGTGGAAGGAAACAGTTTTTATCATGGCAGCCAGGAGGCAGAGTAGAGAGGTCAGGGCAAGAGATAACTCACAAGGATGAGTCCCTGGTAGCCTACTTCTGCCACCTCCCAATGCCACCATTACCTTATGCGTATGTCCATTCAACAATTCAGAGACCCAGAACACTGAGCATTTCTCCGCCATGTTGTGCTCCACCAATTGGTCATTAATCTGGTTGACAGTCAAGATTAACCCTTACCGGGTTGTAACACGGTCTCCTCAATGATGCCTGGGGAATTAACAAAAAATGGCCTGTCGCTAAGTGGATGCCTCTCAAAGAACTAGCACTTTGCAGGCATCTCAGGCAGGAATTGAGTTGGTAAGTGAAACTATTTCGTTATTGTGATCCTTCCTGAAAAGCACATCTATCTCCTGGTTCACGAACAACTAGAAAAGGAAATGAAACAAAACGACCTAAACGGGGAAATAGTGAAGCTAGAACAAAGGCTTGAGGGCTAACCTCAGAGGGAAATGCGTCACCGGTGATGCTTACACTAGGGAAGGAGAGAGGCTGGAAGTAAATGTGTGCAGGTAAGAATGAAATTCCGATGAAATGGAAAATTCCCAGGAAAACAAGAGTTACCCTAAGTGGCTCAACAATAGATGTTTCCTGTTAAAGTATTCAGCGTTTACTTACAGTAAGTGCCACGACCTTCGTGGGATGCCGCCCTTCCGAGGATATGTAAATGTACCCCCCTAGCAACAGGATGAGAAAGGCCAAGGAAAAAGCTCTGAGTTCACTGCATGAAGTTGGAGAAACTAATAACAAATAACACCGCATTCCTTAGGTAAGGGAGGGATGTTTGCACCCAACGCGGGAAATAAAATACAGAAATCCTAAGGAGAGTTGAGTGATTCACCCAGGACTATTTAAAAGACCCAGGACAGTCACTTCACAAAGGTGGTCCTCGCTCATCATTAGAATATCTACTGTCATGATTCAGCTCACTAACCAACTAAAAGAAAAAATACATTATCTCATTGATCACAAAAACGTCTGAAAACCTCAGTTTAATAAAACCCCTAAATGCAAGGGCAGAAGTGAATTTCTTAAAGTGATAAAGGATTTAATAAAATTCTCTGGAGAAGTTCATACTTAAATTTAAGCCATTGTAAGTATTCTCCTTAAGATTAGAAATGAGTCTGTAAGATGAAGAAATGACTGAAATATATATATATACATATATATAATATATATACACATATATGTATATGATATACACACAACTATATATGTATATGATATATGTATGCATGTGTGTATATACATATATGAATATATTTAAGAATATATTCAGCGTGGATAATAACAGATCATAAAACTTTACGAAAGGGGCAAGACGTTGAGTCCACATGGCATTTTTACCCTTACATTAAGTATAATACATACGGCAGACATATACTTTTTTAATGGACAGGTGTATGGTAAGCTGTAGGAGGAATAGAAGGGTTCATGCAAAACCTAGGACAGGAAGGGATGGGGTTTAAAGGTTTAAAGCTACTGGGCACATTCCGTTTCTGAAGCCGACTGATGTTACAAGCTGTACTGTTACTGTGTTTATCCATACATTCTCCTTACAAATGACGTACTCAATGATGACATTTAATGAAGTACAGCAGAGCAGGGTAAGTCTGAGCACAGAGGCGGCCACATCATTTGTGTCCCTCTGAGCTACTGTGCTGGGTGCTGGGACTTGGCATTTGTGGTGCTCAGTATTTATCTGTCCCTTGTGCTATGATCCCGGAGAAGCCAGCGACTCCCTGGCCAAGTTAGATAACTTGCAAGAGGTCAAATGAGCAGGAATTAGGAGAGTTATAACCTGGACTGATTTCTTCTGACACCACATACCAATTGCTCCTTCCAAACAATAGTCTGTGTGACAAATGATGGACTATTATATTAAGTACTTATCTATCCATATGTCTGTCTGTCTGCTTATATAGTAGTTTTTCCTTATACCTAGTGAGTTATATGAATGGAAGATGGATACTTTGCTCATATTTACATTGTTCATAATCTAGCACAGTACTGAGTACCAAATAATTACTTATAGTACCTTTGTTGAAAAGATAATGAATTGATGGTATTTAAGAACCTGGTGAGATTTTAATACATGTAATAAACATTTACCTAATGAGGATGGACAAGATCTCCTTTATCTTAATGATTAAATATGGAAGTGATTAAGTACCTTGTAAGTAAAATGCATACATACTCATTAGCAGACCTTGTTTGCTCCTGGCCTCTTGGGAACATTAGACACATGTTATATATAGTTTTGTGGTATATGAATCTTCCATCAAGCTTAGAAAAAGCTCTTAATTGGGTAGTGATAAAAATGATAATTATATTTTCCTCCCAAACTTAAGAAAAATAAAAGGGAACACTTAAAAAAGAAATTGTTAAAAAAAAGAGAGATTAGAAAAAAAATTAAATACCCCAAACAAATTCTTTTTTTTTTATTGGATTTTTTTAATTTACCTTTCAAATGTTATTCCCTTTCCCAGTGTCCCAGACATAAGCCCCCTATCCCACCCCTTCCCTTCTTCTATAAAGGTGTTCCCCTCTCCACCCCGCCTCAGTCCCCTACGCTGGGGGTCCAACCTTGGCAGGACCAAGGGCTTCTCCTTCCATTGGTGCTCAACAAGGCCATCCTCTGCTACCTATGCAGTTGGAGCCCAGGGTCCGTCCATGTATAGTCTTTGGGTAGTGATTTAGTCCCTGGGAGCTCTGGTTGGTTGGCATTGTTGTTCTTATGGGGTTGCAAGCCCCTTCAGCTCTTTCAATACTTCCTCCAATTCCCCCAAAGGGGGTCCCGTTCTCAGTTCAGTGGTTTGCTGCTAGCATTTGCCTTTGTATTTGACATGCTCTGGCTGCGTCTCTCAGGAAACATCTATATCTGGTTCCTGCCAGCATGCACTTCTTAGCTTCATCAATCTTATCTTAGTCTTGGTGGCACATGTGGGGCAGGCTCTGAATAGCCTTTCCTTCAGTCTCTGCTCCAAACTTTGCCTCCATATCCCCTCCTATGAATATTTTTATTTCCCCTTTTAATAAGGAGTGAAGCATCTGCATTTTGGTCATCCTTCTTCTTGAGTTTCAGGTGGTCTGTGTGTTGTATCTTGGCTAAATTTGAGCTTTTGGGCTAATATGCACTTACCAGTGAGTGCATACCATGTGTGTTTTTCTGTGATTGGGTTACCTCACTCAGGATGATATTTTCTAGTTCAATCCATTTACCTATGAATTTCTAAATTTATGTTCATTAGTGTTTGGGCTGCATGTGTGTCTGTGTGAAGTTAGGAGTTACAGACAGTTGTGAGCTGTCATGTGGATGTTGAGAATTGAAGCCTGGTCCTCTGGAAGAACAGTCAGTGATCTTAACCACTGAGCAATCTCTCTATGAACCCCAAATGAATTCGTATGAATTATTTGTTTCTACTTGGTTGATTTCAGCTCTGAGTTTGATTATTTCCTGCCTTCTACTCCTCCTGGGTGTATTTGCTTCTTTTTGTTCTAGAGCTTTTAGGTGTGCTGTCAAGCTGCTAATGTATGCTCTCTCCAGTTTCTTTATGGAGGCACTCAGAGCTATACGTTTTCCTCTTAGCACTGCTTTCATTGTGTCCCATAAGTTTGGGTATGTTGTGCCTTCATTTTCGTTAAATTCTAAGAAGTCTTTAAATTCTTTCTTTATTTCTTCCTTGACCAATTTATCATTGAGTAGAACATTGTTCAACTTCCATGCATATGTGGACTTTCTGTCATTATTGTTGTTATTGAAGATCAGCCTTAGTCTGTGCAGTATGCATGGGATTATTTGAATCTTCCTGTATCTGTTGAGGCCTGTTTTGTGACCGATTATATGGTCAGTTTTGGAGAAGGTTCCATGAGGTGCTGAGAAGAAGGTATATTCTTTGTTTTAAGATGAAATGTTCTATGATATTTATCTGTTAAATCCATTTGTTTCATAACTTCTGTTAGTTTCTCTATGTCTCTGTTTAGCTTCTTTTTCCATAGGCTGGCCATTGATGAGAGTGGGGTGTTGAAATCTCCTACTATTATTTTATGAGGTGCAATGTGTGCTTTGAGCTTTAGTAAGGTTTTTTTTATTGCTGGGGACAATGTATGACGACAGGGACTGCCAGCAGTAGGCCAGGATGGAGACATCTCAGAAGCCTGCAGCAGCTCCTTGTAAAATAGGGTGACCTCTGGGACCCTGAGAAACAGGAGATACATTCTTCCAGGTGACCTGCCATCTGAAATAAGAGGCTGCCTGTAGTAGGCCAGTATGGAGCCATCTGAAATAAGAGTCCGTCTTCAGTAGGCTGGGATGGAGACATCTCAGTTGCCCTCAGTAGCTCTTTGTAAAAACTGGTTGTTCCCATTTCTCTTAACCTTAGCCCTGGACAATGGCTGTATAGATTTCATTTGTGCATGACTGCCTTTCAGTTGGCCTTGGTGTGCATAATTATTCTAGTATATCTGACTTTCCTACTTCTTTCTCCTTCTGCTCTGGTGAATTCTATGAAACTAGATGTTCCTTGATGTTATGATTCTTAAACAATTGGAAATTGAGGCATAGGGGCACAGCACAGCCCTAATGGCCCAGGTGTATGCTGTGTGTTCTCATCTTAGAAACAATGCAATAACTGCACAATAGTAGTTCCAGATTAATGCTTGACTTGCAAAGAAACTTTAAAGAAATTATTGGAAAATGAATTAGAGCCAACATTGGGCCCCTAAGAAAGGAAAAAGTTATTGAAGTTAGGAAATAAGTTTTATAAATTATTTGTGAGTGGTTCCTGAAAAAGGACGCATAGAATAAATAAAAGTATATACTAGTAAAACTAAGTAAAAATACTGGGACTCTTACGAGAGTCATTGTGTACAAGGAACAGAAAGCCAGCAGAACCACTGAGTTAAGGGTTAACTTGGTTCTTTCTGGCCACTGCCTGGCAGCTTCGCCCATGTCATTTATCATTAGAGCTTCACAGGAAAATGCAAGTAGCTGACCTCGGAGCTCTGAGCTCTGAAGAATAATAAGTTAAAAGTTAAAGCTTAAATAATGATGAGTTTACCATTATTATTATTTTGACCACAGGCCTGGGTATAGGGGAAGATTGAAACTTTGTGGAGTAATTGTAATTCTTACTTCTTGGTGGGATGTGGTTATTCTTTGAATTTGATTTGGCAATGATTATACAATGTCTTTTTTTTTTAAACCTGCCTTTGGATTATCAATAAAAGACTGGGGCAAGAGAAAGGCTAGAGAGCATGTGAAGAATGAATGAGACAGTGCAAAAGGGAGCGAATGTGAGAGCAAATGATAGCATGAGAAGAACATGTGAAGAGTGAGTGAAGAGCGAATATGAGGCATGTATGAAGATTGTATGAGAAAGTGTGAGGTGTGTATGAAAAGTGTGTGTGAGAATGAAGGGGTAATGCACAGAGGTGTGCATGAGTGTGGGAGTTTGAGAAAAGAGAAGCACAATGGAGAAAAGCAGACTGTGCACAAGAGAATGCAGAGTGTGTGCAGACTCAAGGATCGTCTCCCTTTGTGCTTGATTTATTGTTTATATTTCCATTGTTAAATCCTGGATGTTTGTGTTCAATTCCTTCACCTGTTTTGTTGTGTTTTCCTGTAATTCTTTAAGTGATTTTTGTGTTTCCTCTTTAACGGCTTCTACTTGTTTACCTGTGTTGTCCTGTATTTCTTTAAGGGAGTTACTTGTATCCTTCTTAAAGTCCTCTATCCTCATCATGAGGTGTGAATTTAAATCCGAATCTTGCTTTTCTGGTTGGGATATCCAGTATTTGCTTTGGTGGGAGAACTGGGCTCTGATGATGCCAAATATTCTTGGTTTCTGTGGCTTAGGTTCCTGCACTGCCTCTCACCATCAGGCTGTCTCTGGTGTTAGCTTCTCTTGCTGTCTCTGACAGAGGCTTGACCCTCCTGTACGCCTGTGTGTCGCCGCTCCCGTAGACCTGTTTTCTTTCAGCCTTATCTGGGCATAGAGAGCTGCTCCTGGGTCTGTGTGTCCTGAAGCCTCCAGGCGGGTCGCTCAGCTCAGAGCAGAAGAGTGGGTCTTACCTCTGCTCTCAGGTGTGTCGGTGATCCAGGCGACTGGCTTTCAGCTCTGGGCTCAGGCAGAAACTGCAAGGGTCCTGCCCTTGTCTGCTCATAGGTTCTCTTATCCACAGGGCACTAGGTAGGTTTCTCTTGGGCCAGGAGTGTGAGCAGAAGTGTTGGTCTCTCCTGAGCTCTCAGGTTTGTCCACACTTCTGAGAGTCCAACTCTCTCCCCCACACGATTTGGGTACAGAGAGCTGTGGGACCGGTTCAGTTCAGTTCTGGGCACAGGTAGAAACCAGAAGGTTCCTGCTGCTGACTGCTCCTATGTTCCTGTATCCAGAGGCCACTCTGCAGGTTCCTCTTGGGGCAGGAATTTGAGCAGAGGTGGGCGGAAGTGGCAGTCTCCCCTGAGGCTCCAGGTTGTCCGCACTTCTGAATCAGCTCTCTTTCCCATGGGATTTGGGTACTGTAAAGTGTTCTTTGTATGCTACCCAGAGGTGGTCTTTCCTAAGCACTCATGGGCATCATTGATATAAAATGGGTTCTGTCTGTTGAATCACATTCTAAGGCTCACTTAAAGCAAGAAGCAATTAGCCACAGCTTTATAGAAAAGAGCCAAGCAAAGTCCTACAAAGTGGGAAGATTTGGATAGATTATTTAGTGACTTTTCATAGTTTCATAAAAGAGAGTATATATACTCTAATGCCTTTAAAAATAAGCCTTTATAACTTGGGTAGGTAAAAATAACGACTAGGTAAGATTATTCAATACCAAGTGAATCCTTTGCTAGTAGCAACCTTTCACCCAAGAGCTTACTCTTATGGACCAATGGCAGATCATGGTAGGGGTGAGAATTCATGGAGAATTCGGTGTTTCATGAGTCATACGTCAGTCTACTCTGCCTCAGGGGATCACACAGTTAGCATTCCAACTCATAGTGATTAAGACATTTCAGCATACGTGTCTGCAGACTTTGAGGTCAGAGATAAGCTTTATAATTTTCTTCTAACAAAAGCCTGCTTCCTTCACGAAGAAATCAAATTTTGAAGTTCATATTTTCCTCTGTGGGAGAGAGGGCTGAATTTCCCTTTTCCAGCAGTGATGAAATCACATCTGCAGATCACTCCCACTAACACTTTATGACAATTAGCAGGAGGGCGGCTGCTAACCAGGCTTGGAAACCACATTTTGGAATCAGACCGAATGGCAGAGTAACAAATTTGAGCTTTATTAATAAAGACTATTTTGATTAGGGCCAGAACAAAAATCAAAGAGATGTTATGGAAAGATTAAGCATAGTCACACTGTGCAGATGGTTTTGCCAGGACGGAGAAAGGAAAAAGAGTCCAGAAAGTTTGGTAGTACTCCAAATAAAGGACAAAAGGGGCTGCACCCAACACAGCTGAGAATGGAGAGGTAGGTAACAGAAGTACGGGAGCTGTGAGCACTCCAATGCCACAGAAGCTTAGACATCAGGAGGATATATTCCTGGAAGAACGGTGGCATCGTACCACCAGTAGGACAATGAGGCCAGGAGAAGTTTGATGATGTAAAATAAGGGAGACAGCAACAAAGAAAGTGCTGTTTACTATCTGGCCATTCTGGGGACAAATTATGATCAACTATGGCCCAGGAACAGAGACCTGGGTTACTCCATAGTCCAACATGGAAACAGTTTCCTGAAGGCTTTATAGCAACAGAACAAAGAAAACCATACATCAAGTTCAAGCTCATCAGTAGAAATGTCTGGTAGGTAGGCTGCAGAAAAGTAGGCGACTGTAGGCCTCAGATGCTCTCTGATGGCAGTCTTAGCCTTTCAGTTGGCAGACACTAGGGACCTGTCTATATATTCTAAACAGTTTCTCTGTGGTCCCAAAGATGCTAGGTCACACACAAAGGAGGGCAGTAAATGGGTATTAATGATAAAAATGGCCCAAGATGGTTTTGTTCTAGACTTAGAACATTCTAGTCTCTCATCAACTTTATCATCAGTTAATCAGCCCTGTAGTCAAAACTTCTTTCCAGGAAGTCTGTTTCATGCCTCTTTTTTCTATCTGTAGATACCTTAGATTCTCATGAAGTCTTTGAAAGGTTACATTTGCTGTGTAAGTGACTCTGATAACCTGGCCATAGCTGTCCTGTCCTGGCAGTAACAAAGCTACCCTAAAGGGATACCAGGCCCTTCCTTTAAAACTGTGGTCCCCAAGAAACTTGAAATTCCCTCCAGAGACTCATGCTGGAAAAGGCTGAAGCTGGATGCCCCAAAAGGGGTGAGGGCTTGTCTCCTGGGAAGAGACCACACGCAGCTATATTTGTCAGAACGTTGTATGGGCGAGACTGGAGCAGAGTTGATGGTCTATGAAACCATACCGTTATAGGACTGCCAAATTATATATATTTCTTCCCCATTTCAACTCAAACCTCATGTCAGTGCTCAGAAAATGGACTTGGGGATGGTCCCTTGACCTCCTCATCCCAATGTTGCCACCACACTGAATAAGTCATTCTCTGCCTTGTAACATTACTTGTTTCTTTAGTTGGCCTACTGGGTGTCACTGGCTAAGCCACATTTTTAGGATTAGGGCCAGATTCTGATCCTAACTTTTGTGGCATGCATAGTTAATTATATCCACTCTTACTTAGTTCCCACTGTCTAGAAAGCTTTTTTTTTTTTTTAAATGTAGCAAGGTTTGTCTTTTGGAAAAAGCACCTTATTTGGAATGAATTGATGACCATTGGAGAAATGTTCAGATTATAAGCTGAAACCAAGGATAGCCAAACAGCCTACGAACCACTAACCAGTTTCTTACATTAAACAAATCCCAGACATGGTAGTGCATGGCACTAATCCAGCACCAAGAGGCAGCAGCAGGTGGATCTCTCTGAGTCTGAGGGTGGCCTGGTCTACACAGTGAGTTCTAAGATGGCTAGGACAATGTAGAATCTCCCTATCTCACCCCTACCCCCCAAAATTCATATATAATTTTTGGTAGCATTCAATCATGCAAGTTCCAGTTTGGCCTTGGAGGAATCTATTTCTCACTCCCTTAGAAGTATGAAGAGTGGAGACTTTTAGAGATGCTTGAGGACAATGTGTTTGATAAAAATCGAGTGAGCAGCTTGGGTCCTAGGATAGCACTGGGTTTTGTTTCTCTGGCTGTTTAATGAAGTTTATGATCACATATCACATAGTGCCCAACACACTCATGGAGTTTAGCACACAGAGATATTGTTAGAGGCAGGTGTTCATGGCTGAATTTAGGGTTTGGGTTGTCTAACTTCAGCTACTGAGCTATCCCACTTAAATGTTACTTGTATATTTTAGTATCTATAGTAAAGTCAACAGCATTGGTAGGCAATTATATTTTTAACCCTAACTAAATTTTATGCTATAATATGAGTAGAACTTTCAAGTTTTTTTCTGAGTCTAGGGGAAAGAGTGAAAAGTCTAGCCTCTATCAATTCAAAAATAAAACTATGTGGTGATAAAATATTAACTATGAAGGAAATATCGCCAGTAGCTTATCAAACAGAATCACCATGCAAGAAAATAGGCTTTTATCTTTGTGGTGCGTGCGTGCGTGCGTGCGTGCGTGCGTGCGTGTGTGTGTGTAGTGTATGCACATGTGTACATATGTGTGGGTACACATTTCTCATGTTTTTATTTTAAAAAATCTAGGGCTTTATTGATGGGTAACTGCAAATGTTATATAGGGTCCAGTTACAAGAAGGTGTCTTGGGTACATTTTATCTGAAGTCACTGCCTTGAAATTCTGAATGCATTTAAATTTTTGAAAAAGATGTGTGTGTGCCCGTGTGTGCATGTATGTGCATAATGCTCTTATGCATACATGCACAGGGACACATACATATGCCATCATGTGGAGATCAGAGGACAGATTTTGAGAGTTGGTTCTTCCCTTCTATCTTGTTGAGACAGCATATTTCTTCTTCTTCTTCTTCTTCTTCTTCTTCTTCTTCTTCTTCTTCTTCTTCTTCTTCTTCTTCTTCTTCTTCTTCTTCTTCTTCTTCTTCTTCTTCTTCTTCTTCTTCTTCTCCTCATTCCCCTCCTCCTTCCCCTCTTCCTCCTTCTCCTGCATAGCAAACTTTTATGCTCTTCTCCTGTTCGTGCGTCCCATCTTGCAATAGTCATGCTGGAATTAAAGATGAGTACCACTATGCATGTTTACTTATGTGGACTCTGGGGATGGAACTGAAGTTGTCAGGCCTCTGTGGCTCTACACCAGGTCTTCTTCCTGTTACCAAAATGCATTTGCAACCATAGCTTCACATTTCTATTTTGCCTGGAGCTCCAGGTGAATCAGGCAGACACTCCTGGAAATTATTTTGTCCATTTTCTGGTTGAATTTTACTGTGCTTGGTGCCCATCACACAACACAAGCTCCACTTTCATCATGTCAGGTGCAGGATGGAATTTCAATTAGAGTGAAGCCTATTAGCTGAGGTTGATTACTGACATCTAAGCAGTTTGGACTGTGAACAAGCTATATGTTTGCAGGATTTCAGTGTTGTTAGCCAGGAATGACCGCCTGAATCTAAATGATTAATTTAGCAGACAGAATTAAAAAGAGCAAAGACCAAAGCCTCAGAGCAAAGGGAAAAGGGGAAGCAAGGAGTAGACTTGAGGTTCCTGCCAACTCTGCCTGACTCTTCTCCAAGCCTACTGTAAGCCAATCAACTGACATATGTTATGTCCTGCAGATGGAGAAGCAGCTTGTGTGAATGTATAGGGTGCAGATGCAAGGACCTGCCGTGCATCTGTTGGAGGTTTTATTTGGTGAGCAGCCTGCCAGTGTCTATGGGGTTTGAAGCAAGGCAGTTACACTGTAGGAGGTAGATTTGCCTCATTTGTATCACATGGAAACCTTGTGGTCTACAGAAGGCAGAGTTTTCTTTATTTTAAGTTTTAAATTTATTATTTTACAAATTACATAAGTGCATATACGTCTGCGTGGCGGTATGCACTCAGAAGTGCAGGTGCCCCACGAGACCCGAAGAGGGAGTTGGATCCCTCATTGCTGAATCACAGCTGGTTCTGCACTGCCTATGGGTGCTGGCAGTTGAACATAGATAGGTCTGCTGCAAGAGGAGCACTGTTTCTTTTTAAACTGCTGAGTCATCTCTACAGCCTCATCGGTCCATCTTGAATGCATAGAACAAGTCTTTCCCATTGCTGTCGTAGGCACCCGAATGTTGTTATTCTTAAAAGCACACCAGCAGCCAGGGAGAGCTACATGGCTCCGTGTGTTGCTCCAAGCAATGAGAAGTATTCTTAATTCATTAGGGACCCTAACTCTGGCAAAACTAGGTCCTTGGCTTTGATGTAGAAATGAAGTACAAACTGGAGTTTATTAAAATTAGAAAGAAGCTCGGGGTAAAAATGAAACACATGTGAGAGCATGGATATGGGGTTCTCAAAAAAAGAGTTGCTGTTTAATGAAATAGTTTGTGTGTGTGTGTGTGTGTGTGTGTGTGTGTGTGTGTGTGTGTGTGTATCAGGCATAAGTATATAGTTAGAGGTCAGAAGTTGACATTGTCTTACTTGACCATTCTCCCCTTGTTCTATCCTCCATCTAGGGTTGTACACGTTGTGCGAGGGCTTTTCCTTTACTCTAAATGGTGTTTCTGGTGAGAGCCCAGAGTTGGGCTAGATTCAAGCAGCTGCTGTGAATTGCATTAGAAATCTCGACTCTTCATGGAGTGAGGGACCTCCATTAGACTGCCAGGTGAGGGATTCCTTTTCCTTCCTATGTTCCTACAGATTTCCAAGCCTGTTGTAAAGGCAGAGTAGGAACTTTCATACCTGGGTAGGCCAAGTAATAAAAGCGTCCACCGTGAGGTGTGTGGGCTCCAGAGTCAGGAGCTTTGGCCTAGGTTAGTTTGATACATCCTGAACAAATGCAGTGGGACACATTACACAAAAGACAGTGATAATAGTCTGCTGACATTTCTCCATAATGGGGATCTGAATGTCCCCAATGTAAACATAAGACTAAAATTGTTCACAGCAAGGTGTAAGGTGTACGGTGTTTATTTCATAGTTATCGAGCAGGTGAGTACAAAGGATGTATTGACCTCCTTTTGGATGTTAGGAAGATTTATGAGCAGAAAGCAAGAGGCTGGGCATCAGTTGTCTGCCTGGCCCATGGCCTGGCAGCATCTCAGAGATCCTGAGCCGTGAAGAATCAGCTAAGCAGGTGAAAGAATAAGAAACATTTGACTTCTTGCAAACCCCTATTTCCCGGCCTCACTGTGTATGGAGTTGGAGATGGGGCCAGTTTACCTAAGGTAAGCAAGCTATGATTTGGCAAATAGATTACTCAGAAATACTCTGGGTTAGAGGGAGAATTGAGCTTCATGCCGATGGAGAGGCATATTCTGAGAGAACTCTAACGTTGGAAGAATTTTGTGTTTTCTTGGGAAAGCCTCACACTGCCTTGCCTTCCTTTAAAAGCCTCTTTCTTTGGGGGAAGTTAGATGACCCACTGTTCCCCGAAACAGTTATTTCCCACTTCTGATTCCTATTTATGTACTTTGGCATTTCCCCCTGTCCGATCTTCAAATGGGGAATAGCAGGTATCTTATTTCACTTTCTGTTGTTATAACAAAATACCTGAGGCTGGGTAATTATTTTTTATTTTTATGTTATTTTATTTATTTACATTTCAAATGTTATATGGTCAAGAAGCACCTAAAGAAATGTTCAACATCCTTAGTCATCAGGGAAACACAAAACTACCCTGAGATTCCACCTCACACCAGTCAGAATGGCTAAGGTCAAAAACTCAGGTGACAGCAGATGCTGGCGAGGATATGGAGAAAGAGGAACGCTCCTCCATTGTTGGTGGGATTGCAGACTGGAGGTCATTCTGGAGGTTCCTCAGAAAATTGGACATAGCACTACCTAAGGACCCAGCTATACCTCTCCTGGGCATATACCCAAAAAATGCTCCAACATACAACAAGGACACATGCTCCACTGTGTTCATAGCAGCCTTATTTATAATAGCCAGAAGCTGGTAATTATTTTTTTTCAAAGGAGGTTTCCATTGGTTTTATGGTCAAGAGCAAAGTACTGCCATCTCCTTAGACCATGGAGATGACTTTATTGTTGAAGGCAAGGGTGGGAAGAAACAAGAGGGAGAAGGTGGAAAGGGGAAGGAAGAGGGAGAGGGAAGGAGTTTCCGTGACAGGAAGGAAGCACTGAGAAGTGCCTTCTCCACAGAGTCCTTCTGACTGACTCACTCTTGTTAAGAAATCCCTACTCAAGGCCCAACCGTAGGCAGAGCCACTTCAGAAACCCATGCCACAGGGATTAAACTGCAAAGAGTTTTGTGGGGACAAACCACACCCAGACCTTCGCAATAGGAAGACCCAAACCTAAGTGAATTTGAAAACTCTTTGGCTTCAGAATACAATTCAGCCCATCCTTTCCTCCATAAGTTCCCAGGGGTATCAAAGATGGCTCTCCCTTAGCTATCCTGACGAGTATACCTGACAAGTCAAGGTGCAGTGGGCCTTCACCTCCAGATTCTTTTTTCCTTTGTACATCAGAAAAGGGAGAAGTTTGCCTGGGGACAGAATGATAGGTCTGCTTTTCTTATTTTACGTTTTATAAAACACTGATTGGAAACGTCTGGAATGGAGACCACTGATAGAATGTCCTTGATGACATCACATGTGGCTAAATTTAAAACATGGCATCTGCACTCAAATAACATCGCACTGTATCAAATCAGTTATCCACTCCAGAAGTAATTTCATTGTATAGATGATGTACTAATTTCACTTTTAGTTTTATCTTACACCCCATTTGTCAAAGTTTTAAGAGTATGGCAAAATCTTAGGAAGGTAATTCCTGAAAAGCTTTTAAAGTCTTCCATAGTGATGCAGGTGGATCGTAGCTGAAGGAATCCTTGCTGATCATCCACAGACCACTCACATGTCCTGCCGTGTTGGTAAACACAGCTGCACACAGGGTTCCATGCTCCTAACTGTACATGACACAAAAGCTTTAAGCAATCTTCTTTACTGAAACAGCCTCAACTTTAAAAAATCTCTTTTAAAATTGTGTGTCTGTGTGTGTGTTTGAGTGTGTCTGTGAGTACTTGAGTGCATGTCTATGTCTGTGTGTGCAACTGTGTCTGAGTGTGTGTGAGTTTGTCTGTGTTTGAGTGTGTGTGTGTGTCTATGTCTATGTGTGTATGTGCATCTGTGTTTGAGTTTGTGTAGGTGTGAGTGTGTCTGTGTGTGTTTGAGTGTGTGTCTGAGTGTGTATGTGTGAGTGTATGTTTGTGTGTGCATGTTTGAGTGTGTGTGTGTCTGAGTGTGTTTGAGTGTGTCTATGTGTGTGTGCATGCTCGAATGTGTGTGTTTGAGTGTGTGTCTGAGTGTGTATGTGTGAGTGTATGTTTGTGTGTGCATGTTTGAGTGTGTGTGTGTCTGGGTGTGTTTGAGTGTGTCTATGTTTGTGTGTGTGCATGCTCGAATGTGTGTGTTTGAGTATGTGTGTGCATGTGTGTCTGGCTGTGTTTGTGTGTGCATGCTTGAGTGTGTGTGTGTTTGTGTGTGTGTATGCGTGTGTGTGTGTGAGAGAGAGAGAGAGAAAGTGTGGAGATGTGTCTGTGTTCAAGTGTGTGTGTGTGTGTGTGTGTGAGAGAGAGAGAGAGAAAGTGTGGAGATGTGTCTGTGTTCAAGTGTGTGTGTGTGTGTGTGTGTGTGTGTGTGTGTGTGTTTGACTGTGTGTGCCATATTGCATCTATGAAAGTCACTTCTGCATCCAATGATTTATCAGCTGCTGGTCTTAATGTCAAAGGCATGGAATCCAGGGACTGACATCTGCAGTCACACATTTACACCCTGTTGGGTTGTGAAGTGGAGCAATGTAAAAGTAACTTTTATTTGCCAGATGTAATTGTCATTGTGGAGGCTTATTGCTGTATAAGCTTATCCATTCTAGCTCTCTCTGAACTCGGGCTGGCTGACTCAGCTCAGATGTTGTGGCCCAAACTCCTCTACAAGCTGACTGATTAAAATCAGCTCCTCACGGCTTCTAGCTGAACTGCTCTACTTGGCCTCAAACTAACTCTGGCAATGCGTTCTAATCTTCTGGGTCCTTCTAATTATCTGCCTCATTCTGTCTTTACCTGTAATCTGTCTCTGTAAAACTGTCCTGGTAAAAACTGCCACGCCCTCCTCTGTCTATCTGTCTGTCTCTGTCTCTCTTTGCTGCTCTGTTAAGTTGTTCTCATGAAAGTTGGGTATATGCTATCTCTGACTCATTTCTGTCAAATCTTTCTCTGTTTTGTCGCTTTGTCTGCCCCTCAGTTAGGCTTCACTTTCAAACATGACTGCTTCCTTCTACAAACAAGCCTTACCTTCAATGTTAGGGATTAATGGTGTATAATCTAAGTATATGTCTGCATTCCAGAAAGATCATAACTTTGGATGTGATCTCTTGCCAGAGCAACCATGCTGCAGGATTAAAATTTCTCTACAGAGCAGGATGGGATGAATATTGGTTTTGATAATCATCCCCACTCTTCCTTTCAGAATTTCCCTCTCTAGATACGTGTTTCTGTCTTCACGTCCATGCATACTATCTTTATACTGTAGCTGACTGGATTTTTCTGTCTCTATTTGGATCTGAACTTATGTCCTCATAGCCCTTCAACAAGCACTCTCATTCCCGAACCATCTTGGCAGCCCCAGAGAAAGGGTCCCTTCACCTATAGCACATCTCCCTCTGTAGGTCTAGACATGCCCTGGCAGTTGTCTTGTGGCATAGGAAAGGTTTCTTAAGTAACATATGGCAGGACTGAAGCACCATCTCCTCTTGTGGGGCTCAGGCATCATCAAAGGCCAGTGTCATCAAGTTCCAACTGCTAGAACTTGCCTGAGATGAGACAGCAAAAGAACCTCATGCCACAAAAATGAAAATTAAAACTTGCAGTCACTAGATTAGTCACTAGCATAGTCACTTAAAATTAATCATCATTTAAACAAAACCTAAAAACCACTTCTTATCTGTACCATCCCTGGCTGTTCTAGCCATATTAAACCATGGTCAGTATAGAAAATCTCATTATAGGAAGAGCTTTTAGATAGTGTTCTAGGGTATTTGTCTGTCTGTCTGTCTATCTATCTATCTATCTATCTATCTATCTATCTATCTATCATCATCTGTTTATCATCTATCTACTTATCTATCATTATCTATCCACCCATCTTCTATTCCTCCATTTACATGCATGCATGTATGTATGTATGTATGTATGTATGTATGTATGTGTATGTATACAGATATATTTGTGTAAGAGTCAGTACAACCTCATCCAGATTGTGTTATTTTACAACGTAGCTTCATGTGGAATCTAAAATCATAATTCTTTATGACACTTTTAGGCTAATGCTTGCAATTTTATTCTTAGCCCTGTTAGCTAGAAATATTTGAGTTAATTTATATTTAATAGTCCATTTCTCTCCAGAAAAAGAACAGATTTGAAAATTCTTACCAGGCCAAGGACATTTTTTTGTTGGTTAGCTGGCTACAATTTCAAATTACTCAGAATCTCCTGTCTTTAAACAGTAGTGCTCTAGAGGAAATGGGGAAATACTGGGGACCACATCAAGAGCGTCAGGGAGGTGCCTTTTTTTTTTTTTGGTTTGCTTTTTCAGGGGCCTGGGACTTGTGAACCTCTTGCTTCAGCCTCTGGAGTGTTGAGATTCCAGGCATGAGGCAGCCACCTGTACCCAGCTCTGACAGACAGTTTCTTGAGAAATTGTCTCCACCTGGAAGGTGTGTTCCCTCTTATCATTCCTCAAGGGACCATGGGATGGACGTGGCCTTTAGAGTTCTACAGCTATGAAGTACAGCTGTGTCAGAGTGGCTACGTTTTCTTCTTCTGCTGTGCACATTCTACGAGTCCAGGGCTTGTAATTAACCTGCTATTTTCCTCAAGAGACATAATTACTGAGAAAAGTGCAAGGTAGAGTCAAGCAAAAATAAAGTGCCAATGGCCTTATTCTTCTTCCCCCCACCCCCCATGCCTTTTCTCTCCGTCTTCATCGATGAGGTGCTTTCTGGGGAACTCCGCAGGCACAGCATCTGCGAACAACAGGAATGATTCAAGCGTTTGCTCACGGTGTACATGGTTGTATTTGATTAGGTTTCTGTCACTAGAGACAATGTGGTTGATTCTAATGGTGATGTTAAAAGAGAGGCACATATTATATTTTTACTGCACATAAAATCTGTGATAAAAATATTTCGATGTAAAATAAAGTCTTTTCTTTGAGATCATTATAAACAGAATAAGTTAATCATCGTTTGAAAATAGACCACTATGGGGAGAGACTAAATCTGCAAAACGTGCTTCCAAATAGATGATCCACACTGAAACCCTGATTTATTTCTTTATTGATCTGTATCGCTCCAGTCTATCATGGTGATAACATGCAGTCCAACAACACAGTCAACAGCTCAGAGTGCCATGTTCTAAGCCTGTGTAGAGAAGCTTTAAAAAGAGGAGAGGCCCATTCAAGGCCCATTTTGTTTCCACCACCCCCAGACAAAACCAGGAAGACTTCCTAAACTGGTGTGTTGCATAGACCAGGCTGCTGAACTCTAAGTACCTAAGAATGTTATTACCTCTCTTGAAATGACTGACTTATCAACCAGTATTTTGATGCAACTGCCCATATATCTCCTTGTTTAGTTTAAATGGTCTGCATTTGTCTTATAGAGGAGGAAAAAAAAATCAAAGGAATTTCTGTGTGTGATTTTCTTCCAATCAACTGATCATCTTTCAACTATTTGCTATTTGTCTATAATACTAATTTTTACATTTTAACATATGGGCAAACATGTAGTCAAACTTCTGCCCGTACAGTGCATTAATCACCTAAGTCTTACTCTCCGGAACGAGGGCTGACCATCTTGCTGATTTATAGGCATTTATTCACATACATGCTCTCACTCACATTTCCTATATCCAAACTGTCAATGGACAGTTGAGTGGAAATGCGCTAAAGGAAGGGTGATTCCATGCATAGGAGAACCTGGGAGTTTTCTCAGAACTGTTCTCTGTTGTAATCAGAAGGAGAAATTTTATTCCATTTTTATCGCTCATTCTGAAGATTGATAATGCAGTTACCAGGGGAGCATTATTTATGCTACATGATTGTTATTTCTGCGGCTCCCAACTTGAAGCCCAGCGCGCGTGTGTTTTTGTGAAGAGTGTTGGTACTTGATTATAACCATAGCTGCATCTCTTTTGATAGGCAATTTCACTTTGGAGAATAGGTGTGAGAGTTTTAGTGTTTGGAATGTAAATCCGATCAATCCCAATCACACCTTGTGCAGCTTGCGGATGATGAATAAGGTTTATTACATCCTGTTCATTAAAATACAGAAAACTTTCCAGCCACACTGGTGCTGTGATTCTGTCTGCTTTAGATGTGCTTGTTTTTCTCTCCTTTGAAGACAGGGATAAAAATCATGGTCAGAATCTGAAAAATAGTAATTAATAAACATGTATGGAATTAATAACCAAGTACATGCTACGTACAGGGTGGTATTTTAGGGCATTCCTTCTGGGTGTAGGGCCTCCTTCACGGTAGTGTAGAGCTGCATTCATCAGGTGCAGATGTCAATGCATTTAAAGGCGAGAGTAGCATTAGCCAACGGGACACTGATGTGGGCCTATCACTGAGGATGAGAGTTCAGTAGTATCACCCTTGTCTGCTGTGTTTTAACCCCCAGCAATGAAAACTAAAAGAAAAAGCCAAGCGCCATGGTTTATGCTTGGAATATTATCATGGGGCAGGTTGAGGCATAAGAATCTCAAGTTCAAGGCCAGCTTGGGTTATCTGACATTAGGTCAGGCTACAGAGTGAGTTTGAGGACAGCCTGGGCAACAGAATAAGACCTTGCCTCAAAACAGATCAACCAAGCATACAAATACTGTCAGAAGAAGTCACATGAAATCCTACATGATAATTGTAGATTTTACTTGTCTTCTTTATAAGGGCTGAAACAAAGGCCGCCACTGTTTGAACACCTTTCCCAGTATAAATGGAAGGGAATGACTCCCATCAATTCTTAGAGCTAAAGTGATACCGATGAAGAGCCCAACCTAGATGCTTTGAGGTCAGATGTATCTTCCTTTTTATCCTCATGTGTGTGTGTGAGTATGTGTGTGTATGTGTGTATGTATGTGTGCGTATGTGTGTTTATGTGTGTATATGTTGTGTGTGTGTGTGTGTGTGTGTGTGTGTGTGTGCGTGTGTGTCTGCGTGTGTGTTTAGGCCAGAGGTCCGTATTAGGTGTCCTTCTGAATTGCTTGCATCGTTGTTTTCTGAGACAAGATCTCTCATTGAACCCACATGGCACTGATTCGATGGCCAGCAAACCTCACTGGGCACAATCCTCCCATTTGTTAGCACTAAGAATGGTAGGAGCTTGTTTCCATGTTACCTGACTCTCCACGGGTGAGTTTTAGAGACAACTCAGGCCTGACAATTCATGCCGCAGCCAGTACTTCCTGGGCTGAGCCATCTCTGCAGCCCCCTGTCCTTCATAATACAGTCGACAAGCGTCACCTCCATGTACACCTCCTTGCCCCAGCACTTGCACTGGTATGCGTATGTGTGTGTATGTGTGTATGAACACATCACTGGTGTTCCCAGGAAGGGTGGCACAGCTGCTGAACCTATGCCACTGCGTCAGTTTCTGTCCTGCCCACCGTTTGCAGGTTGGCCACTTGCTGTCATCCAGGGGTTAGGAAAGATACATATGACACTGACCATATAACACTGATACATATGACACTGCCATTCCACGTATTTCTGTTGTGTCAAAGACCCTTATCTATCCACATCTTCAGGTCTTCCTTCTCGCTCTCTATCCTGAGAACCACTGATGTTTTTACTGTGTTCGTAGTCCCTTCCTTCTTTGGGCCATAGGGTGGAATCACCAGGGTGTAGCATTTCCAGGCTGCAGTCTTGAGCTTTCTATATACATTTTTCTTCCCTGCATGTCTTTCCATGGCTTGGCTCCTAGTCTCTGTTTAGTCCTGAGTAATATTCCGTTGTCTAAGTGGACTAAAGTTTATTTATTATCTACTTGGTAGCACTTTACTTGCATCTAAGCTTCGGCAACTATTAACTATAAACATCTGTGCACAGGCACTGTTTTGTTTTGTTTTTGTTTTGTTTTTTTTTTTTTTTGGTCTCTATATACATTTTAAATTTTTGTCACACACCAAAGTACATGACTGGGGGATTTTACTAGGAGCACGGTTTTGGTTAATTTTTAGATTTAAAAATATTAACAAGCAAACTGGAAAGATTGCTCAGAGGTTAAGACTACTGATCTTGCAGAGGACACAGATACACTTGGTTCCCAGCCCCAGTGTCATATGGCCCATGTCATATGGCCCACAACTGCCTGTCACTCCATCTCTAGGGATACCTGACAATTCCAGGTACACCTGTGTACGCACATGCACACACACGCATACATGCATGTACAGAATTTTTGAAAACAATTTAAAATATATTAACAAGCAAGAAACAATACCCTTTTTGAGTACAGAGGTGATTCTTCAACACCGGTTTGGGCCTTCAGATTAAGAAACCACCGCAGCCTCCGAAAACTTCCATACTATTCTGTATCTCAGTGATTTTGAAATTTTTAGGTCCCATGTATAATTAATATCACATGCATCAAGTGTATGTGTGCGCGTATCTGTGTGTATATGCGTGTTTGGGTAAGTTTCTGTGTATGACTCAGTTCAAGTAGCTTAATATCTTCCGGGCTCCTCTGTGTGGTCACGGATGTCATTTTATATGGGGTTCTGGGGGCTGACCACATACCACGATCTACACACACAGGGTGAGCCAGTTTCTTAATCCACCCCTCCCTGGTAAGCACAAGGGCAGTTGCCGTATCTTGGCTCTTGCAGATCTGGATCACAAATGTTCCAGCGGCTGTGCTGGTTAATTTCATGTTAGTCTCATGACACAAGCTAGAGTCATCTGAAAGGATGGGACCTCAACTGAGACTCAACTGAGAGGAATGCCTCCATGCGATCTGGTTAGAGGGTATTTTAAAGTTAGTGATTGATGGGGGAGAGCCCGTTGTGGGTGGTGCCGTCCCTGAGTTGGTAGACATGAGTTCTATAAGAAAGGAAGCTGAGCAAGTTATGGCCAGCAAGCCAGTAAGCCGCACCTTGTGCTCTCATTTATTTTGTTCAAGTAAACAGAACAGTAGAATAAAAAAAAAATTAAGGGAAGGGAGGATTGCTGAGTGCTGTAAGACAGTTAAGCTATGCCACATCACATCTGAGTTCTGGCTTACACTGTACTCTGTGGCGTGCAGGTTCCAGGGCCCTATGCTTTACCATGGCTCTCTGTCTTTCTGAAGTGAGTTGCTCTCTTAAGCGTGACTCTTTGTTTTACCTTAACCTTATCATTAAACAGTGTGTGTGTGTGTGTGTGTGTGTGTGTGTGTGTGTGTGTGTGTGTGTTCATGTGCAGTTCCCCACAGTGTCCAGAAGAGGGCACCAGATCCCCTGGAGCTTGAGTCCAGGTGCGTGGGAGCTGCCCTCTGTGGGTACTGCCATCGTACGCTGATCCTTTCCAAGAGCCGATCATGCTGCGACCGATGAACTATCTCTTCAGCCCCAGGAGTTCTACTTTTTAAATGAATAATTAAAAGCCAGAATTTTCTCTGATACATTAGCAGTAAAGTTAATTAGCACCTGGGACTTACAGTGAGGTATAATGAAAACGACATTGAGTTGAGAATTACGAGACAGAGTTATGCATCTGAACTTCAAAGCTTACTTGCTCTTTGACCCTGGGTAAAAGCCTCTCAGCCTCACGTAGCCGCTGGAACGTGTAGCCCATCACACTCTGGCTGCCGGCATCCTCCGTGTTAGGATGAGACAGTGCATGTGGAAAGCGGCCATGCAGCTTGGAGATACTACTGTTGTGCTTCAGGGCACACCAGTCACCCTGTTAGGTGTTTGTGTAACTCTTCTGACAGTTTTAGGGCATAAGCATCAGGAATACTGAGGCTTTACAGATGTAAGGGAGGCATGGGGAGACAAGGCCCTCTGGTGAATGGGAAGGGCAACATTTGAATCCAGGACTGTCTGACAATAGAACTCAAGCTCCTAAATACAAAACGTTTATCATCCAGCCAAACAGTAATTGCTACACGCTCTTCTGTGTGAACTATGGAGGCAAGAAAAGCATAATATAAGCTTCTAATTGGGAAGCTTAAATAAGATGCAGAGTCCTAACCATCTAAATGTTTTCTTCTCCCAGAATTTAATTGTCCTGAACCCACTCACAGTGACAGAGGAAGACGTAAGACCATCACTAGAGAAACGCCTAGAAGCCATCATCAGTGGGGCTGCACTGTTGGCTGACTCTTCCTGTACCAGGGACCTCCACCGGGAACGGATCATCGCTGAGTGCAATGCCATCCGCCAGGCTCTCCAGGACCTGCTGTCGGAGTACATGAGTAATGTAGGCGACCGGTTTCTTCTCCTCCTTGCATCTTCCTGGAATGGCTTTGAGTATTTGCTTGGAGTGCTTTTATATATGAAATACAGTCACCCGAAAAGGAGTAGGTGGTTTCATGCAAATTGGCTTTAAGAGTGGGTTCTGTGTGTGTTTGTGTGTGTGTGTTCAAGATGAAGCGTAATTTTAGGACTTTGGAGGGTTGAAATCGGAACCAGAGAAGTGTTTAAACATGATTGGTTGGTTGTAGAAGTCTCTACATTTCAGTCAGAGAGTCAGTGTTTGAGGTACCAAACTATTATTGCACATTAATTTAGGGGACCAAAGGAAAATAGAAGGGGTACGTTGGTTAGAGTAGAGCTGGTGACCAAGGGCCATGAGAAGTTAGGGTTCTGATGGGTATAGGGTACATCTATGGTGTGGGGATCTAGAGCTGTGTTTGAAGGGTTAAAAAGCTCAGGCAGTGTGGAGAGTGCTTTGTGTTCCCCAAAATATGACACAGTGCCACTGCTTGCTGTTAGACTCACTCAGAAAACTTGGAACTGTATAGATTGTATTTGTTTCAACGTCCATTTTCTTTGATTCTGTATCATATCTATTGATGGAGCATTTGACACCTTTGTTCTGATCTCGGTGCCATTGCTAAGGCAAGACGATCTCAGGAACTCTTAGCTTTACTTTCATCCTTGCATATTTATGGGTTTGCTCCTGTGGCCTTAATTCCTTATAGCAAACTGTCAACTGAAATAATTACATGGGAAACTCAAAAAATGACATGTTTAAAAATAACTTCAATACAGTATATGTTTATTATTATTCTATATAATTTGTGGTTGATGATGTTCTCCTTTTTCTACTGTTCTTAAATTATAAATGAAACTGTCACAGACATGTCTATATAGGAAGAATTATTGTGTATTTAGAGTTTAGAACTATATTTCAAGTATCCACTGGGGATTATGGAATGTATCCCTTACAGATAAAGAGATGAAAACTTCTTAAATCACTGAACTGCATAGTTATTTTAAGAATATTTTATCTACCCACTTATAAGTGGAACAATTCAAGATTGATACAGGTATGTTTGGGCAGCAATTAATCACAGAGCACATGACTTTTTGGCTAAGAAATGGAAAGTTTTGGATTGATTTAGGTAGAAGTGAAATGTGCTAAAATGAGTTTTCAAGACCCTAGAACACATTTGATACATCTCTGTATTCTTAATATTTGATGATTTTACTACTGACCAAAAGGCTCTTTCCTGTCAAGAAATCAAGGCGGAGAAGCAGATTTTGTTAATAAGAAGCACATGTTAGTAACGTCATGTCCTGCTTGGATATCTGAAGCTAGAATCTTACCATTTTTAGCATATGAGATTTTCTTACTAAAGATTGCTTAGGGCAGTTCATCAATCACAAGCAACCTGGAAACTGAAAAGTATTAATAATATTATTCTCGTCTTTATAAAGTGTAGTCAAGTTATACATATACTTATTTTATATATAAACTGTGAAATCATAGGCAAATCCACCTTCTCTAAAATAGAAGGTTGCCCTTATTGTAGATACATAGGTTTACACGTTCCACATTAACCTAATAGATTAATAGAGATAGATTCATGATTTGTGAGGACTAGTACAAAATGAAAACAAAGCTGGTGTTATTTAAAACAAGCAAAGAAACTTTTAAAAAATAGTCACTCTTAATAAATGAAATAAGTCTTTGGTTTCTACCTAATACTATGTTTCCCAGAAGGGCAGCCTACTTATGCAGTGAGGACCCAGACTTTCAAAGTTATCTGTGGTCCAGGCTCATGACCATGAACTACCCTCGTGGTTGCTAAGGTCACATTCAGAGGGACTGTAGCATCGACGGTCCATCTCAGTACCCTTCCTGGCACTGGGACCGTGTTCTACCCTAGACATGGGTCTCCTTGTTTTACTTAGTAACGCCAACTTCAAGGTAAAATCACTGAGAATTTGAAGCCTACTAGCAGGATGTTAAATCCAAGGAGATCCTACTCTAAAACCTTATTTTTGTTTTATGTATATGAAGTCTTGCCTATATGTCTATATTTACCACATGCATGCTTTTCTCACAGAGACCCAAAGAGGGTATCAGGTCCCCTTGGAACTGGAGCTACAGATGATCACACACTGCCGCATGGGTGCTGGGGTCTGAAATCAGGTTCTCTGTAGGAGCATTAAGTACTCCTAACTGCTGAGCCATCTGTCCGGTTTCCTTTATCGGGTCCAATGGACAGGGAGTTTTGTTTCTTGGATTGAGGTGAGGTCAAACCTTGCTCAGTGTACGCAGCATCTTTAGGAGAACTCCGGAACTTTGAAGGATCTTCCTCTTCCTCGATGTGCCCAGTTTGCTTCTGAAGATCACCAGTGCCTATTGTAATTGAGCTGAACTGATGAAGACCCTGCTTGGGGACACACGTAGGAAAGGTTCTTTGCGTTTACAGACTCATGCAATGAGACGGGGCCCAGTCAGTTTGTCTAGCCTTCTGGTTTAGACAAAAAGGAAGTCACAAATTCTTAAGGTGTGATGGATGCTCGCAGAGTCTGTGGATCTCTTGTGCGAATGTGACATCAAGGCTCAACTTCACATTTAGTGTCTGTTGAGCCCAGAGCTAGGTCATCAGTGGAACATGACTACTTCAGATTCAGTCCATCGGAGCACATGGCTATCCTGAGTTGAAATAATCTTCTTTTAAAAAACAGGAAGTTTGTATTATATTTGTCATTGAATCTATATATTTCTTGTTATATTAGGAAGACATTTGTATTCTCTCTTTCTCTTACACACATATACCACACGTATACATGTATGTGTACATGTATACGTGTGGTATGTGTGTGTGTGTGTGTGTGTGTATGTGTGGAGAGAGAGAGAGAGAGAGAGAGAGAGAGAGAGAGAGAGAGAGAGAGAGAAGAAAAACAGAATAGACAGTTGCTGGTTTCTATTGTAGCTATAACAAATCACATACTTAATGTCTTATTGTTGTTATTAAGACAGTGTCTCATTATGGAACCTTGACTGACCTGGAATTTGCTATGTAAACCAGGCTGGCCCTGAACTCACAGCATTCTGCCTGCTTCTGCCTTCAAAGAGCTGCAATGAAAGGTGTGTACCATCAAGACTGGCAGACCTGGTGCCTTAATCATTCAAATTCCTTAGTTGCTTTACAGGTGAAAAGCCTGGCTAAGGTCTCACTGAGTTGAAGTCACCGTGTTGCACTGTTTTCTGGAGTCCTGAATAAGCATCCGTTTCAGACCCGTTCCCATGTCCTGGATGATACGTTTGCCCCTTTACTCATGGTCCTTGTATACCCTTTCACAGCTAGTGATGTTGTGTGCTTCCAACTCCACTGGTGATGCCGGACACACTTCGAGAGAAAACTGCCCTTTAGAGTTCATATGATCAGGTGGGGCTCATTAGATTGTCAGGTTAGTCATCCATCTTAAAGACCCTCAACCTCAATTCCATCTCTAACGATAACTTAGAGCTGGTCTTTTGCTACTTTGTGGGTTTTTTCTTCTACCCTTCTGCACCCTTCCTTTCCACTTGTTCAACCCCCTAACACTAGATAGGAGAGAAAAAAGGCTTAGAGAAGAAAGGAAAGAGATCCCTGAATAACGTTAGGGAATGGAAAGGGGGCAGTGTCATTGTTAAACTACTCTCTGTCAATTAGGAGTGTCCAGTTCTTTGGGGGCAAGTTTTGATCTTTGCCATCAGGATGTCAAATTTCTTCTTGTTTCTTCTTCATGCATGACTACTTAACAGACTGTGACCATCACCACCGCCAACTAATAACTCACTAATAACCCACCAATCACCTACCCATGAACAATGCACCAATGACCCACCCCGCATCTCAGGTCCCTAGCATTTGTACACCCTCTGAAAAGTCCTCAGAATTCCTAATGTCACACAATCACAGAAACCATCTGAAGCTGGCAAATCATAGTCAGCTGCTGTGGGTGCTGAAGCAGCCCCATATCCCACACCTGTCATTAAAATGAAAACATAGCCTTACAATATTTCTATGTGCTTTTTAAAAGAAACTAAAATTCCAAAATGGTCACTATAGATATGTAGATTATGAGAATTGGGAAGTGAACGTTTCTGCAGAATCCACTCCATTGGTCAGTATCAGTTTTCCCTAGTCAACTGAGCAATTCTTTTCTTTGTGAACCCACTGTAGGAAATAGACCTCAAATTCTAAGGTCATTCTGGCAAGCCACATGTTTGCTTTGTTTAATGTTTTATCCCAGGCCCCAGACACCAGGCCTGGCACCTGGAAAAGGCTGAGTTATATTTTAAATGCAAGAAAGAATGAAATGAGTGTGTACCGTATACACCATCCAACGAAGAAAGAACCTCTGACATGAAATGAATTTCAGGCACCTACTTAAGTTTTATGACTGAATCTTGTGAGGGAAGTCTCCTTTTTGGAAATTCAGGCTTCTTCCAAAGATCTATGTGAAGCTTGAGGAACATTTATTTTTTTTTTCACCACCACAGTCCTACCATTTGGATTTGCATCTGGCCATATTCCAACCTAGGAATTTTATTCATTTGAAGACACACTCCAGAGAGCATAGAGGATCAGAGAAAACACAGTTTCTGTCTCTTAAAACTTAAGAATAGATATTTTCAATAGGATTTCCTATACTTCCATGATTGGCTAGGTCTGACCCATTATTTTGGTAAAAACCACACTTAAGGAGTTTTTCAGACTTGAGTCAAACTATCCTCTAAGAGGAGAAAGGACTCTGGGAAATCAGTATCTTCATATGGTGGTATTTTTATAACTAGTGAAAATAGGTTTTGAAGGTGAGAAGCCATCATGTTTGAGCTTCTAGATATCAGCAGACACAGGAATTTTGGGGGGAGTGTTCAGATCATAATGGTGTTGAATGTTGAATGTTGGATGTTGGCTTTTGATAGTCAGTAATCAGTTTCATTTGTATGAATCTAATGCTTATACTTACCTCAGGAAGCTGCTATGCATCAGCAAAGCCTACCAAGAGATATTCTGAGATCCCATCACATATCCAACCCACACAGGTGCCTTTCTTGAAAGTCCATTTTAGAAATAACTGCTGCCTTAGCTCATTTATTCTAATAAATAAATTATCATATAATTTATCCTAGTTAAGAGTACCCATGAGTAATGGCTGTTATTACAAAAGACGCGTTAGGACTAAACATTTTCTTTCTTTTTTTTTTTTTTAATGGATATTTTATGTATTTATTTATTTATTTTTTTTTCCCTTTTTTTTTTTTTTATTAACTTGAGTATTTCTTATATACATTTCGAATGTTATTCCCTTTTCCTGTTTCCGGGCAAACATCCCCTCCCCCCTCCCCTTCCTTATGGGTGTTCCTCCCACCCCTCCCCCCATTGCTGCCCTCTCCCAACAGTCTAGTTCACTAGGGGTTCAGTCTTAGCAGGACCCAGGGCTTCCCCTTCCACTGGTGCTCTTACTAGGATATTCATTGCAACCCTACGAGGTCAGAGTCCAGGGTCAGTCCATGTATAGTCTTTGGGTAGTGGCTTAGTCCCTGAAACTCTGGTTGGTTGGCATTGCTGTACATATGGGGTCTCGAGCTCCTTCAAGCTCTTCCAGTTCTTTCTCTGATTGTTCAACAGGGGTCCTGTTCTCAGTTCAGTGGTTTCCTGCTGGCATACGCCTCTGTATTTGCTGTATTCTGGCTGTGTCTCTCATGAGCGATCTGCATTCACATTTTGATCATCCGTCTTGAGTTTCATTTGTTCTAGGCATCTAGGGTAATTCAAGCATTTGGGCTAATAGCCACTTATCAATGAGTACATACCATGTATGTCTTTCTGTGATTGGGTTAGCTCACTCAGGATGATAGTTTCCAGTTCCAACCATTTGCCAATAATTTCACAAAGTCATTGTTTTTGATAGCTGAGTAATATTCCATTGTGTAGATGTACCACATTTTCTGTATCCATTCCTCTGTTGAAGGGCATCTGGGTTCTTTCCAGCTTCTGGCTATTATAAATAAGGCTGCGATGAACATAGTGGAGCACGTGTCTTTTTTATATGTTGGGGCATCTTTTGGGTATATGCCCAGGAGAGGTATAGCTGGATCCTCAGGCAGTTCAATGTCCAATTTTCTGAGGAACCTCCAGACTGATTTCCAGAATGGTTGCAGCAGTCTGCAACCCCACCAACAATGGAGGAGTGTTCCCCTTTCTCCACATCCTCGCCAGCATTTGCTGTCACCTGAGTTTTTGATCTTAGCCATTCTCACTGGTGTGAGGTGAAATCTTAGGGTTGTTTTGATTTGCATTTCCCTTATGACTAACGATGTTGAACATTTCTTTAGGTGTTTCTCAGCCATTCGGCATTCCTCAGCTGTGAATTCTCTGTTTAGCTCTGAACCCCATTTTTTAATAGGGTTATTTGCCTCCCTGCTGTCTAACTTCTTTTCAGTTCTTTGTATATTTTGGATATAAGCCCTCTATCTGTTGTAGGATTGGTAAAGATCTTTTTCCCAATCTGTTGGTTGCCGCATTTTGTCCCAACCACAGTGTCCTTTGCCTTACAGAAGCTTTGCAGTTTTATGAGATCCCATTTATCGATTCTAGATCGTAGAGCATAAGCCATTGGTGTTTTGTTCAGGAAATTTTTTCCAGTGCCCATGTGTTCCAAATGCTTCCCTAGTTTTTCTTCTATTAGTTTGAGTGTGTCTGGTTTGATGTGGAGGTCCTTGATCCACTTGGACTTAAGCTTTGTACAGGGTGATAAGCATGGATCGATCTGCATTCTTCTACATGTTGACCTCCAGTTGAACCAGCACCATTTGCTGAAAATGCTATCTTTTTTTTCCATTGGATGGTTTTGGCTCCTTTGTCAAAAAAAAAAAAAATCAAGTGCCCATAGGGTGTGTGGGTTCATTTCTGGGTCTTCAATTCTGTTCCATTGGTCTATCTGTCTGTCTCTGTACCAATACCATGCAGTTTTTATCACTATTGCTCTGTAATACTGCTTGAGATCTGGGATAGTGATTCCCCCTGAAGTCTTTTTATTGTTGAGGATAGTTTTAGCTATCCTGGGTTTTTTGTTATTCCAGATGAATTTGCAAATTGTTCTGTCTAACTCTTTGAAGAATTGGATTGGTATTTTGATGGGGATTGCATTGAATCTGTAGATCGCTTTTGGTAGAATGGCCATTTTTACTATATTAATCCTGCCAATCCATGAGCATGGGAGATCTTTCCATCTTCTGAGATCTTCTTCAATTTCTTTCTTCAGAGTCTTGAAGTTCTTATTGTACAGATCTTTCCCTTGCTTGGTTAAAGTCACCCCGAGGTACTTTATATTATTTGGATCTATTATGAAGGGTGTCATTTCCTAATTTCTTTCTCGGCCTGTTTTCTTTTTGTAGAGGAAGGCTACTGATTTATTTGAGTTAATTTTATACCCAGCCACTTTGCTGAAGTTGTTTATCAGCTTTAGTAGTTCTCTGGTGGAATTTTTGGGATCACTTAAATATACTATCATATCATCTGCAAATAGTGATATTTTGACTTCTTTTTCCGATCTGTATCCCCTTGACCTCCTTTTTGTTGTCTTATTGCTCTGGCTAGAACTTCAAGAACTATATTGAATAAGTAGGGAGAGAGGGCAGCCTTGTCTAGTCCCTGATTTTAGTGGGATTGCTTCAAGTTTTCTCCATTTAGTTTAATGTTAGCAACTGGTTTGCTGTATATGGCTTTTACTATGTTTAGGTATGGGCCTTGAATTCTATTCTTCCAGGACTTTTTATCATGAAGGGTGTTGAATTTTGTCAAATGCTTTCTCAGCATCTAATGAAATGATCATGTGGTTTTGTTCTTTCAGTTTGTTTATATAATGGATCACGTTGATGGTTTTCCAGATATTGAACCATCCCTGCATGCCTGGGATGAAGCCTACTTGATCATGGTGGATGATTGTTTTGATGTGCTCTTGATCGGGTTTGCCAGAATTTTATTGAGTATTTTTGCATCGATATTCATAAGGGAAATTGGTCTGAAGTTCTCTTTCTTTGTTGGGTCTTTGTGTGGTTTAGGTATAAGAGTAATTGTGGCTTCATAGAAGGAATTCGGTAGTGCTCCATCTGTTTCAATTTTGTGGAATAGTTTGGATAATATTGGTACGAGGTCTTCTATGAAGGTCTGATAGAATTCTGCACTAAACCCGTCTGGACCTGGGCTCTTTTTGGTTGGGAGACCTTTAATGACTTCTTCTATTTCCTTAGGAGTTATGGGGTTGTTTAACTGGTTTATCTGTTCCTGATTTAACTTCGGTACCTGGTATCTGTCTAGGAAATTGTCCATTTCCTGCAGATTGTCAAGTTTTGTTGAATATAGGCTTTTATAGTAAGATCTGATGATTTTTTGAATTTCCTCTGAATCTGTAGTTATGTCTCCCTTTTCATTTCTGATTTTGTTAATTTGGACACACTCTCTGTGTCCTCTCGTTAGTCTGGCCAAGGGTTTATCTATCTTGTTGATTTTCTCAAAGAACCAACTTTTGGTTCTGTTGATTCTTTCTATGGTCCTTTTTGTTTCTACTTGGTTGATTTCGCTCTGAGTTTGATTATTTCCTGCCTTCTACTCCTCCTGGGTGTATTTGCTTCTTTTTTGTTCTAGAGCTTTTGGGTGTGCTGTCAAGCTGCTGACATATGCTCTTTCCTGTTTCTTTCTGCAGGCACTCAGCGCTATGAGTTTTCCTCTTAGCACAGCTTTCATTGTGTCCCATAAGTTTGGGTATGTTGTACCTTCATTTTCATTAAATTCTAAAAAGTTTTTAATTTCTTTCTTTATTTCTTCCTTGACCAGGTTATCATTGAGTAGAGCATTGTTCAATTTCCACGTATATGTGGGCATTCTTCCTTATTGTTATTGAAGACCAGCTTTGGGCCGTGGTGGTCCGATAGCACGCATGGGATTATTTCTATCTTTCTGTACCTGTTGAGGCCCGTTTTTTGACCAATTATATGGTCAATTTTGGAGAAAGTACCATGAGGAGCTGAGAAGAACGTATATCCTTTTGCTTTAGGGTAGAACGTTCTATAAATATCCGTTAAGTCCATTTGGCTCATGAGTTCTCTTAGTCTGTCTACGTCTCTGTTTAATTTCTGTTTCCATGATCTGTCCATTGATGAGAGTGGGGTGTTGAAATCTCCTACTATTATTGTGTGAGGTGCAATGTGTTTTGAGCTTTAGTAAGGTTTCTTTTACGTATGTAGGTGCCCTTGTATTTGGGGCATAGATATTTAGGATTGAGAGTTCATCTTGGTGGATTTTTCCTTTGATGAATATGAAGTGTCCTTCCTTATCTTTTTTGATGACTTTTTAGTTGAAAATTGATTTTATCTGATATTAGAATGGCTACTCCAGCTTGCTTCTTCTGACCATTTGCTTGGAAAGTCGTTTTCCAGCCTTTCACTCTGAGGTAGTGTCTGTCTTTGTCTCTGAGGTGTGTTTCCTGTAGGCAGCAGAATGCAGGGTCCTCGTTGCGTATCCAGTTTGTTAATCTATGTCTTTTTATTGGGGAGTTGAGGCCATTGATGTTGAGAGATATTGTTGAATAGTGATTATTGCTTCGGTTGTATTCATATTTGGATGTGAGGTTATGTTTGTGTGCTTTTCTTCTCTTTGTTTTGTTGCCAAGACGATTAGTTTCTTGCTTCTTCTAGGGTATAGCTTGCCTCCTTATGTTGGGCTTTACCATTTATTATCCTTTGTAGTGCTGGATTTGTAGAAAGATATTGTGTAAATTTGGTTTTGTCATGGAATATCTTGGTTTCTCCATCTATGTTGATTGAGAGTTTTGCAGGATACAGTAACCTGGGCTGGCATTTGTGTTCTCTTAGGTCTGTATGACATCAGTCCAGGATCTTCTGGCCTTTCATAGTTTCTGGCGAAAAGTCTGGTGTGATTCTGATAGGTCTGCCTTTATATGTTACTTGACCTTTTTTCCTTACTGCTTTTAATATTCTTTTCTTTATTTTGTGCGTTTGGTGTTTTGACTATTATGTGACGGGAGGTGTTTCTTTTCTGGTCCAATCTATTTGGAGTTCTGTAGGCTTCTTGTATGCCTATGGGTATCTCTTTTTTAGGTTAGGGAAGTTTTCTTCTATGATTTTGTTGAAGATATGTACTGGTCCTTTTGAGCTGGGAGTCTTCACTCTCTTCTATACCTATTATCCTTAGGTTTGATCTTCTCATTGAGTCCTGGATTTCCTGTATGTTTTGGACCAGTAGCTTTTTCCGCTTTACATTATCTTTGACAGTTGAGTCAATGATTTCTATGGAATCTTCTGCTCCTGAGATTCTCTCTTCCATCTCTTGTATTCTGTTGGTGAAGCTTGTATCTACAGCTCCTTGTCTCTTCTTTTGGTTTTCTATATCCAGGGTTGTTTCCATGTGTTCTTTCTTGATTGCTTCTATTTCCATTTTAATTCCTTCAACTGTTTGATTGTGTTTTCCTGGAATTCTTTCAGGGATTTTTGTGACTCCTCTCTATGGGCTTCTACTTGTTTATTTATGTTTTCCTGGAATTCTTTTAGGGGTTTTTGTGACTCCTCTCTATGGGCGTCTACTTGTTTATTTATAGTTTCCTGGAATTCTTTTAGGAATTTTTGCGGTTCCTCTCTGTAGGCTTCTACTTGTTTATTTATGTTTTCCTGTGTTTCTTTAAGGGAGTTCTTCATGTCTTTCTTGAAGTCCTCCAACATCATGATCAAATATGATTTTGAAACTAGATCTTGCTTTTCTGGTGTGTTTGGATATTCCGTGTTTGCTTTGGTGGGAGAATTGGGCTCCGATGATGCCATGTAGTCTTGGTTTCTGTTGCTTGGGTTCCTGCGCTTGCCTCTCGCCATCAGATTATCTCTAGTGTTACTTTGTTCTGCTATTTCTGACAGTGGCTAGACTGTCTTATAAGCCTGTGTTTCAGGAGTGCTGTAGACCTGTTTTCCTGTTTTCTTTCAGCCAGTTATGGGGACAGAGTGTTCTGCTTTCGGGCGCGTAGTTTTTCTTCTCTACAGGTCTTCAGCTGTTCCTGTGAGCCTGTGTCTTGAGTTCACCAGGCAAGTCGTTTGTACCAGAAAAGTTTGTCTTACCTGTGGTCCCCAGGCTCAAGTTTGCTAGTGGGGTGTTGCCTATGAGCTCTCCACGGCCTCAGCAGCCAGGAAGATCTGCGCTGCCCCTTCCGGGAGGTTCCGTGCACCAGGGTTCCAGATAGCTTTTGTTTTCCTCTGGGGTCAGTACTGTGTGCAGCGTGCAGTCTCTTCTGGTTTCCCAGGCGTGTCCGCCTCTCTGAAGGTTTAGCTCTCCCTCCCACGGGATTTGGGTGCAGAGAACTGTTTATCCGGTCGGTCCCTTCAGGTGCGGTGTCTCAGACGCAGTGGATCTGCTGCTCCTGGGCCCTCCTCTACGGGTACCCAGAGGCCGTATACAGTATCCTCCTGGGCCAGGGATGTGGGCAGAGGTGGGCAGCGTTGGTGGTCTCCTCCGCTCTGCTGCCTCAGGAGTGCCCGCCCGACCAGGCGGCCAGAACTCCCCTCCGGGGGGCCTGGGAGCAGAGAGCTGCTGAAGGCAGGGATCCTCTGCTCAGGACTAAACATTTTCTACGTGTGGAGTTGGGGAAATGGCTCAGTTGGTGAGGTGCTAGTCATGCAAGCAAGAAGTTGTGAGTGGGGTCCCTGGGAACCCACATCACAAAGCCAGGAGTCGTCAGAGTGTGTGTGTTGTGTCAGTGCTGCAGAGGTAGTAACAAGCCAGTTAAGCGGAAACGGTACGAATCCCAGGCCAGGGGAGACCCGGCCTCAAAATAAACAGTGTAGATGGTGCCTGAGGAATGATGCTTGAAGTGTACATTTCCATGTGCTTATATAGACAGCGCCCCACCACATATGTATATAAACGCATACAATAGACAGCAAACAGATTCAGAACAGGTGGAGAATTTATCAGACCTATTTTCCCCCACTTGTGTCCCTCTGTGGACCACACATTAGAATTGTTATCAGTTCAGGTTTACTGTATTTGACTCTTTTTTTTAATATTAATTGTTAGTACATTTATATATTCATACACACACATAGAGAGAGCAAGAGAGCGAGAGAGGGAGAGAGATACAGAGAGAGCGAGAGCGAGAGATACAGAGAGAGTGAGAGAGAGTGAGAGAGAGAGACATACAGAGAGTCAGAGAGAAAGTCACACACACACAGAGAGAGAGAGAGAGAGAGAGAGAGAGAGAGAGAGAGAGAGAGAGAGAGAGAGTTAGAGAGAGACAGAGGTGCTTTCCTGGGGAAGACGATACTGCTCTCAGCATGTCTTACTTGCTTATAGCTTTTCTGTGTAGCGTTGAGGCCTTGCGGCTGTCCCCTGTAGAGTTTGGCATGTCTATTATTATTACCTTGTTCAGCTCAGGTTTAGGGGGTCATGTGGGTGAGACTTTATATGTGTAGCTTCTGACATTGAACATGGAGATGTCTGTGAAACTGAAATAACCGGGAAGCAGGGGAGGATGCCTTAATGGGTGAGATATGGACTCCTTCCAAAGCCCTACACTGGGGAAGTTCTAGAAGGCCGCATACTCTCAGCCTGTTTGCGTGAAGGCACAGAACCTTTTCTCTGTTTCCTGTTACCAGAGGTTTGGGCGGGTCATTTTCTTTGTGGTTTCAACTGGTTACTTCCTCCCACTGGGGCACCTCTACTTTCTAGTTCATTATTTATTATTTTTTTGTAATAACAATAGGCTTTACTTAGTTTTTTTTTCTTACACAGAAAAAGAACCATATTGGATGACAGAAATGACTTAAGTAAATGAGGACCAAAGAATGATTCTTACTTTGGCAAAATTTATGGGTAGTGCAGTTGCTGGCCAGCATTTGACAGAAAACATTGGAGAGAGTTGTCAAGTAGCATAGGTGCAGACTGAAATCAAGGCTAGCACAGGTACGGCTTATTGGGAAATCCCCTCAGGAGATTTTTTTTTTCATCTTCATTAACTTGGGTATTTCTTATTTACATTTCAATTGTTATTCCCTTTCCAATATCCCCCTAACCCCTCCCCTTCTATATGGGTGTTCCCCTGCCCATCCTCCCCCCATTACCCCCCTCCCCCCAACAATCTAGTTCACTGGGGGTTCAGCCTTGGCAGGACCAAGGTCTTTCCCTTCTACTGGTGCTCTTACTAGAATATTCATTGCTACCTATGAGGTTGGAGTCCAGGGTCAATCCATGTATAGTCTTTGGGTAGTGGCTTAGTCCCTGGAAGCTCTGGTTGCTTGGCATTGTTGTTCATATGGGGTCTTGAGCCCCTTCAAGCTCTTTCAGTCCTTTCTCTGATTCCTTCAGGAGATTTTGTGATGCAGGTGAGACTAGTAGCAAAGCCAAACACAACGGATTCTTAATCGCCTTAGAATTCTGGAGCTGGGAGTACTTCTGGATTGCTGGGACTAAGGCAGGACAACGGAGCCTGCTTCTCTGTAGCCATCGGCTACTGTCTGTGGGTCACTCCTGGGGGCGTGTGGCCTTGGAAGAGCTTCTTGCACCTGAGAATAGATCCTATTGGGGTGCAGAGATGCCTGACGCCCCATCACCAACAACTTCAGCTAACAGCCAAAGTGAAAGTGTCCTATTTTCTCTAGTCTGAACAAGGAGACAGCACACCCTGTTTTAGAAACTAGGTATTTGGTTTCTGGTCTATTTAGTTTATCATCGGAAATTCTGGTATATATATACTTTGCCATCCAAACTAAGGTACTTCTGAGAGAGGAAATATCCACTAAGATAATTAACAGGCTAAATTGTTAATTGTGAGGTCCAAGTCAGGGTGGTCCAAAGCAGACTGTATTATATGGGCACCTGGAAATTCTGTGACTCTATATAAATATAGTGATACATATGGGGGACTTTGAAAGACATTTAACACATTTTTTGACAGATTCTGCATTGGCCATGAAAGAGACCTAAAGTGTATTTCAGTTCAAAGTTTTATGGGTGGCGTTGCAACTTCTGATCACGTGAATTCCTGTACAGACAGTGTTTTAAGGAACTGGTGATTTGGGGATTGAAAAATCGGGGTCCTGGTTGTCAAGGGATCAGCCAAAGCAATAAGTAAAATGAGCATTGTGAGGGGAAACTGCAGTTGGGATGTATTGAAAAGACAGACAGACAGACAGACAGACAGAAGCTGTAGCGACCGGATGGAAAGTGCTGAGTACTGCATCACTCAGAGGAGAGCAACCCACTCCAAGGCAAGAGGGGAGAGCGACCCACTCCAGGGCGAGAGAACTATGGGCTTCACAAAAGAGAGCATGCGTCTGCTGGGTTCAAAGAGTGACTAGGAGCCTGGCATACAAGTGATGTATAATATAAGCACCTGTGCAAAGGTACAAGGGCAGAAGTCACAGTGCTTGCTGTAGGGATACATACAATTTAGTTAGGTGAGAAAGAAGAGAAGGTCAGATCTGAGGCCAAACACTGGCCATTAAATGGCAAACATCGTCCCCGTCCCCAACCCTCCTGCTGATATTTGACTAAACATAATTATTTGCTTTTAAAAGAAGCCAAAGTTCAATTTAGGCTTATCTCTCATTAGGAGTGACTCATATTTAGCTCCTACTCTGTCTTAGAATGTTTCTTTCCAGAACATAAAACTGCTGGGCTATAGGACCCAAGGTTTATAGTAAATCCACAGCCAACGGAGAGAGTCTTTTTTCTAGGACAAAGGCCGGTGTGAGCTGCTGGGATTGGGTGTGCATGCACTTTCTCATAGTTTAGTCCAGCTAACCCTTCTCTTACTCCAGCCTCAGCCAGACCTCCACTGCTGCTGCACAGAACCCGGTGTTTGAAATCACAAATTCTCAGAACCATGAGAGACAATGAAATCGTTGTTGCTCCCAGCCACTAGGTTTGAAGATAGCTCGCACACAGCAGATGATCACTAGACACTAGGAGCTTGGTATGTAATGGCTTTGTGAGGTGGATAGAAGATGGGGAAATCAAGTGTAAGGCACAATGTAGAAGATATGGAGAGGAAACCTATTAATTACACAGCTTCAAGAGTATGGAGCTGAAACTAGTAAGCAGTACTAGTACATAGAAAATGGTTGTTTTGATTTGTTTTTTTCTTATTTAATTATTTTATTCACATTACATCCCAATCACAGCCCCCTTCCTCCTCTCCTCCCAGTCCCACCCTTACAAATCCCTCTCTCCAACAGCCCCTCCACTTCACCTCAGAGAATAGGAAGCCCTGCTTTGGTACCAAGTAACCCTGGGACATCCATTCCCAGCAGGACTAAATACTCCTCTCCCACAGAGGCCCAACCAGGCAGTCCAGGTAGGGAAAGGGGATCCAATGGCAGGAAACAGGGTCAGAGACATCTCCTGCTTTAACTGTTAGAGGACCCACATGAAGACCAAGCTGAACATCTGGTACCATGTGTAGGGAGCCTAGGTTGAGTCCCTGCATGCTCTTTGGTTGGTGGGCTCATGGTTCCAGAGTAGTTGACTCTGTAGGCTTTCCTGTGGTGTCCTTGACCCCTCCAGCTCACTCAGTTCTATCCCCCACTCTTCCGCATTCTCTTCCAAGATCCACCTGTCGTTTGACTCTGCCTGTTTCCGTCTGCCTGAAAAGGCTCATTAATACATTTCCATTATCACTAATTGGTAAAATGCAACCTCTGTAGCCATCATTGTAACTGAGGCCCGCAGTGGGTGAGGCTCATCTGATTATAAGGGTCGGAGTCCAATATCAAGTGTGGGTAAAGAGGAACCTCGATGAGTTACACTCCTGTGCAGCTGTATCTTAACAAGCTTGTGTGCACGTGCACTGCTCTGGAGCAATAGCGAAGGCTGTCACTGCATTTGAAAAGCAACTTTTCCAGGTGACCAACCATTGATAATTCCGAGTACGTGCGACTGTTGGTTACTCTCTTCAGCGGTACTGACTCAGGAGAGGTAAACACTGAGTGACTGTACTTCATGCTGCAGGGTGGCCATAGGGAAGCTCTCACTTCTCCCTTCTTGCTTAGAAGTCTTCCTCGCTTCTCAGCAATGAGAAGTTGAATCTTAGCATTGTCGGAGGTTCAGGAAAAAAGGACTCTGCAAAGAATACCCAAAGCTCGCAAAAAGGTAAGTTTGGCAATTGTTCTGCATTTTGAGAGAGAAGAACAATTAATTCTTTTGTTTGGTGCAAAATAGATGCAATGAACACTATTTTTGATCATTTTTCTGTGTTTTCTGGAAACAGAAGCTTGCCCCAATTTCATCATTCCTCTAGAAATACTGACTGCTTGTTTTATCTTCTTTAATTTGACACAAAACCCAGAGCTTGTAAACACTAGTAAACTAAATTTACCGGAGGGCTACTTTTATTTTCAATTATACCATTCAACTCCATAGAATGCCTCTCACTCTTCTATCCATTTTATACAATTTCGGTGTTTCAGAAATGCACCTCAAAACCTGATATTAAAGAAAAATTTTTTAAATAGTTTAGACTCAAAGAAAGTTGCAAAAATCATGCTGGGAGTTTTCCACATTGGACACATTCTACTACTAGATTCAGATTTCAAATCTAATAACATGATATACTGATATAAATAATAAGAACCATGGAAAAATTAATAGCCTCTTACTGCTCATTGTAGGGAGAAAACACTTAGTGTTTTACTAAAGACATTGGCCTCTCTCCTTCTCCTCCTGCAGTGCCTGTGTCTGGCTCTGTGTGAATGTAATGCCAGTTTCACAACATGGTTTGCAATGTTCACTTCTGTTGCAGGAGACTGAGGTTGTGACTCTGAAAATATCTGCTAGAATTCACCAGTGGACATATCCGTTTCTGGGATTTTCTTTCCTGTGAGTTTTTGATGACCAAATTAGTCTCCATGCCAGGTGCAGATGCATTAAAAGTTTCTGTTTCCACATAATTAATTTAGGGGAGGCTGGAAGTTTCAAGGACTTCTCAGATTCAAGATTAATAAAAATCATAATCACTCTTTCTAAACCTAAATATCAACACCGTGGGAAGAAAAGTGGAAAACTCACTAATATACAGAAATCAAATAGCATTCTATGTATTATTATTTATGGAACTATGTACACATACTAATAAGTTTATACACACACAGTCTAGAAAAAGAAGAACAAATTAAAATCAAGGAATCATGAGGAAAATAATATCAAATTAGTAAAAGTAAAATACAAGGTAATTTGAAAGATAGCCATGGTAAGTCTTTTAAAGGTGTGCATTGATAGCATCAGTATTGGCGTGGACTTCAAATGCTTAAAGTGGAAAAATAGAGAAGGCAGTGGCATGTACTTCTTGCTTCGTCAGAGCGTAGTTTCTGTTTTCAGAGGCCCCTCTAGAGTAGAGAGTGCTGGGCTCCATCAGTGTTTCAAGACACACGAAGGGAAGGATGGTGTCTCAAGAAGGCCCCGTAGGAAGCAAAACTTGGATTATTCTTTTTTTTCCCTCCTCAGGGAGAAGGTAGGTCTGAATCATCCCGCCTCATCACGGGGACACTACTGAGGAGGGACTAAGGCAAAAATGTGTCTTAAATATCCGTTGCAAGTCTGATGTGTCTGGCTTGGCTGCACTGAGATGCTAGCAACCTTTTAGCTGTTTTCTGGATTTTTGATGTAGGGAATAATTGTGAGTATCATTGAGTTGTATCTATTAAAGCAAGAATACTTCCTGCCTCTCTGACTTTATACATTTGTGGATCTCCCCAAGAGTCCTGCTATTTTTTTTTCTGACAAGGGAATTTCCTGAACTGTCGTTTATTTCCTCCTCCTCCTGCTCCTCCTCCTCCTCCTCCTCCTGCTCCTCCTCTAGTTCTGTTGATGAAAAGGTTGCACAGTTTCCCTTCATCTACAAATGCTTCAAGTTCCCAATCATCACTAAGGATCCCTAATAAGCTTCCCAAGATGCAATCCTGACTGTGTAGTCATAGGTGAGTTGGGAAGTACATGACAATCCCCAAACAAGCTTGGGTCTTTGCCTATTTCTTCAATCATTAAAATGGAAGTCATTAAAAATGGCAGGAAGGTTATTGGCCAAAAATGTACTAAGGAGACTGGCACAGATCCACAGGAGCACTCTTGGGAAAGTAAGAATCTGAAATATTCCGAGTACTGGAATGTGATACAGCTGTTACTTGTGGGCAACAGCGTTGACAGGCCCCACAGAAACCTGACCTGTGCAATACCAGACCTATTTCTGAGGTCTCCATGATTTCCAAAAGGAAACGTGCCTTGGTCATTTCTGTTTTCTCATTCTTGCTTCTGTATGCAGCCTTACTGGGGAGTAGGATCATTCATACCACTGGTTCCCTGGTCTGCTGGGTTCCATTTTCACCTCCGTTCCCTTTCTGGTCGACTCTTTCTTATGCAGGACTCTAAGCTATCCTTCATTTGTTTTTACCTGCTTCCCATGATTTTTCTTTGGTATCTTTTGCTCTGAGTGGCTTTGCTCAGAGACTGAAGGGACATGTTTTATCAAACTGGCAGACAGGGTAAGAAGCACACTGCCTTTCTGGGTTGTTGAATGAGTGCGTTTGATACAGGAGCGGAGTGGGACAAGAATGGAAGGGAGACAGCTGCGAAAGCCTGCACTCTGAGTTCCACAATGGAAGATCAGGACAATATGGTTTCTAGGGATGTCCATTTGAGGAAAAAAATCATGAGTGTTTTATTCTAGAAACCTCCAAACATCTACGGGTTTTTCCTTTTCGCACTGTGCTGTGATTTACCATTTGTAGTGCCAGTAACTCAAAGGCAAAGAAAGCCCTTATTGGATTTGTAATCCAATGAGAAATACAGCCCTCACACATGTGGCTGGCATAATGACTCCCGCTGTGGTGGAGCTGTGAGATGCTATCCATCTCTCCTTTGAAATATGAATTCTGTGTTCGTGGAATTCACTGCCCTTTAGGAGTTGGTAATAACACCTTAGGTGTGACTATTTTCTTTAAAAAGCCCACTAATAATATATTTTGAGATGCGGAGCAATGGACTATAGGTAATTTACATACTCATTTTTCTGTAGCTAGTTGAAATTACATGTATCAGTTTTATTCTTCTAAATTTATCAAATATTCATAAGTTACCATAATGTATATGCTTAAGATAAATGCTAGTATGTATATATATTTTACATATGTATTCAATGTTATTTTAAAAAATCAAGCTTCTTTATCAAGAATTCTAAGAGTAGCACCTATTTGACAAAAATGATATTTGCAACATATTTTACTTTTCTCCAAGAATCTTTAACACGTGTAATTTATCACCCAGGCTTTGAATACTTTAATATTGCATGTTTCTTTCTATATCTGGCAGACGATAATAAAATCTAGGATTTAAATATTGTCTAAACAGTTTCAAAGCAGGAATATTTTGGAGCAAGAAAGCATACTGTACTTTGAAGGCATAAGAAATTTCATCTTTTGTAGTGATTTGATTAGTTCAACAAGAAAAATGAGATTTTGGTAGCCAATAGAAGATAAAGGACTTTATCCTATATTTTAAGGCCAGGAGTAAGATAAAATCCAGATATACTCCAGTTCATATAACCCAAGTGTTCTGAACTTGGTGAAGCGAGGGCAGTGATCATGGCTGTCTATGGACTGCACTTTTAAATCCTAATAGTGACTTTCTCTGCACTCAGGAAAAGTTTCCTTCCCCATTTCTTCATTTTCTTTCCTTTGTGACATATTCAAACTTTCCCAGTTTGAATAAAAGAATATTAAAATAATTATCCAGGGTGCTGTGATGATAGCGTAGAGCACACGAGACTATTCTCAGTACATGCACATGTTGTATAATCTTCAAATCAGAGTGGACACACTCTCTTCTCAGTGATTGATTATTGGTGGTGAGAACCTGCATGCTCCTTCCTTCTCCCTAGTTTAGATACATGCAGCTACCCCAGTCTTCCTATTCTGCAACATGACATTAAATCTTCTCTTCATAACTGACTTAATTCCTACTCATCAGCCTTTCCTTGTTCTTCCTCATGCTCTACCACTTTCTGCCCAACACTTATTTTTTCCAGTTTCTCTGAGATTACCTCTTTATGGCTTAGCAATGAGATCATGAGGGATTTGTCCTTATACGACTGGTTTATTTTACTTGACACAATCACTTTGGCTCCGTCTGTGTCATGAATGACAGGGTTTCATTACACTTTCATTTTTATAGCTAAAAATAGCTCTCTATTTTGGTACATGTACCATGTTTCCTTTATCCTCTTGTCAGCTGGGAGACACCTCCATAGCTTTTGGACCTTAGGCATTGTGACCAGTACAACTGCAGACGTGGGAATAGATGGGTCTTTCATGGCTTTGAGTCACCCTTTATCTCGTGGTGGTTCTTTTAAGAATGTGTTCCAATAATGCTTTCCATAATGGCCAGACTAATTTATATTCTTGCCAGCAATGTGCAAGAACAATTTATATTCTTCACATTACACCAGTACTTGACTGTAATCTTAGTAGATGTTCTTGTTGTAGTGAGGTGATGCATCATTGGGGTTTTGATTTACATTTCTCTGACTAGTGATGTTGAATATTTTTTCACATACCCTTTGGGTGGGTATCTATCCCTGTTGAGTGGAACCGTTGAGTTTTCCAAGTTCTTATACATTCTGGACATCAATGTCCTATCAGCTATGCAGTCTGAAAGTATTTTCAGTATTTTCTCCCAGGGTAGTTGTGGAGGTTTGCAATGCAAAAACCTCATGAGTCTTTGTTTCTTATGCTGTGGGAGTCTCATCTAAAACAACAATCACTGATTCCAATGCCCCAGAGGCTTCTCTGTTATTTACTTCTTGTCTATTGGTTTCAGATCTTAATTTCAATCTACTTTGAGTTCCTCTTAGTAACTGACAATAGTCAGGGTCTAGATTCATTTTTCTGAATAAGGATATTCATTTATTGAAGATAACAAGTTTCCCCATTATATGTTTTTAGCGTTTTTGACCAGAAAATAAAAACCCTTGGGTGTCTCTATGTGGGTTTGCCTTTAGGCTACGATGGAGAGTTTCCTGTGATAATTCCTTTATAGTTTTACAGATGAAAGTTAAAGAAGAAAGCAAATAGGATTTTTGAGGATTTAAAAAACCAAACTTTTCTGTATTCCTGGCAAAAATGTGGTTTCTGGGGAAAATATTCAAAGACAGGTCATCTTGCCTCATTGCTTTGTGTAAACAGTAGAAATATTAGTAAAGCAATCCTTCTTTGAAATCTGATCTTGAAAAGTTAAAAGTTAAAAAGTATCATTTTGAGTTTTAGGAATCACTGGAGGTATAATATTTGTGTTTTAAAAGCAAGGAACTAGCCATTTAAATGTGTTTGTGCGCGCGCGTGCGTGCGTGCGTGCGTGTGTGTGTGTGTGTATGTCTGCATGTATTTCATAATGTATTCATCAGGAAAATACATATCAGAAGCATATTCCATCAGCTACTGAAGAAAAATTTGAAAAATATATATGTAGAACATGGAGGACATTTGTGCATACAAATTTTAAATGCCAGTCATGTAGAGCAGAAACACAGAGTCCCAAGTAAACATTTTTCTCTTCTTCTCTTCATACCGAATTTCAAAGGGAACATGACAAATATGCTAATCATGTTGTGTTGTGGCCTCTTCAACATCTCAGTGATTCTAAGTTTGCAATAGTGGAATCTATTGATAGTCTCACTGCACCATCTGCCTTTGGCTTGGGGCTAATAAACCTCATGTTTGACATCATGCAGCATCGTTAGAAAAAGATATTGCTATGTCTACTAAGAACGCGCAATGACCACAGTGCTGGCTCAGGACACCACATTGTGTAACAGTTGGACTCATTCTCCCTTGGAAAAACTCCCATCTTCATGGAACTCAGTTATATTAAAGGGAAGGTTAATATTTTGTTCCTCAAATAAATTATTTACCTTTTAGTCAACTAACCAGTAAAAAGTTGTATTCTGGTTAAAGGGTTCATTTATGTGTTTGTCAACCCATTCATTTTTGTTCGTCTAAAGTTTTATTTTTGTTTGTGTATGTTTGTTTGAGTCCAAGCCTCCTGTGTGAAGGCATCCGTAGAGTCCAGAAGAGGGTGTCAGATCCACAGTAGCTGGCGTTCCAGATGGGTGTGAGCTGCAAGACAGCCTGAGCCATCTCTTCGGCCCTGATATCTGCTCACTGTTGCATGCAGCCAATGTCTTCAATGCATTCAAGTTAGCACATTTCAGACAGGTTAATATATAGACGGTCAAAAAACATTTAAACTTCACAAGTCAGAATTCTGTAGAATTTCCAAGTGTGGATTTAGCCAGTTGAAAAGAAAGATGGTCTGTTCTTCAGTTTGCTAAAGTAAGTTTTGTCTTAAGACTATGTAACTTTAACACTAGAAATATATTAGCTGTATGCAACATTGACCCTAAATAAATTGATCTTTTGTGATTTATTTTTATACTCAGTAGTTTTTGATAGGTCTTTTAGATAATTTCACTCCAGGAGGACATTTTGTTTGCATAAATGTGCATTGAAATCCTCCAATATGTAAAAGTTTGAATGTTGGTTATTTAGTAAAATTTCCAAATAAAAGTGCCTTATTATTTAGGATTTGCTAATACTCGAACTCGGAACAAAAATGATCAAAATTTCAGAGAAGTGAGATAGCATATCATAAAGCAGGTGTTTGATATGAACAGGCTGTATTTTTTTTTTTTTTTGAGTATCAACAATGCATTTTAGTTTCTTTGTGATGCATACAAGGTCTCACTCCAGCCTTTATTCAGTGGTGTTGGGCAAGCAACTTGCTTGTGCAAAGCAGTTGAATGTGTGCTTCTGTGGTCCCTAGTTTTGAAGTTTCATATTATCTTTGCTCAAAGTACATTTTCATTATGGTTGAGAGGTAGGAGTGTGCATTTTTTTTTAGCTATGATTAATTCCATTACTGTGCAGTACAATTGATGGTTCAACAAAAATACACTAATGTGGGAGATGATTACACATCGTGATCACCTACTAGGGGGACAACACCCAGGTGTGGTCCTTACCTAGGACTGGCTTCTCTTCCCTTTCACATTACTTGAGTATTGTCACCAGCAGCCACAGTGGAAGACCTAATTAGGATTTTGAATTAGGCATTTGGATAATTTACCTTTAAAAGAATAGATTTAAGCTTGATATGGAAGATTGGAAGAGCAAGAATGTGAATCATGGGAAGTTTAGCTTAAAGCTAGAAACTATTAATCACAAAACTAGTTTTCACAGCTGGGAATCTTACCATAGACTCATTCTAGTTCTTATCCCTCTGCTTGCTAAGGACTCTTTTATTTGGCTAATTATTTGAACACTTTGCTCTCTCTGAAGAAGGTTCCTGCCTATTGTCACATTAGCAGACATGTCAAAGGAGGCTGCAAGGAGGCCAGATGTCGAAACATTTGTCGACAAATGTGTCTTGTCTAATATGTCCATTTCTTCCCCCTTTTTGGATATTGAAGATTCTCTTCTGAAGAACTAAAATGAGGGCAAACCTGACTTTCTGGCAAGTTGAGATTGACTTCTGGGGAATGAAGCCAGCTTCATCAGAACCCTGTGATCCTGAACAGAGACACTCATGCTTGCCCCAGTTTGTACGAGGTCCTGAATTACTCCCGTGCATGTGATGCTGGAAGCAGATGGACAATGTTGCCTTGCCACCCAGGCTTATGCACACTAAAAAGGTACTTAGAGAGCACCAGCAGGACCTCAGGGAGGTAGAGACTATTTAGGAAACATACTCCATCTAACTAAAGCTGCCTATGAGTGAAACGAGACTGCCATTTCATAAATTCTGGAAAGAGTTCATGTGGTGGTGGTGTGTGTGCATGCCTCAAAGTCTTCTGTACTTCAATGGGACTTCTGAAATTTGCTAAGTTTGAGACTCTCTCTGTCTGTGTTGAACCCAGGGAAACTATCCTGTCACCAAGTTATGTGAGCTCCTCCTGGTCGTTAGTCTGTTCATGTCAGGAATTTTACATTGAACTGTAGCTCTGCTTATATGATACTTAAGATTTTTGCATATTCCTATGAAAACTTCATCTTGGGCATCTCAGTTATATTAAACAATAGAACAGAACAAAACAGAACAGAACAGAACAGAACAGAACTGAATATCCTTAAATTTATCCTAAGCGTTAACGGGGAACTAGAAGTCAGTGTCTCTTCTGATTGGTCTGGGGGCCTTGGAGTATGCTAGAGTATCTAGTCCTCCTTAAAAATACTTTATTTAAAACATTTATTGTTTTTCAGGAAGAGCATGTGTGTATCACAGGATACATATGGAAGTGAAAGAACATCTTGTAAGAAATAAATCCTCTCTTTCTACCAAATGCATCCTGGGAACTGAACTCAAGCCCTTAGGCTCTCCCTGGCCCTCTAGTTTTTGTTGAACTAATATTTTTTATGGAGGAAAGTTTAGTTTTGCCCTCTTTATTTTGCTCCCTTCTCATAGATTTAGTTTAAAAATCAAGTATCTGATGATCACCTTCCAGTGTCAAGAGCTGGAATAGAATGAAATTTAAACTCACACCTAGAAGTTAAGCACGGAACGCACATGGCCTCGTCCTTTGGCGAAGCCAAACTTAGATTCTACCATCTTGAGTGTGAGCTCTGAGCCGCTGCCACCATTCCTAAGGGTGGCTTTTAGTTTCTTTGAGCTGAAAACCATCTTCAGGGGAAATAGAATCATCTTGTGCTGAGGTGGGTTTTAGGAAGTCTTCTACCTTTCCCTGGCCACTTTGAAGTAATATGTGGAATTCTGAAGAATTCGGTGTCCATATTACACACTACTAACTGCTAAATAGTCACCTTTAGAACAAGAAAACAGACACCAGCAAAACCATTCTCACCAGCAAAACCCTACGATTCTCATATCATGGCAGATTCTTCAACTATTAATAACCTTAAGCCCCGGGATTCCTCTGCGCTCTTTTGCACAGCATTTAGATGTAGTAGGCCTTTACAAGTTTGACATAGAGTTCTATTAAACGACTTGGCTTTGAAGAGGCTCTTTACTCTATCCTATTCTGTTCTTTTGAGATGGAGGTCTTGTTATATAGCCTTTGATCTTTGCATCCTCTTGCCTCAGAGCAATAGTAGAATGGGCAGGCACCACCACACCCAGTGTTTTCTTTGTTTACTTCAATTCATGTGCTAACAGCACTGGCCTAGCTGTGAATAGGAAAAGTAGACAAAAATGGTGGGCAGCCCAGTTTTACCTTGCTAGGTATGAATAACCGCCCCTCAAAAACCCAGTGTTCCTTACCCATTCCTGCTCCTGTCAGGTTATTCGATCATCAGCAGATGAAAAACTAGACTTGATTCTTTTAAAAGATATTTTTAAAAAGATTAATTAATTAATTAATTTATATGAGCACTCTATTGGCATTTATGCCTGCATGTCAGAGAGCATTGGACAGAAGAGGGCCTCAGGTCCCATTAAAGACAGTTGTGGGAACTGAACTCAGGACCTCCAGAAGAGCAGCCAGTGCTCTTAACTGCTGAGCCGTCTCTCCAGCTCTAGAACTGATTCATTACTGTTTTTTCCTTCATCCTCATGTTGATCATTAAACCTGATGACTGTGCCAAGGACATGAGTCCTGAGGGCTACATTTCCCCTGTCACCCGCTGCCTGCCACGACCCCATCTAGGCCACTGTCCCTCTTGGCAGATCTACAGAGAATGCTCCCTACTTCTGCTTTTGTCTAGCAAGGAAGAGCGACGTGAAACTTTTCAGTCACCAGATCTCTGTAGGACCTCTCAGTGATTTCCTAGAGTACTTGTACAATGCAAAGATTCTAGACCATGGCCTCACAGACCTACTCTGGCCCATCTGATAGAGTACTGCTTCTATTTCAAACTCACTTTCTGCAACCCTAGGGACAGACTCGAATGTTCCTGAACAACCAAGACTTTGCCCCATTAAAACAACACAAAATAAAACAGAACAAAGCCTGCTCCCCTCCCCTGCAAAATAAAACAAAACAAATTCCTCCAGACCCCACAACTCTCTTTTTTAATTCTTTAATCCTTTTTACAGTGCAGTCTTCATTCCCCCATCCCCCTCCTGGACTGCCCCCCCCCATTCCCCACCTCATACTCCCACCCCTTCGTCTCATCTCTAAGAGGATGTCCCTACCCCCTATCCCCACCTCACCAGACCTCCCTGCTCCCTGGGGCCTCAAGTCTCTGGAGGGTTATGTACATCTTCTCTCACTGAGGCCAGACCAGGCAGTCCTCTGCTGTGTATGTGTTGGGTGTGTTGGGGGCCTCCTATCAGCTGATGTATGCTGCCTGGTTGACAGCTCAGTGTCTGAGAGATCTTGGGGGTCCAGGTCCATTGCAGCTGCTGGTCTTCCCATGGGGCTACCTTCCTCCTCAGCTTCTTCCAGCTTTTCCCCAATTCAACCAAAGGGGTCCCCTGCTTCTTTATATTGATTGGGTACTAGTATCTGCATCTGATTCTTTTAGCTGCTTGTTGGGCCTCTCCAAGGGCAGCCATGCTAGGCTCCTGTCAGTTGCCCTGCATGAAGCCAACCTCCTGGGGGACCTTCCTACTGTGGTGTCTTCAGAGAAGTAGACAAGCCGGTAATCTGCCCAGGGAGAAGGCCCTACGACTCTTGAACTGGGGCTGAAGATATGGTGTAATGGGCAGAATATGTGGATGACAGGTGGAATCAGAACTCCTAGAATCCCTGTAAGTGCTGGGTTGGGTGTGGAGTCCTGTTGAATCAATCAGATCCTTGTTCTGGAGACACCTTACTTCAAGATGTAAGGTGGAGGGCAATAGAAATAGACACTTAGCATCAACTTCTGGGACTCCCTGTGCAGTGCACAGAGGCCGTCTCCCAGGCCTACCCAGAGTATAAAAAGCAGAAGGTTCTTGCTGGGTGGAATCTTTGCTCTGTAATGGTGTGACATATCATGAATAGGAAGTTCCTCAGGGGAAAAGATACTATGTGCACCTTTTATTTTACATATGCTCGTGTTCCAGAGAGAGACATTTTATACGCATCTGTGTCAGTCTCTCAGTTGCTCTGTTTAGCACTCCATACTTGACACTCTGCATGGAAAGTATGAATTTCTGAGTCCTTTCAAGTTTGTTTAACTCCATCTGACAGCCCTTGCACTATTACCTTTACCAGGATATAATCTCCAAAAGAGTGGGGACAGGTGTGCCTTCCTCACTGCCATATTCACAGTTTGTGGGATGAATACCCAGGGAATAGTTATTTTTATTTTCTGTATTTGTATGTGCCCTTGCTCACTATGTGCACACAGTGCCTACAGGGGCTGGAAGGAAGAGAAGGAGGAGGGAGAGGAGGGGGAGGAGGGGGAGGGGGGGGGGGGAGGGGGGGGAGGGGGGGAGGGGGGGGGGGGGGGGGAGGGGGGGGGGGGGGGAGGGGGAGGAGGGGGGGAGGGGGGGGGGAGGGGGAGGGGGGGGGGGGGAGGAGGAGGAGGAGGAGGGGGGGAGGAGGAGGAGGAGGAGGAGGAGGAGGAGGAGGAGGAGGAGGAAGAGGAGGAGGAAGAGGAGGAGGAGGGAGGAGGCGGCCATAATGTCTGTGGATGCCCTGGAACTGGAACTTTGGCTGGATGTGAGCGGCCTTCTGACTGTTGGGAAACCAGTTCAGGTCTACTGGAAGTGCCTCAGCTGCTAAGCCTTCGATAAATTCCTTAGTTTAAAAAGTAATCTCAATGACTGAGTAATTTATCTTCATGAGATACTTAAGTTAAAAACAAAAGAAAGCCCCAGGGGTCAAAATATCACTACCATGATGCCTTTACAGCTAGGCATTCTGGGAACTAAGGACTGAGTGGGTTGCTGTGCCTTTCTCTTTGTACCACAGATTGCTTCTTATCTGTTACTTTCAGTTGAAAAAAGTTCATATTTTTTTCCTGATGATTCATTTTCACAAATTAGATTTTCTACATACTAATAGAAAAATAAATTCAATGATAAAACTTTTAAGGTTATCTGAGAGAAATGGAAATAAATTAACTCTGCAGAAGAGCAAAAGTAGACTTTTCTGATATCGTCCTGAGTCAAGAGGCAGTTTCAAATGTTCCATTAAGCACCAGGCAGCAGACTTTTGTGTCTTAGTAGTTTTTGTGCTAGTGTTTGAATTACAGTCCTAGAACTACTCTGAAAGGAAGGAACCAGAACCCCTTTTCAATCAGGCATTGTAAGTAGGCTTGTTGTTGTTACTGTTCATTATCGGGGTCTCCTGCAGACCTCAGTCTGGCTTCAAACTTGTAGTAAGCCTGCCTTAGCCGGCTGAGTGCCAGGATTATTGAATGGTGTGCCTGTGAGACGGTCACAGTTCTCATTAGATGTTTAAATATTTAAGGAAGGCTCCCCAGGGAATTCATAGAAGAGCAGAAATATGAACTACTCTCTCATGAGATGTATCTATTTTTTTTTTCTGAGTGCCGTGAAGATGTAGAAACGTAGATGGCAAAATCCTGTTAGGGGATACAGGAAGCCTTCAGAATGGGCTATTTGTTGTATAATAATATATAAAAAGACATTCACATCTGTGTATCACCTGAGGAAAAAAGGAGGGACACATTTATCTAAAGTACTTAATTATTCAAATGGTTGCGTCTCTAATGGTGGAATTTGGGGGTGCTAATCTTGATGAAGCAGCTACTTGAGAGCATCTTGCCAGTGCCATTTGCTGGTTCACTCATCTCACTCAGAGAGCCCCCAAGTCAATAAACTGTAAGGAAGAGTTGGAGATGTCTAAGTTCAGCGGTGAACAAAACATGAAGATTTGTAAGAACCAGCAGAGAGAGGAAGGAGGGAGGGAGAAAGGTGAGAGAGAGGAGAAGAGAAGGAAGAGGATGAAAGGAGAGAGAAGCAAGAGCAAGGAGAGAAAAGAAAACCAAACATAGATGGAAATGCATTCCTGGATTTGAAAGTCCTCATACACTGAAGGCTCGGACGCAGCGAGAACAAACATAGCTAAGCTTTTCTCATTTATCTCAATTTACTAAGCACATTAGCTTCCCGTGGTTCCATCCAGCAGGCCCTTTGAAGGCAAAGGGTACATCTTGTACTTTAGTTGCTGGGGTAATTTACGTGGTTGACAATTGTTTCTAGAGTAGGTAGTGCCTGGGACCCCTCTGAGATCTTCGTACCTTCTCCAGTCCTCAGCCATTCTGTCACGTAGGCTGCATAGATCACCAAGGCACAGAGAACCTTGCACCACGTCACCCTCTGGAGCACAGACTTCACACTATTTTGCCACTCAGGGCTTCCTCTGTGCAAACACATTTGACTTACGTTACAGAGACTCAAATCACAAAGCAGTTAAAAATTGCAAATCAAATGCTCACAAGTTCCGATTATTTTTAGTTTATCAAGAAAAAATTTTCATGCTGTCAGAGATAGATATGTTGTGCATAAATTATGGCACACGCTTCTTTCAGAAATTTTTGGATATAAGTTATTGTCATTAAACATGGTGAAGTGGCCTAGATTTACCTGAGCTTAGAAGTCCTGCTGAAATACATAACCTGTGGAAATGTCTCCTTAAATTCCACTAGTTTTGTTCTATAGAATTTGCCCCATAATTCGTATGTTCTATATAGTTACCAGCTGGGTTTCCTTGGGACAGTTTTATTCATTCTCTGCCAGAGGACTATGAGGGGACTGTGTGTAGCTTGGGCATGGATAAACAGTGTGGCGTGTATTTTTTTATATGTAGGTCCATTTAGCGTCTCTAAGGAAAAAGAGAAAACAAGTGTACCTAGCTTTGTTGCTGACACACACACACACACACACACACACACACACACACACACACACAGAGAGAGAGAGAGAGAGAGAGAGAGAGAGAGAGAGAGAGAGAGAGACTTAATACTTTTTGTTAGTTTAACAAATCAGCCCTTGTTTTCCATGTACCTATAGGTTATCCACCTATGGAGCCAGCAGGTCATTATAAGTTTCCTGGTCCTGGAGAGCTATGTATGTAATTCAAAGCAGAATATTAAAATTTTAGTTTATTTGAGCCATGTTGCTTCACATATTGCCTTTCAGTCATTTCAACATTTCTGAGCACGGCCCACAGGATTACCTGTTTAGTGTGTTACCTGTTTAGTTCACACTTTATAGACAGGTTTATAGATGGTCCAACCCCCCTAGTCAAAACATCATATTTGGAAACACCTTACAAGTATAGTTACTAGGACAAGAAAGGCATTCTCCCTCAGAATATCTTTTCTTAAGCACCATTATCAAATTTCAAGGCAGAATAAATGCATATTACAGCAGTGACCAAGAACCCCAAGTAAATATTAGAAATATTTATTTACCAAACACTAGGCTTTTTTCATTTTGTGGTGACATTTTTTTCTCTGTTACTAGTAATTTAAGACTGGTGTGAGGTGGAATCTTAAATCTTAATATTCATTTTCCTGGTTGCTGTGTACGCCGACACTTTTAAGATGTGTTTTATGTATGTCAGTGCTGTTATTGTTGTGGCTCTGAAATGAAATTCTTCAGTCTTTCTGTTCAGGATTGCTTTTGGTCTTTTGTGGATTCCATATAGATTTTAAGATTATTTTTTCCCTGTCTCCATGAAGAATGGTCCTAGGATTTTGATTAGGATCATTTTGAGTCTGTAAAGTGCTTTTGATAGGCTGGTTGTAACCTTATTCCTTGAGCCTGGAAGGTCTTTTCATCTCTTAATTTCTTAATTTCTTTCTCTGGCATTTTAAGTTTTCATTGTGGAGGTCTCATTTCCCTAGCATGAGTACTGTTTCCTGTTTTCTTTTTCAGTGTGTTTGTCACTGGTGTATGTGAAAGCTACTGGTTTTGTGTTAATCTTACTTTCTACCACTTTGTTGAAAGTGCTTGTCACAATTCTAAGATTCATGTGATGGAGCCTTTGTGGTCTCTTATGTATAGAATCACATATGGAGACTTCGTTGACTCTTATGTATACAATCCTATCTCGAGTTAGGGTTCTTTGGTTTCCTGTTTCCACATTGGTGTCCTTTGTATTTCCTCCCCTTTTGTTGTTGTAGTAAAGACTTCATAGAATAGGAACAGAGAGAGTGGACACTTGCTTTCTTTTGAATTTTAGTGGGATCAAAACACCTTGATTTCCCTTCTCCATCTAGAATGGTATTGGCTATTGTGTTGTCATATAGACTTCATTATGTTAAGATATTTAAGATGTGTGCTTCCTTCCTAACTCTTTCCATGTTTTCATGAAGAAGGCATGTTTGGCTTTTGTTCCAGTTGTTTTCTTCATGAACTGAGATGACCATATGATCTTTTCATTAATGGATGCAGAGAAAAGCTAAAATAACAGCAAACCCCCCCAACCCGCCCAATCCCCCCAAAACCTTAAATTCAGACATCAATACAGGCCTGTAAAATTTTTTTAGTTTAAAAATTTATCATCTGGGTTCTATTTTTCCATGTCATTTTTTTTCTCAAGAAACAGTTGGGCATTTTTTCTTTTTTTTTGCAGCCTTATCGTTTGTTGCTATGGGATTCAGTTTTCTCTGCCACAGCAGCAAATTGCAAGCTGATATTTCAATGGACTAAAGGGATGAATATGTCTATAAAGTATCCAAGTTGCAAATTGAAAAAGCATTGCTAAGAGGCAGGCATGAGTTTTCCTACTATCATCCTACAATAATCTCAAATCTTTTCCCAACAAGGCAAAGCTTATTTAACTGATGTTTGAGGCCGTCCCAGAGAGGGATGGTCAGTATCTAGGAAGACAGGAGCAACGAGTCAGAGAAGCTGGGCACGGCTGATGCTATCGTGGGAGTGTAGATGGAGCAGCAGGTCTAGAAATCTTTGCATGTTTGCAGGAAGTGACATGGGAACACACGACTGGGACCCTTCTATAGATCCTGGAATTCACTTCTAGGACCACAGTTCTTAAAAAATTTTAAAGGAAAAAAGGACTTCATGACCACAGGAACCAGAGGTACTGGGCAACAAGAGATACAGTCATGGGATGGTGTTCTGATCAACTATAAGAAGGTTCCTTTCCTAGAGTTAAGTGCAAATCAAAATAAGTCCTGAACTTAGGCTGACTTCTTATGCTTTTCCTCAAGTAGAGGAAAGTTGGCCTATCTCTGATTTGAGCATAGTTGAGACACAATGGTATGGTTTATTTGAGCTAAACAGTCAAAAAATGTATTTCCTTGCCAAATCTCTCTCCTCTTTCATCTACTTGTAACACCAACATCAGGATATTAAATTATTCCAGTGGTTCATCAAGCCCGGTGATATATGATTGTGAAGTGGAAGTTTCTGGTTATGTCACTGATGCAGACTCACACGGTATTTTGCTGAGGCAAGAACCGTGGAAGGACACATGGTGTTTGGAGAGAGATTAAATAGGACTCAGTGGATACTGAAGGGGGCGCTTGCATAGTCTTGCGATTCTTCATTGGTCTCGCAACTTCACTGATCTTCACTTCATCAAGAGGGGCACGGCAGAGAACTCCTGACATTCTGGCGTGTCCTGGTCACTCCCGCTGACTCGTGTGGATTCATTGGAGGCCTGGTGGGTTCTGCTGGATCATGTAGTCATTGCTGATTCATGTTTAGCGACACTTTTAGACTAGACTATTGGTATCCTGACAAACAGAAATTCAAATCACCCCTTCCCCCTAAACTACTTCTAAACAGATCAGCATCCCCTTGTCCTATTTACCATCTTCTCTCCCCTGCCTTTGGATGATGGTGGTCTAGGGGGAGGGGGGGTTAAGAGTTTAAAAATCCTTATTAAAAGTACGTTTAAAAGAAAACTAAGTCTACCTAATTTATATGTAACTTTCTTTTTAAAAGATAGGGTTTTCTTTGTAAAAGAATTTATGATGTCAAAACAACCCGCAAACAATCTCTTTAACGCAGCAACTCCACTGTTGGTCACAGGGAGCAAACAGCTGAGCATAGACCCTTTTCATGTAAATTTGTGATGATACACATATCTTTTGTTTTTTTCCTGAGTGGGAGCCCAAGAAACTATTCAAAAGGATAGTTTATCAGGACAGGGAATCTTGGGAGAGGCAAATACAGTTCAATTTCACTAACTTTGATCATGTTCTATTATTTCAAAAGTGGATAACCCACCCTCAGAACAAAAGGACTGTGGGCAGAGTTTCTTTTTTTTTCCTATGAGGCCTCCTTCTCTTTCCGTATGTAGCTATGAACGTGCACACATTCTGAACATTAATAAGTGTCACTGTTCTCTTAGTATGGAAACAGGATTTTTTTTCTTTTGATAAATCAAGTCTAGTGAAAATTGTATCAAGCTAATTCTATATGCCAAACATTGACTTACTAGCCCCCATTTTTTAAAAAATCATTTTGATGTATTTTGTAGCTAAAAAGACACAACTCTGCAGTTGCTTATTGAATTGTCAGTTGGCATGGACCCAGGTTGCATATGCCTTTAAAAACTATACTAAAAAGGACTACATGTATCTAAAAATGGAAGAAATGCTTTCTGGTTAATTTGTTTTTAAATTTTTTTTATCTGTGCTTCTAGTCGTGACCCTATACATCTTATAAAAATAAAGAAACCAAGACTAAAGCAGCTGCATACATATTTTCGGTCGTTGTTCACAGAGAAAATAGCTACTTTGGCCCCGAATTTCAGACGCCACGTTGATACCAGTAATTTGGAGACATTATTAAGTCAAAAATGTCCCTTACCATGACTGGTCTGCTCCAGTCAACCAGCATGTCTTCTCAGTTCTGTATTCTAAGAGGCTGAGCTCTGCTCCAAGGAGGGTAACTTGGGCTTGGTTGTCCGGTACACAATGCGGGCATTACCGCACACGACCTCTCTTCCTGGGGATAATAGCACAGCTGGGCTGCCAATTGGGCTGAGGAGAATGACGTCAGGTTTGTTTTTCTGCCAGCAATGCTGAAAGGCCAAAGCAAGTTTGCTTCTGCTGGAGGAGACGGGATCCTAATGGATATTTTGCTATTATGCAACTTTGGCTTGGTCCAAATCTTGGCGTGCTTTTGTAAGCACTGATGAAATCTGGGGTGGCGTTTCAGATGGGGGTGCAGTTTAGACCTGTGGGATTTTTCTGTGCACACTGCTACAGGGAGTCGGGTGGTTAGGCTATGATTAAATGACAACGCTGACTGGAAAACAAACACTACGGTGTTCCTTTGTAGCTTTGGTACTGTCTTGGAGATGGTGAGGGAACAGTCTCCCCACTGAGGTAATACTGCATTAACCTCAAGAACATGCATGAACTCTTCTACTTTTTAAATTTATTTTTCTATTGCTTTAGCTTTTGAGTCTTCTTTCATGGAGATTATTCTGAGTATGTGTGTGTGTGTGTGTGTGTGCGTGTGTGTGTGTGTGTGTGTGTGTGTATGTGTATGTGTGCATATACATTTCTCATTTTCTTTTTGTCTTTTGCTTTCTCGTTATGCACTCAACACTGCGGACATTAAATAGACCCTAAGACGAAATATAGCAGTAGTCCTTCTTGGAAATAGAAGGTGCCATTAGCTGCCATAGCCTTCTGAAGGGGCCTGGGAAAAGGTGTACAAAACCTGATTTGCTCCAGCTTTTCTTCAAGATGTAAGGTATTTGTAGTTCCACGGAAGGTTCCCTTCTACTACTTAATAATATATTTTTATTATTCAGTACCATCAAAGTTTGAAAATGAAACCCAGAGCCTACTGCTATAGCCTGTTCTTTCAGCACACAAGAGCCAGGAGGATCATAAGGTCAGGTCCAGCCTTGACCACATGACATACTTGAGGCTAGCCTGGGCTACACCACAAATTAAGTCCAGAATGGGCCTCAGAAAAGACCATGTCTAGAAACAAAGTTTTAGAGGTAAATGTTTGCTTTTTCATACTTTGTATCTGGCCCTTTTGAACACTTTTTCTTTCCATTTGTAGGGTGTTCTTTCTTTGCTATAAAACAGATTTGGGTTTATGGGTTTTAAAATTTAGCGTGTGTGCGTGTGTGTGTGTGTGTGTGTGTGTGCATGTGTGTTTGTGTGCATGTGTGCATGTGTTTGTGTGTATGCATGCACGCACACACACGTATACTTACTCATTCACTGATGTGAAGATCAGAGGACACTCCTGGTACAGTTACTTAGGTTCTCTTGTTATTCTTGATTTTTGAGACAGGATTTTCCCCTGGCACCTGAAGCTTGCATTTCAGGCTGGCTTGACCGGCTGGACAGTAGCCCTCAGGTGTCTGCTTGTCTCCCCTCTCCAAGGCTACGATTTACATGTATGTACTGCCACGCCCGGCCTTGACATGCGTCCTGGGGATCCTGTTTACTCAGCAAGTGCTTTGCCAATCCCCATCTCCCCAGACCTTCTCGTTTCCCTCTGTAATAATACTTATCTCAATTATGATCATTACAGATGCACATTTGTAATACATACAGATAATTTATGAGCCAGTGTATATAATTATTAGCACAAAAGATCATGAGCATAGATTTCTCTGTATCCCTGCTGAACCAACAACACAGCCCTCTCTGATATCCCCAAACAAATAACTGTAAATATTGTCAACTTGTAAATTTCCAGATGGTTTTACATTTTAATGGGCCATTAATGACATTGAAAAGCACATTAAATATGATTGGAAATCTCTAATCTATCATATTATAGAGAAGCGACAGCTTACCAATTTTAAACCAATTCCCGGTCATTGCTATTTCAAAGTCCAGTTAGAATCAATGGATGTGTGCATGTTCTGTATGCTAGGCCAGCTGTGTTTTTCCACTGTGAACACAAATTGCAGCCAATCAACTCGCACACATCTGTCTGTTTGATTCTATTTTCCTGTATTTCTTTAAGGGATTTGTTAATTTCCTTTTTAAAGGCCTCCACCCATCTTCATAAGATTGGATTTCAGGTCATTTTCTTATGCCTCAGCTTGCTGTAGTAGGAGAGCTGGACTCTGGTGGTGTCACAGAGCCCTGGTGTTTGTTGACGGTGTTTTCACACTGGCCTTCAGCCCTCTGTGTTTCTCAGTCATTACAAGTATAGATGCTTATTTCTGAATTTATCTTTGTTGGATGGGTGATTTTTGGACTCTTTACCCCACCCCACCCCCAACCCCCTTGGTTTCTGTTCCTCTGTCTTCTGGCCCGAGTGGCCTGGTGTTCTTGTGACTAGCGAGTCTTCAGGTGTGGTATCTATCTATCTCTCTGAGGTTTTTCTGGCCTATGTGGCTTCTCGGGTTTTGGATGCTTCTCTTGCCTCTGGGATCCCTAGTACCAGTGTGGCCTGGTAACATGGACTCCTGGCGAGCAGGCAGAGTTATGGGCCAGATGATGGAGTTCAGGGGGTGGGGTGGGTTTTAAGGGGTCTTGGCAGAGACTTACCTGGTTGTCCCTGGTGGTGGTGGGCCTCCGGGAGTGTATGCAGAGTTGTGGTCTGGAAAGTGGAGCACAGGGACAGGACGCAGTTTCCCCACATGTGTCTTTACTCATACAGGTTTTCCCAATACAGTTTCACTTTGGGGCTTTAAAATACTGTCCAAGAACTAAAGCAGTTTGTAAGAAGATCGCCTTAAATCTCCGGTGTAGGCTGAGCAGCTCTGCAATGTTTATTGGAGATAATTAGTAGTTCTCTCAAGCTTTGAACAAACGAAGCAGCTTTCTATTGGGAAAAAAATTGAGCCTTCCCCTTTTCTGATCTCTGATGTTCTATATCAAAATGCTATTTAGGATGTATAAGCACAGGGATTACTACCTTATCCTGTCCCTCCATATCTACTGTAAAATACTGAACTGACGTTGTCTGTTTCATTTATTCCAATTTTCAACTGAATATTAGATATGAATCATAACCTAAAATATAAAACGTAGCATAATTATATATTCCTTATACTCTAGCTCTCTTATTGTACCTAAAAACCCATTTGTGCTATTTCCTGTTTATATTGAACAGACGTCATCCAAATAGACAAAGGTATCCTAAAATCAGTGCATATCTTGGCCCCAAGGGAAAAAAAAATCAATTGAAAGTAGCCTGTCTACTCCTGCTGTTCCTACAGACGGATACCTTAGGAAATGTAACAGTCACAGAAATTATAAGATAGCCCCGAAAGGGAAACACAGGCTAACACACATCAAATAGAATGACCCAAGGGAATATTATCTTCTGGATTCCACCTTCTCAGATCATCCTGCTGGAGTTCTGTGCCTTTCCAGGCATAAATCAGCTAGCAAGTTGCAGCCGTCACCCAAAGAGATACTTATTAGAAGGGACGATCTAAGTGTAGGAAAATACAAAATGGCATTTAGTAAATGTGTATGTGTCATGGTTAGGTCTCTGTAGGGCACATATAACCATTCCCTCCCATAAAGTATAAAAACCCCAATACTAAAAAGGGTTAAGGAATATTGTGCAAAAGTGTTTTTAAGTTAGATATGTGGTCAGCAAAGCTTTAATTCATCTTTCAGGAGAAAGGTATGTGAATCATTGCTACAAACTGTTGTGTGTATGGCTTACAGATGTGAGGTTGTTTTTCTGTTGGGTTTTGGAGAAGATTATTTCTGATGGTCACCGGTGATGTTCCTGGCTTGTTTGTGTGCTCCTGGATCCTCATTCATTCTGAAACTCTCTCTAGGAACTGTAAATGTTTTTACTCCTATGTTAGGCTTCATAGACTTAAATATACATGCATTTCTACACACATGTAAGTTCAGTGCTTCCCCTTGGACATGCATCCGAAGGTGACTGAGCAAACACGCATGAATTCTGAAAGAATTTCCCACTATAACACACAGCCTCTATTGTATAAGCACAAACCATGCCTGTGATGTAACATAACTCAGAGTGATGAATGGTTTTGTGAATAAATTTGAGCCCTAGGATATTTTATTCTGGATTTTGATATCTGTTTATATAAATATCTAAGGCTATATAGTTGACTTTACTATCCACAGTTTAGTGTTCTGTATTGGATTAATCATATAAATCATGGTTCCTAACAGATATTTAGGCCCTAGATTGGTCAAGCAAAGGTGGAAGGTAGAATAATACTGTTGGAGTACTTTTCTGTTTTTCATGTTTGAAAACTCTTTAAATGAGTTTCTCTGCATTTGGTCTTGCCAGATCTCTACATCTGGGGACCACTGCTGGCTCCTGCTACTTAATAACTATGGCAAAGGAACATTATGTAGAGATCGAAGGCAGATGTGTAATTTTAATTTTAAAATTGCTCGTGTGAGTGTGAGACAGAATTTGAGGATGGCTAGGGTGAGGTGGTTTTGTGTGACAATTTATCATAAAATATTTTTTCTAATGTCTATGAATAAGAATTTTCAACCCTATTTTCAACCTCTAATAAGGAAGTGAGAAACTTATAACTTATAATTGGATGAAGCATCACAGCCCTACATGCAAAGGTTAATACCATTTGTGAAATTACTGACATTAACGAAATTGAAACACAGTAAAGGACCCAGAGTATCTGTGGAACTACATTAGAACCAGCTGAGGGATTTGTTGATAGTGGCATTGCTTTTCAATATAGAGAAGGTGACAAAATCCTTTCCTTGCGCATTGTTAAATAAAGTATGTAAGCATTTATCACAATAGTTAACACACATATGTCATCTGTCTATCATCTATCCACCATAATTGTCCTCATCCTCATCACCATCATCATCACCATCCTCCTCCATCATCATCACCAACCTCCATAATCATCATCATCCATCATCACCATCATCCTCCATCATCACCCTCATCCTCCATCTTCATCATCTTCCTCCTCCTCCTCATCACCATCATCCTCCATCATCACCCTCATCCTCCATCATCACCCTCATCCTCCATCATCATCATCATCCATCATCACCATCATCCTCCATCCTCCATCATCATCATCATCATCATCATCATCTATCATCACCATCATCCTCCATCATCACCCTCATCCTCCATCATCATCATCATCACCATCCTCCATCATCATCATCATCCATCATCACCATCATCCTCCATCCTCATCACCATCATCCTCCATCATCACCCTCATCCTCCATCATCATCACCCATCATCACCATCATCCTCCATCCTCCTCACCATCATCCTCCATCATCACCATCCTCCTCCATCTTCATCACCATCCTCCATCATCAACATCATCCATCATCACCATCATCCTCCATCCTCCATCCTCATCACCATCATCCTCCATCATCACCCTTCTCATCGTCATCGTCATCATCTAATTATGTTTGTTTTAGATGAGTCTCTGCCCAGGATGACCTAGAACACATGAGCTACCTCTTCCATCAGAACCTGAGTGCTAGGCTTGCAGGTGTGAGCCATCATACTCTGATTATGTGTTTATTTTTAATTGACCGTGGTAACTGCCTGTACCTTTTATGCGATGCAGTATGAAATTTCGACACACGTATACAGTGAATGGTAAGACCTGAGTAATTGGGTACAAATTCCCACCTCAGACATTTCTGAGGTTATTTACTTTGGCGTCCTTTGGGAAAATTCACCATCCTTTTCTAACCCTATTAAAATATTCAGTTAATTCTAATGGAGTTTTTGAAAGTGATTTTTATCACCAACCACAAATAGAATGCTTTTATATGTCAATATTTTAGTAGATTTACTAACATTAACGTATTACTGTTGGATTATTATACTGCTTATTAGATTTTAGTGGCACATAATGTCTTTAAACAAAACCAAATGATTTGCTAGAAATGAGTCAATAAATAACTTTTTGAAGGTTTATTTTACTTTTCAGAATCACGTGTATCATATATTTCTGTGTGGAGTTTGAGCTGAGCATACGAGTGTAGGTGTTGAGAAGCTAAGAAGTCACATCCCCCTGGAGCTCAGAGGCAGTAGTGAGTCACCTTATGTGGGTGCTGAAAAATCGAGCGCAGTTCTCCTACAAGAGTAACACACATTTTTAACTCCCAAACACCTCTGCTGCCTCCAGTAGATAACTTCTAATGCAGCTTTTAATGGAACCGTAAGTGGTTATTGTATGTGTCAGAAATAAATGGCAGGTTTTGGTAAACACTGACTGGCCCCTCAAGGAGCCACTGAGTACAGCCACTTAAGCTTACTGCACCCTCTGAAGAGACTCAGACTGCTGGCAGCTTCTTATGCTCAGTGGATTTCAAAGGCTGGAGCCAGATATTTACAAAGCCCAGAGCAAGGTTACCAGGGAACTGCTGACAGACTTTAGACATCGTTTTGATAATGCTCTGTCCCTGTCAGGTACCACTCCCGCGCAAGGTGTGGCTGCAGCCACTGTAGACCTACAGGCCTGGGTCTTTTATCTGAAAATGGATCCTGCCGCCTCTTTTCATCAGACTGGTGATCTTTAGCCAGAGCAGAAGTGGAGCAAGTGAGGCTCAGGAGGAGGGCTGCTTCTCCACTTATCACTTGCAGACTGCTCTTGGCCGACTCTGCTTACATGGCTTCTTGTGTCTCGCCCAACCATGGATTAATAATTCATCACATTGTCTGCCCTTATAGAAAGTGAGAGACGTCACCGCAGTAATTTGCCATTCACTCTGTCTCTTAGGGCAATCTGGCTTCTGTGCTTCTTCCCTTCTGTTGGGAAGACTTCTCTGTTCTCATCTTGGGAAGGTTTCCTGTCTGCCATTATGCATTCAGCAACTTTCCCCCCCTCCAGGATCTTTGGTATAGAGGAAACATATGCTACCCTATAATTGAAGGAGTTTGCTTAAGAGTATTTTTCTTTGATTTTGTTTGACATAGGATACTTGCTGAAATTATGATCAAAAGATGACAGGAAGTAATAAATTAAAACCTCTCTTTCTCTCCTCTCTTCTCTCTCTCTCTCTCTCTCTCTCTCTCTCTCTCTCTCTCTCTCTGTATATACTTACATATGTTTCCAATGCTTCCCAGCGATGTTGGTAATTAGAGTATTGTTATCACCCATTCTCTACTTTCTATGCTCTGCTGTTTATCTGCTTCTCTTTCTGGTAATTTCTTTCCCAAGGAGTAATTAAATTTCTAAATATTCAAATTACATAGAAATTCAATTAAACACGCGACACAACCACAGTTTGTTTCCTAGAAACAAGGATAGATAAAGAGTGATGGCCCCTGTTCTTTATGCACTCTAACCTCCGAGCACACGCAGAAGTCATTTTATTGTAGGAGAGCATTTAATGGCGCCGTAGAAAAATAGGCAGATGAACATTCAGGAGGGATTTAACTGAAGAGTCCATCCATGATCAGAAGGCGAAAGTTAATATGTTCTTTCCTCCAAAGTGTGGATAGTAGCATCATGTGGCTCTGGGACCTTAAACTTCAGCTTGTGACTTCTGGTTTCTTTTAGTTCACCAGTATCACTCTACAAATTCATCTAAAGTGACAATTTCCTGAGTCTTTCATTTTTCAACCCAAGTCTAACTCTCTGTTTCCTTGATCGTTTGTATTTTCAAGGGTCAGCACTTTCTCACAAGTGGCTGTCTCTTTCTTTGCTCTGCACTACCAACTCTGTAAGGGCTCCTTTGGACCAGTCTAGCCCTCTGCCTTCTATGTTCCTCTCTGTGTTGGTACATCTACAAATTAGCTTTCTGTGCCCTTAGTCAGAACATTGTTTGCTTTCTCCTCTCTCTCTCTCTCTCTCTCTCTCTCTCTCTCTCTCTCTCTCTCTCTCTCTCTCTCTTTCTCTCTCTCTCAATATGTATCGATGAACAGTGTATATAGTTTTTTGTGTGCCCTTGATAAACTTCCCCCTTTAAGCGCATTGCACATCTTCCTAGTGGATAATACATTCCTCCTTCAATATTGACCTTGTATAGCTGATTGAGCTTGGATTTACAGTCTTAGCATGCCACCAAATATGCAGATAATGTATTAATTGATGTCATTCACGTGCCAAAACAGTCAACATAAGGAATGTAAGGGTGGGAGTGTTTTGCTCATAGTTTGAGGGTACAGTCCATTAGAGTGGAGAGTCATGGCGGTGGGTGCATGAAGTAGCTGGTCACAGGGCATCCCCAGCCAGGAAGCAGAGATGGGTGGATGCGGGTACTCAGTCCACTCTCACCTATTATCCAGTTTAGATTGTGTTTGAGCCTTTGCACCTCTGTTTAACTCGGTCTAGGAACTCACCAACAATGCTTAAGTTGTTCATTTTCTAGGTGACTGTAGATTCTGTCACGTTGACAATCCATAGTAACTGTCATGATCTTCCTGTTTTTAATTTCAATTCTAATCTTATAATGTCACTGAGTGATTTGTAATATGTCCCAACCAAATTATAATCCCAGGAGTCAGATGAACTGAAATGCTAAATCCGGTTGACGTGTTACATCTGCGGTTTTAATTTTGACTGCTTTATTCTCTTTGTTCACGTTGCCACCATCTTAAAACAAAGTCTCATTATATGATTGCAAACTGAGTCCTCTTCACCCAGTCTTTTCCAACTGTCATTCTTTTCTTTCAGTTTTTAGAGCATTCTTTTCAAACTTGAACTATGAGTAAGAAACTGACTCTCTAACAGGTGCCTCGTCTTCCCCGTTACCTTGAAGATAAAGTTAAACTCTTTATCAAGAAACACAGTCTTGTGTGAATGGGCCCTACTTCTTCAGTCACATGTTAGCTAATTCCTTCTCAGTTCTCTCCATGATTACAGGCTGGTAGTTCCTTAGGCTATAATGTGATTATATTTCCATGTAGCAAGTATTTGTTTTTCCCAATGAGAATATAGTGGGACTTTTTGAATGGTCCTCATATTCTTGGGTCTTTGCTAAATCCTCTGCTGGTATCCAGGAATGCAAAATTGACTAGAGTGATCCCATTAGGATGAATGGACACACAGACTGAAGAATGAAGAGCTTTGTCTGGTGTCAGTAAAGCTTGGACCATGTCTCCTTTGCTCACTGATGTCTGAGAATATCTAGATAATGACTACTGCATAATCCCACAACTCCAATAATGGCAGTAGGAATCATAATGGCTATTACCTGTATAGTGTGTGTGTGTGTGTGTGTGTGCATTTATGTGTGTGTGCTTTTGTGTGAGTATGTGTGCATTTGTGTGTGTGCATTTATGTGTATGTGCTTTTGTGTGTGTACACTTATGTGTGTGAATTTATGTGTGTGTGTGCATTTGTGTGTATGTGTGTGTGCACGTGTGCATGTAAGCCAGGCATTATTTGAAATGGTTTTACTTATGCTATCATATTTAATCATTAAAACTACTATGGGGGCTTTAAGAACTCTTATTTCTATTTACTAATGAGGAAATAGGGGAAGTTGCATGTTTATATAACATGTCATATAAATGCACATTCAGGATGCATATGTTGCATTTGTAAAATAAAAAGGATCGAACCCTTTTTACTTTTACTAACAGCTGTCACTTTGGATATTTGTCCCCCAAAACTCACATTTTAAAAGTTACCAGGGTGAAACTGTTAAGAAATAGTAAAACCTGCATTAAATGGGTCCCAGCGGGAGGTCTTTGGGTACTATCTTGAAGCATGTAGTGAGACTGTCTCTTTCCTTCCCGCTCTTTTCTTCCTAGCTCAGCAGTTCCACAGTTTCCTTTACTGTGCACTCCTGTGGTGACTTGCTGCCTTCTCAGAAGCCCAGGGCCGTGGAACCATTGGCCATGCCCTGAACTCTCCAAAGCTGGAAGACAGCATAATCCGTGTGTCTTAGAGTGTAAATTGCTATGAGTCCTTCCCTCTAGTGGCAGTGATATGGCCATCTCTACTGTGTCAGAAAAGTCCTTCTAGATTATTCCTTGCAAAAGAAAAAGCATATAGCAAGAAGGTGCATGAGAACAAAGTTTTCAGAGTTCTGATTAGAGGCGTTAATGAAGAGAGATGGCAGGGGAGCAAGAAATGGTGTCCCCAGCTTTGGAAGTGTAACTAGAAAATAAGAAGTTGTTTCTTTAATTTGTAAATAATTTGGTGTTCAAACATATCTGCTCATCTTATCATGTCTTTGTCCCGTGCTTTATTTAATTCTCTTGTTTTTGGGAATCACTTATCTTCCCAGACGGGCCACCATCTCAAGAGTAAATAGGATTCAGTTAGAAGAAGGGATAGATGGTCTCTGGTATTTATCATCACAACTGATTCCATTGTATGCAGTGCTCTGTTCAAGGTTACATCTCCCAGCCCTCATCTTCTTCTGCTGGGTAGCGGCTCCCAAACCAGCCCATGCAACTTCCCACATCTGCATTAAACATAACCATGCTTAAACAGATTAGTTCATGAAAGCTTCCAGCATAAGCCACACATGTATTAAATAGACAAATTCTGAGATCTTTGGCATTTGATCCATGTCTTTGACTTTGTTAATCTTGTCTGAGTCTTTTGGATATTCTGAAAGGTTTAATCTTAAATGTTTGGAATTGTATTCTGAAATCCCTAATTCCTTTCTCTTGGATTGGTCCTTCTGTGAACCCATTCATTATCTCTCCATAGATAGACTTTGCCCAGACATGTCAGCAACAGCAACCTTTGAATCATTAAAAGTATGGGCTATGTCCTCTAAGTTTCCTCATAGTGAAGCCTTTCTACTGGCCACCTTAAAAGTGTTTAGTCATACAGAGCCCCATCAGCTAAGATGAAGAGAGAGGACGTCCTGCAAAGGTTCTTCAGTGTAAGGCTCTTGTTTTGAGAGAGGACATCAATGCATCTGTGAAGGCTTGCTGAAAGGCCTAATGATCTAGGCTACTGATTGCTTTCCCTACAGACTCAGGTCTCTCTAAAGCTGGCACTGTGCCTCTTCATCTTTACTTCCCTAGGGAGGACCGGATATGTTTCACATGATAATAAAGGGCTGAGTTGTAATCCCTTTACCAAGACACAGACATATGTTGTTGGGTAAGCTCATGCTATTGCTATTTACTCTTTCACCATTTCTACCAGAAGCATGGCCTTTCTGCCCCATAGATATCCATGGGTTTCCTGTACTTTTGAAGATTACCAGAGAGAATAAAGTATGGGTGGAAGGCACGGCTGCTCCATTGCTAAGGGGGTAGGGAAGATTATATGGCAGACCAAAGTCATAACCGGTTTAGAAAATGATTTAAAAAATGCTTTAGAAATTACAAAGCTTGTATTTAAAAGGTAGTATTTAAATGCCAGAAGGTCAAAGAAATCCAGGCACTGTAAGAAGTTCTGATTAACAAAGAAGCAGAGGTTCTATGCTCATGCGGTTTCCTTGTTGAAATATAAACATCTGAGGCTTGAATGACCTTCTACATCTCAGCCTCTAGGATTTCAGGCCTATATCTGGAATTATAGGCAGCATCACCCTGGTTGTGATGGCTGTGCACCACCAGAAACAGCACTCTGATACCATCAGCCAAGAGTTGAAAGCTTGCCATCTCACGCTAAGAAGGATGCTGAAGTTGCTCTCAGACCCTCATCAGACCGTCTCAATAGTTGTATGTAGGTTTATGTATGCATGCATGTTTATATGCATTTAAAGCAAATGCTTTGCTCATGTATATGAGTTCAAATCCCAGACCACAATGAAGTGAAGAATCAAGAAATTATCTAACTTCATAGATCTTTCTTTCTTTCTTTCTTTTTTATTAACTTGAATATTTCTTATATACATTTCGAGTGTTATTCCCTTTCCCGGTTTCCGGGCAAACATCCCCCTCCCCCCTCCCCTTCTTTATGGGTGTTCCCCTCCCCATCCTCCCCCCATTGCCGCCCTCCCCACAACAGTCTAGTTCACTGGGGGTTCAGTCTTAGCAGGACCCAGGGCTTCCCCTTCCGCTGGTGCTCTTACTAGGATATTCATTGCTACCTATGAGGTCGGAGCCCAGGGTCAGTCCATGTATAGTCTTTGTGTAGTGGCTTAGTCACTGGAAGCTATGGATTGCTTCAAGTTTCTCTCCATTTAGTTTAATGTTAGCAACTGATTTGCTGTATATGGCTTTTACTATGTTTAGGTATGGGCCTTGAATTCCTATTCTTTCCTGGACTTTTATCATTATCATAGGGTTTTAAGTGAGCATGCAGTTTAATTCTCACAATGTTTTCCCCTTCTCCGATTTACAGTCTTTTGATTTTTTGTTAATTAATTAATTAATTAATTAACATCCAGATGGCAGCTTCCATTCCCTTCTCTTCTCCCACTCCCTCCCTCTTCCCCCCAATTCCCATCCCCCAACAGAGTCAGAGGCAGCCCCAGCTCCTACTGTTAGAGCTCCCACATGAAGCCTCATGTCTTTACAATCCTCTATAATTGATATGATCAGAATGATCAGGTGCCTTTTTAAGTGAATGGGCATTTTAAGTTTATGCATTTTCCATGATAATCCAATATTGATGTGTATTAGTGTTCCAACTCTCTGCGTTTAGAAAAGGAAGGATCAAAATATACTGCATCAAAAAATTTAAATGAGAAAGTAGATCTTCAAAAGAAAAAGGGCTGTAGTAGAGATGAGGAGGGGTGGCCCAGCAGTTGAGTACTTGCTGCTTGTGCAAAGGTCCAGAGTTTGATTCGTAGCATCCATAAAAGGTGGCTCATAACCACCTATACCTTTAGCTCTGTGTCTCTGATATTCCTTTCTGGCCTCAGTGGGCATCAGCTCACGTGTGGATATAAACACACACACACACACACACACACACACACACACACACACACACAGAGAGAGAGAGAGAAGAGAGACAGACAGACAGACAGACACAGACACCTTAAAATGTTTTAAACACCTTAAATGCTTGATCTGTTCAAGAATTCCAATTCCCCCAAACATCTATGAAAAATTGCTTTCTGCTCAGGGCAATACCTTTATTTCTATGGTGGACATCTTATGGCTTAAGCATTACACACAGAATATCGATTATTTTTTACTAACTTAACAGCCAGCCCTCTGCCAAGTTAGTACTAAAGAAAAATTTAAAGACGTTAAACCTTTGGTTGTTGGAAAATGCTAAGGGGGCTAAGCCGCTAAGGGAAGAGGAGGGAAATGTTTTTGTGGGGCTAACGTGTAGTTTTGAGAGTACAGCATGCTAGGCCTGGTGGTAGATACATTTGAAATGGTTATTAATTCTATTAACCTGGAGAGATCTTTCTGGTGAGTCTAAGGAATGGGAAAGAGTCAAAGTACTTTGAATTATTGTTCTGCGGTTGGAAGACACAGCAGTGAAATGAATTGCCTTGGAAAGTAAGAACACAACAGCTTTCTGTAGAGGACCGACTTGGGCAAAAGAATATATTTCCCTGTGAATCACCGTTTTTTTCTTCATCTGACGTAAATGTTAAGCATATATCAGTGTGTTTTCTACATCTTGAGAGTACTCTACAGATTTTTAAAACCGATTCCTTCTCTGCCAGTTATTTAAGGATGATCCATGTGGTGAGGCATCTATGCAAAGCCTGCTATAAGTATCACAGACGAAAATAGACCTCACCACAGTGATTGCGTAGTGGGTTAGGAGAAGCTCTCTAGTTGGTTTCCCTTGGAACGTTCTTGGGTTGGCCCCACGCTCCTTATATTCCTGCATACAGGACCTGTAGGAGGATTTGGATGGGACCAGAACTGAAAGACCAGTTAGGTTGTGTTTCGATAGTGAGAGTGAGAAGTGATGTCGAATCAGACTCATTTTAGGGAAGTGATTGAAAAGCTTAAGAGGTTTTATTATCATGTGCTCTGAGTGTGTGTGTGTGTGTGTGTGTGTGTGTGTGTGTGTGTGTGTAATTATATGCTAATTTCCTAAATGTAAAATATAAATATAAAAGTATAAATAAAAAAGCGGTTACACAGACTGGGAAGTTGAAGACCCAGGAAGGCGGATGACTTGGTCCCAGCATGCATCTGAAGGACTGAGAAACAGAACAACCAAGGGAGTGGTTTCATTCCCAACAATCAGCCCATACAAGCCCAGAGAGCTGGTGTTTTAGTTTGATTCTGAGGCAGGAAACAAAACAAAACATCAATACCAAAAACAAGTTCAGTTCATCAGGCAGGAAATATCCCCTCAAAGCCATTAGGCAGAAATGTCCCTTCTCATTTATTGAAAACTTAGCCTCATTGTTCTACCAAGGCTTTCAGCTGAGTGACCCCCGACTCACGTTAGGAACGGTGTTCTGCATAAGTCAACACAGCAATTCAAATGGTTATGTCTTCCAACAGCACCCTCAGAAACCAAGAATAATGTTTGGTGAAATATCCTGGTATACTGTAACTAGTCAAGTGGGCAGAATGAAATTAAATTAAATAATTTCAAATTCTTTACTGCATTGGGATAGTTGTAAGTCAGAGGGTATATCATGTGAATATATATATATATACATATATATACATATATATATATATGTATATATATGTATATATATATATATGATAAATGGAGCCGAGGGTGAAGTTAGGTTCTTAGAAGAGATTGGAAAAGCTTGAGCTGAACTTGATAGAAGCCGTGTCTGGTCAGGACTCTCAGTACTCTCCATGGTGGTGTGCATATGTATATTCTAACTCTTGTCACTCAGAGGCTGGGGCACAATATATAGTCTGGTTATTAGGGCTGCAGAGGATTGGACTGCATCCTTGACAGGATGACTAATCTTTCCCTAGAAGAAATAGACGTTCTGCTCTGGTACTAGAACTGGAAATGAAGATGTAGGTCTTCATTAGGACACGGATCTTAATTCACAGGAGGAGGAAAGTGCTCCATTTTTTTTTTTTTTTTTTTGGTAAATGAATAATTGGTGGGCACAAGGCTGGTCTCTCCTGAGCTGTGTGCAAGCTTTAGAACCCCTTGTGTTATTTATGTTCTGAAGCATTTTTTTATTAGCAGTGAACATGCAGCATATACCTACACATCACTCGGGGAGAATACCTAGCATGTATTTATAATGAAGTAAAAAAACATAGACACAAATATCTAAAGCACTCCACAAGAGACGGAGGAAAAAGCTGTGATACATTAACTCATGAGAAAGTAAAGAAATAAAAGGGAATTAATTGTTCTCTGTGTGTGCTTATTGGCTTGAATTGTATGGCACAAAAGACTTGCTGTAATAGTATCAAGTGGACTGGAAAAGGCCAGGGGAGAATTTTACTAGAGATCTTAGCTCTGAGTAGAAACAAAAACAGAGATCAAACCCAGGAACCCTCAGAACGATGGCTGATGGCTCCTCTCTTCCCTTGGTTTTCCTGATCTGGTTCTACAGAATTCCGTCTTAGGTTGAGCCATTCAGCAAGTGCCAGGATATCTCTTTGTAAACCCACTTATCTGCAGCGGTGGATTCATCTCAGTGTATGTGGCAGGAAGCCTGGCCCACGATCTGTTAGTCACCTCACTCTCAGGGTAGAATGTAGTTAGCATAAATTCATGTCATTGCTAAGCTACGTTGGAAAAAGTACTGGCATGAGTTTCCTTGACACGAAACTTGAATAATAATCACAACTTGTATTTATAACAAATGGCTTTGGTCTATGTGTCCACTCTTCATTCTGGAGCCATGACTGCAATTCTTCAGCAGTTTAATCTGTCAAGAAAACACTCCTTAAAAGTGCACAATAAGATTAGTAAGTGTTTGGTCTTTTTGTAATTATCTTCCCCCCTGAGAGTTTTGTTTTTATTGATTGTCAAAGGCATTGCCTGATGTAATGAGTCTATAAGAAAAGATGAATTGCACTTGTAATTAGCTCTCAACATAAAGGACAACCCAAGGAGAGGTAAAATTACTCACGCATGCTCTGGAGAGGATAAACTGCCCTGGCAGGGGACCTGAGTTCAGTTTCCAGCACCTGCCTTGGGCAGTTCACAACCTCCTGTAACTCCTTCTCTGGGGGATCTGCTGACCCCTTGTGGTCTGTGTAGGTACCTGCACTCCCGTGTACATATCCACAAAGAGATACATAATTAAAAAGAAAATAACTCTTTACAAAGTTACCCTTCAAATGTGACATTGAGGGATACTGAGAATGTAGCTGAGGTGATAAGGTGCTTGCCTCACATGCATGCTACTCTAGGCCCAAACCTCAGCACAACAGGTACAGGGCGGGGTGGTAATGCATATAAGCCAGTGCTTGGGAAGTAGAGGCAGGAGGATCAGGAATTCAAGGACATCCTTAGCTACATAGAAAGTGTGAGGACAGCCTGGACTACACGAGACCTTTCAAACACCAACAGCAGCAGAATGTGTGTGTGGGCAGCCAGTTTTCTCTAGTCATGCAGCAGGACCATGTGTAGCTGAGTGTCTTAGTTACCACTAGCAAGGGTGGTTGCTCATAGGCTGAGGCACAGTCAGGAGCTCTGATGTCACACTCGATCCAGGCAACCAGATTGTTGGGCAGAATTGTTGGCATCTTTGCCTTTTTTTCTTTTTCTTCTCAACTTGTAGAATTTGAGTTATCTTCTATGTGTTCATTATCCAACTTAACTCTGGACACTTCTCTCCTGCTCCATTTGACTTATAGCTCATTAATTTTTTTGTTTATTTGTTCTTAGAGTGGTGTGTATGAACATGCGTGCGTGTATATGTATATGTATATGTATATGTATATGTATATGTATATGTATATGTATGCATGATGTGTGTGTGTGTGTGTGTGTGTGTGTGTGTGTGTGTACATGTGTGAATGGCCATGTGCATGTGAAGACTGTAGGACAACCTTGGTTGTTGTTCCTCAAGTGTCATCCACCTCTGTCTACGTCACTGGCCTGGAAATTGCCACATCAGCTAGGCCAGGTTGCTGGGACACTCTAGCGATCTACCTGTCACTGCCTACCCAGTAACGAGATTATACACACACCCTAACAGCATAAGTATTTTATTTTATTTTATTTTTTGTGCTCAATCTTGGGTCCTAATTCTTGCATGACAAACATTTTATTAACTTAGCTATCTCCCTTCCTCCTATAAGATTTTCATAAGTGAGTTCCTGACATGTCCAGGTGAAAGGTTATACAGAGCCAACCCACAAGCACGTAGCACTTGTGGATGTATCATTGTGGGATGACATCGATTTAGACCCTGCTATGTTTCCAGCATTTCCTAGGCAGTAAAGATACATGCAAAGAACATTAATTCCTCAGGAGTTACTGCAAGAATGCCAGGAACCCTGCGAGGGATTAGGGAGCATTTCCAGGTCTTATACTCACTGGATTATAAGAAGCTTGTTTTAGACCAATGAGAGTCCCATTGAAGTCACCATAATTTTAAATTTTAGTCATTGAAAAAGGGCCAACTGACCTCCTGGACTTGTTTAATGCCACAGGATTTCCAGCTGTTACTAAAGTTTCCCTATGTATTACATACACCCAGGGGAAAACTGTGTTAGCTATCCTTAAAATGAAATCTATAGTACTCATTTCGAGAAGCAGGTGGAGGTGACGGCCAACCTTCTCTTCTCCAGCTGGTAACTTGGCTTGCTTCCTAAGAGGCACAGGGGTTCCTATAGAGCTTTGCCGGCTGGTAACAGACCCATCTGGCTTAACTGGATACATGGCTTCCCAAGCCTGCTGTCTGAGAGGCATTCAGGCCCTGTAGATAAGCAATAGTTTTTGCTCCTCTAGCACCAGTGCCCAAGGTACTGGTGAGAATCCTTGATTTGTACATTACTACGTGTCAGAGAAATGGCATTTTCAGAGTCTGCTGGAAAGTCTGGATTTAGAGAACCAAGTAAAGCTAACAGTTTGGTATTCAGTGTGATTCAACGTTAATCTTTTGCAAGTTCTAATTGTGGTGTGAGCAAAGGGAGGAGTTGGGACTAATAAATTTACAGTAGCTTAATAAATTGGTGAACACAGACAATGTAATAAGCTGTTATCCTGGTTGTCTTTTAGCGTAAACTCAGAACACTACATAGATGATCTACTTGGAGACTATAACTTTTTTTTTTTGACAAAGCAATATTTGACTATGATCCAGCACTTATGTTTTATTAAAGGCTGTCTTAAGTGGGCAAACTATAACCTAGAAATGGGTCATTTGGTTATTTTAGTTAGTTATGCATATTTTTGATAATTTGAATAATGTTTACCCAGAATATTCCACATTCATTTTACAAAAACACACACACACACACACACACACACACACACACACACACATACACACACACAGAGAGAGAGAGAGAGAGAGAGAGAGAGAGAGAGAGAATCAGCTAAGTTCATTTTAAGGGCCAAAAGGCCACTTTAACAAGTAAAGCTTCTCTGTTGAGATACAGTGGCTGTTGTGCTGTTATTCCGAAGGAGAGAGAAAAATAAGGATGGATGAACGAAGGAAAAAATAACAGCTAAAAGCTTGAGTAGTACTTAATTTTTCCAACTTGAAACATTGTGTCAATTTTGAAATTATGACTAGTAAGTACGGTTTCCTATTTAAAACCCACTACCAGAAATTGGAATGTTATATAATTTCTGTTTGTTAGTCTACTGAGTGATTGTCTACCTATGGCATATGTCAGTGTCCCTTTATGTAAAGACAGATCTCGAGAGCCCATCCTTGCAGTCTCCGATGTGATGGACCTTAGTCTGGGGCTCTGGAAATCCTATTTTGTCATTAATTTATTCATGTATTCACCTTATATCCCCTGCCATAGCCCCCTCCCTCCTCTCCTCCCAGTCCTACCCTCACAATCCTCCTCCCCCTTACATCCCTCCCCTCATCCTCAGAGGAGGGGAAGCCCCCCTCCCATGGGTACCCCCACCCTGACATATTAATTTGCAGCAGAACTAAGCACATTCCCTCCACTGAGGCCAGGAAAGGTGGCCCAGCTGGGGAAAGAGATCAGGTGGTGCTGCCATGACACTGACACTTTGAAAACTCACACTTGAGGCCACACACACAGTTTTAAAGGAGGAGGCACACACCCGCCATTATAGTTACAAGCATTAACGTGTGTTAGGACAGCAAGCTGATGTTGAATTCCAGATCCTCTCTTCTAGCCCCCAGAACTCTTTGCGGCTGGTAAGGGAACACATTTACAACACACATTTCGCTGTTTCCCCCCTCCCTTGCCTTCAAACATCTTTTAGAAGTCTGTGTGACATTTTTCTTCTTTGGAGGTTGACTCCTCCAGGAGGACACTTTTTTTTGTCTTCTGTACTTTGGCACTTTGCAGTTTTGCAGACTTGTGACTCTGAGTCAGACGTTAATCTAGTCGTCAATTTTCCGCTGTGAGTTCAGTCATGGTGTTGGTTGGAAGAAAAGGCACCCAGGTGTCTGGCGGCATTTGATTGTTAATCCTTTCTTCAGATAGGTTTTTTTATGATGTAAAAAAATATAAAATTAAATAATGGCATTAATAAACTAGAGACGGTATTTTGATCGTGTGGTCAGTTGACCAGGTGTCCACAGTGTGTAAAGACTATTGATTTAACATGGATTAAGGGGAGGAGTCACTTGAATAGTTTTTCTTTTCCTAAGACTATAAAAATTTGTTAAAGTCTAAACTCAGAGGCCTGTAGCTCTCCTTATTAAGGAGCTCTCTTGTCTACTTATAATTCAAGCCTCTTTGCTTAGTTCATCAGAATGCACGCTGCTCATCCCCCGATTTGCAAGGCGGCTTCTTCATTACCCATGGGCTACACATCCTCTGATACTCTAAGAGCCAAGCCTCCCCAAATTGTATTTAATGGTAGGGATTTTAGATTGAAATTAGACTGGAATACGCTCCTGCCAATCACTGCTGACATCGCGGCATCCCTATTTTCTCTTTCTCCCTTAGAATGACAACACACAGCAGCCACTTTATCTCAGCAGAGAGGTTTTATTTGTTATTAACGTGGCCTTTAAAAGAAGCTGTGTACTTCTTTTCTATTTTTTTTTTTCGGAGCTGGGGACCGAACCCAGGGCCTTGCGCTTGCTAGGCAAGCGCTCTACCACTAAGCTAAATCCCCAACCCCGAAGCTGTGTACTTCTTATATAATAGGTTGAAATGTTGCTGGCCATACGTCTGCTCTGCGACCTCAGCACACTGATACCTCTGTAATTCACATAGCCTTTCTTATTATTGAAAAGTCTTTTCCTTTCAGCCAAGAAAGAATTACAATCTAAAGTATGAAGGACTCTCATCTGCCCTCCATTTTGGTCCACAAACACACATCTGAGAAAAAACTATGAAAGGACAGAGTAGGGACAGTCAAAATTCACAGCAGTATTCTATTTTGCTGTGCATTAGTCATTACTTATATGCAGGATATATTTATTCTTGCTGAAGACCAAAATATCACAATGCAAATGGATTTTGTAAGATAATAGACATCCCCCCACCATGCACAGCGTAATCAGTTTTATGAATTAATTGTGGATGAGGATTTTATTCTCTGGACTATTTTCGGCATGCATTTACCAACCTCACTTTGCTAACCTCTTCCTTTCTAGGTCCTTCCTCCACAAAACGTTTTAAATCTTATGATAATCTTACGTCAGTTCTTGTACAAGACAGAGCAAAAAAACAGAGTTAAAGCATTAAAAAGTAAAAAGCTTCTTTTTACAAATAAGATGTACTTGTATAGGCTGAGATACTGCCCACGGCACACTGCTTTCTGTGCTTTGCCTCTCAGAGGCTGACTACCCCCCAAGTATCCTGAGATACTGTCTCAGACTCTTGTGTGTTCTCTGGATAGTCCAGCCCACACCACCACATTCTAACCTCCCTTCTTCATCACTAAATGGGGATTTAACATAGATTGATCTAAACACACTCACGTTCACACATGTGTGCGTGCACACGCACACACAGAGAGGGGGGGTAAGATTTTGGTCTTGACACTTGAAAATTAGAGATGACCTATACAGTTTGATTTTAGCTTCTCTTAAAAACTTGGACAATACAAACCCATATTCTGGCTTGACAGAAGTCTCTGTTAGACCATGGAACTTTGAGTTGGGAGAAAACCCTTGCTATTAATATCAGCTCATGTTACTCCTTCCTCCTCTGAGGACCTTAAAGCTGTGGTCAGTTGACATTAGTACTTGCCTTTGGATAGATTTCTTCCCAAGCCCAGCATCCACCTGGCTCCATGTCCACTAGAGATTGTGACTGTCTTAGCTTGTGTAGGGGCCTGCCCCCTGGCACAGGAAGCATTGTGTAATGCATTCTCTGCTCTGAATGTTGCATCTTCTATTAGCACAGCCTTTCTCAGAGACAGTGCCTTAGCAGGATGTGTGTGACAGTGGTGCATCTGGAGCAGCACAGCCTGCACCTCGTCTCATCCCTGCACCGGGATCTCCACCACTCCTTACATTCCCACGACCTTGGGTGCCCATCAAGTTGCCCCTATTGACTGGTCACTTTGTGTCTTATCTGTGGATGCCCAGAGATCCTCCTCTTCCTGCACTCTTTACAAAGCTGAAAACATCAGTACCTACACTAAGAAACAGACTGGACCCAATGCTTTGCTTGTTGATGGTAAAAGTTAATCTGCAGTGTGGAAAATGGTTTGAGCAGAGCTCTGGGGCAGAGGAGGAGTTCCGATGGATTTCAAACAGTTTCAGAAATTAAAGAGAGAGGAGGATGTAAGGTGTTGTTTGATGAGATGCTCGACAGGACTTTTCCAACCCTTTCTAGTGATTATCACTGATAGGTCAGAATTGAAACAATAGCAACTTGAAGAGATTCTGACATATCCCAAATCCCAGTTCCTGTTTGGATCCTAGGTTCAGGGATAAGTATGTCTTACTTATGTCTCCAACTACAACGTCACAAAGCCCCCCCCCCACTCCATAGAATCAAGTAACAGCTGTGTTCAGGAAAGAATTGCAATGTGCATCTAAAACAAAGATAACTTTTTCTTACACAGTGAAGAAACCACATCAGCCTGCATATTCCTATCACATTCATCAAGAAAATGGACAATAAAGATCTGGTGAGCATGAAGAATCTTCCTGGTTGGTCTCTTCTGTTAGTCTTGTTCCCACACAGGGGACTTCCTCGCAATCTTAGCTCTCATATTTTTGCAAAGACTGAGGTTTTCTTTGTTACTCCATTCATAGAATCAGAAATTTCTTTGGGGTGGGGGCTGTGGAACACATTTTACACAGCACTTGTTGCTTTTGCAGAAGATCTGGGAGTTCAGTTCTCAGTATTGCTGTCAGAGGTCTCTCAGCCATCCGTAACTCCAGCTCCAGGACATCCAAGCCCTCTTTTGGTCTTTGCAGGCAACTGTACTCTCATAGACTTACCCCAGTGCAGATACCAACATATACACATAGTTAAAAATAAATCTTTAAAAGGAAAAAATTAGCATATGCTCATTGACCACGTAACTTCTTCTAAAGTTCAGTCTCCTTTAGGGTCTGGAGACTATGGAACAGAAAAGCATTCACAGTGTGTCAGCTTAAGGCGCAGCTTGGCCTTGCAGATCCTCTGTGTATGTGTTAGAATCAACATATATTCCTCACCTCACCTAAGTGGGATTATTGCTCTAACACTGTAGAGGGTTGTTAGGACGGCTGCTTTCCAGTGTTGTGACATGGGGGGTGATAAAATGATGTGATCAACCTAATGACTTGTTTGCAAGCTTCGGGAGGGAAACATAATTCACAATAGATTATGCAAGTTTAAAAATTTCCTAGTCACTGCCTGATGTGTAAGTGCTAGAATGGAGTGAAAACCCATCCCATCTCTTTTATCACCGTGGGATTAATTCTGAGCAAAACCCAGATCTTTTCTATATAAATCAGAACCCAGTTCTGGTACCTGTGCTTTTTTTAAAATTGTTTTTAGGTCTGATTTAGATTTACTTTGGGACTAATCTCTTCTAAGATACAAAAATGTAGAGATGCCTTTATTTTTATAAAAAAATGCAAGCACGTTTTTCTTATAAAATGTGATTTCTACTGGGAGGGACATTACTTCCTACTTGTCTGAGAAACCTAAGGGGAGCAGGGAGTAGCTTTCAAGGAACAGTCTTAATAAATATGATGCATTACATACCATTAAGTGTGAACTGACCCCCCTAGAGATGGGATTAAATTTGCTGATGCCTCAAAATACCTGCAGGATTGATAGGCTACTGACACATGACACTTGGCTGTCTGCTGTAATTCTCACTCACCACTTGGTTTCTCTCACTAAAATTATACTCAAATTGTACTGCAGAATAACTGGAAGACCTAGAAGGGGAAAAAAGTCAACAGAATTGATATATAAATTATTCTCTAATTATGAATTTAAATTTTTCAGACAGGCAGTCTTAGATAATCTAATAAACCTCACTAATAAATCTGAGGCTTGAACAAGCGTTTCATATTTATCTTCCTGCTTCCAATTTGCCTTTTGCTGTGAATTTGTCTCTCGTTCTCTCTCTTTCCCCATCTCTCTTTCACACCTACTGTGTGTGTGTGTGTGTGTGTGTGTGTGTGTGTGTTTGTGCACCTGTGAGTCAAAGGTTGATGCCAATCTTCTTTCTACTCTGTTTTTAGACACTGCCCACTGAACCTGGAGGTCACTGATTGGTTGGACCAACTGGACATGAGCTCCAAGGATTCTCCTGCCTCTCCTTCTCCAGTGCTGGGATTATAAGCACCTTCTGCTATGCCCAGATTTTCTGTTAGGGTTGGGGATTGAACATAGGCTCTTATTCTTGGCCAGCAAGCACCTTACCAGTTGAGCTACCCCCAACCCCAAGTGTTTGACTTCGCTCATGAACTTTTCTTTGTTTGTTTGCTTTCTTAAGTCTCTGGTGGTAGTGTGTCAAATGATGTAGAAAAAATATGCAGATCAAACAGTGTTTATAACCAAGGGGCTTTTTATAAAGTAAGATTTAGAACATCTAGGAATTCTTAAGAGAGCACAGGAATGCCAATGGTGACAGGTTGGCATGTAGGTTTTATAGACAAGTACTCATTCTTCACAAGAACTAGAACACATGGGAGAAACAAAGCGCCTAAGATTAAACACACACAGTGACAGAGATCTGATGCGACAAAGACACCAAACCTATACAATAGAGAAAGGGTGGCCTCTTCAGTACATGGACTGAAACTTGATTGTGGCCTGTCACTATGTATAAGAACTAGTTAAAAACGCATCAAAGATGTTTGGGGGGGAGGGGCTTGAAACAGTAATCCTAAGAGAGGACAACACAGGAGAAATACTCAAAGCTACAGGCACAGCCAGGGACTTGGGCACAGCCAGGGACTTGGGCACAGCCAGGGACTTTGTTAAAAGGACCTCCCACTACTCTGGGAACAGCAGCCAGCACTGGCAGGATTGATAGGCTACTGCATGTTATTAAAAAGCTTCTGCAAAGCTCTTGGGAACAATATGAGGATACACACTACATACTGGGAGAAAATCCTGGCTATCTATTCATCTAAAGGTTAATATCCAAACTCTGTACTGATCCCCAGCATTGAACACTAAAACAAAAACATAATAAGTCAATGGATAAAAGAAAAAAAAATACCCTGGACACCTTTCAAGCAAAGAAATACCCTTGGCTAGTAAAGATCATATAGAATGTCTACAGCTGTGAGGAAAACATAGATCACAACTACACTGAGAGTCCAACTGACTTCTTTAAGAGGTGGTGATCATGAAGAAAACAATAAAACAAAAAAGGCTGGCAAGAGTGTTGGGTTGAAGAGTTTACTCACCAATAGCAGGAAATGCAAATTAGCCTAGCCACTATCAGCACAGTGCCATAGTTAAAAAAAGAAAGCAAAAAAAAAAAAAAAGAAAAGAAAAGAAAAAAAGAAAAAAGAAATGAAAGAAAGAAAAGAGAAAAAGAAAAAAGAAAAAGAAAAAAGGAACAAAGAAACAAAGAAACAAGTGACCATGTGGTTCAACCATACAGTCCCAAAGGAATCAAAGGCAGCCTGTAGTAAGGACATCTGCTCATCTGTGTTCACTGGGGCTCTGTTCACAGTTGCTGTGCCATGAAATTTGCCCAGGTGCACATCAATGGATGAATAGGAAAGAAAATGTGTCACGTACACACAATAGGGTATTATCCACCCATTATGAATAAAATAACAGAGAATCAAAATTTGTCACCTGTAGAAAAATGGAAGCAGGCATTATTATGTCAAGTGACATAAGAGAGAACTTGGAAAGGCAAATACAGCATTTGGAGTCTGATGAAGAAGCCACCCGAGAACAAGGGTGGGTGCAGGAGAGTGGGGGCTTGGGAAAGGGTGGGGGGGGGTGTAAGAATAATGGGAGCAAATACCATTAACACTGTGTTCATGCTTGGCAACTCATTAAATCCACCATTCTGGGCAGATAACATCTAGTCACAAGAGAGGGACTCAAAGTCACAAAGAAACCAGTAAATTTAAAAAATAAACAAAGAGCTGATGATGCACACACCTTTCTAACAAAAACTTATAAAACTTACGTTTGCACAGTTACGTCATCTACTAAATGTTCATTAGCATCGTGTATCATAATTAAAATATAGTATTGATGCCAAATAGCTCTCCGTCATCAACAGAGTCACTGGTTGGAGAAGCTGTGGTGTGTGTAGCCACATCTGGCTTCACTCCAGTTCTGGCTTCAGAGTTCCAAAGAGTCTAAAACCCTTTTCCTTTTCTCTGAAACTCGGGAGTCTAGGTAAGCATTTCTCCCATGCTGCGTCTGTGCGTTTTCCTCCTAGTAGAAACGCACAAGAAAGTGGTGATTTAGGCTTAAAATTTTCTCAACAGGTGAAGTTTATTGCACAACCCCAAAACTTGGAAGGTGAGGCCGAAGGATTCCTGTGAGTTCAAGGCTACCATGAGCTATCGATCAAAATGCTGCAACAAAGAGACAAATAAAACACATGTTTTCATTTGATGAGCATAACTGAAACCCTTTAATTTCGGCACTTGGAAGGTAGAGGTAGGGAGGGCTAGAAATCCAAGGCCAGACTGAGACATACAATGATTTTGAGGCCAGTCTGGGCTACATAAAACCCTAGTTTTAATAGCAAGTGAAAGTATTATACGTTCCTAGAAAATCAGTTTAGCGAAGGCTCCAAGATTTTTCTCTGTTCGCTCTTCTTGTCACCCCCACTGCTTAGATAAAATAGCACTCAGAAAAGAGTTTGAACAAACAACTCATAACCCAAACTATGTTATTCCTTGCCAACGTATTTTCCTCTACTTAATATTTGGTCATACATGCAGAATGATTACGTATTACTAGGGTGAGGGGAGGCTATAATAGAATCAATGTTGCCGCTATTGGAGTCATTCTGTACTGTGAAAAAGAATTACCTGTGATTTTTTTCTGAGTCTCAAATTCAATTCAGGATTATCACAAAACTTAACGTCAGTAAAGCCATGGAGAAGCGAGCAAAGCAGAGGTGAGACGGGCATGTCTTTACCTTCATTCCCATCCTAGATGTAGCTGGGACCTTCAGGGAATAGGCATTGGGAGGAATGAAGGCTGATGGGAAACTATAAAATCTCTAGGGTTGTACAACTTTCCCCAACAGTCTTATCCATTTGAATACATCTCTTCTAAGAATTTTCAGTCAAAGATATAGGCAACTACTTTCTTGCATTACTCATTTCGGCCATTTTCTGGCCTTTTCCCCCTGCAAAGAGCTGTTTACCAGACAGATGATGTCTCAGACATGTGCATTCGTGCCTGCCAGGCAATAAGTATTTTTGTAGCTGTTATCATATAAAGAGGACCTGTATAATCCCACCTACTTCACAGGAATTTTCTCTTGTTGAACATTTGCTTGCTGCAGGTCAAGAAAAGCAGCCCTTCACCTCTTCTGATGGTTATAAATACCTCTGCAGTCATGCCAATGTGTATCCATAATGTTCACTACTCTTCCAAGCCATTAATAAATACATCGAACACCTGTGCTAGCAACGATCCCCCGAGGCTGCCGTCATTAAACTAACTATATAGCTTCACAGCATTTCATTTAACCTTCGTTTTTATCACAAAACTTTTCTTTGCAAATCAAGACCTTCCAAATTAATGATAAAACTCAGCAATTTATCCGTAGCTGTCTTGAACTCCTAACAGAAAATTTCACGTTAACAGTTTCCAAACGGGATACCACAAGGTACATATATAATAAAAGTTTGGGCAAGAAAAGTTCCACAGCTTTCTTCTCTGTTGTTTCTGAACTTCTTTCCTATTCCCACTTGCGTTCAGTCTGTGCCTTTGCCAGTGTTTGCAGATGTGAGGGTGCAGGAGCAATTCTGTCAAGTCTTTAGACAGAGTCCCATCTGCCTGTCTTTCTGGGAGTTCACTGTTAGCCATCGACTCCACCAGTTTGGGATCCAGGAAAGGTCAGGGAGGTGGGATTTGGATTAGCGGCACCGATGTTCAGCTAAGAAGCCATTCCAGGTGAAGAATAAGCTCCCATTTCCAGTTTAAATCAAACTTACGGATGATAGTTTTTCCCTAACGTTGGAGCTCGCAGAATCTGAAGATCACATGGTTAAATCTCATCTGTACTTTTAGTTAAAGAATTGTAAGTCCAAGGAGCAAGTTGACCCTGGTGAAGATCGAGCTGTTCCTACCCAGGGACTTATTTTTTACTCTACTGCTCAGGGCACTACAGCTCGGCTTAGGATTTTAATCATCATCGTTTCCATTATTTATAATTAAAGTTCTTATTTTGAATTTAAATGAAGTCTCATTTAGGTGTTTTTAACTCCTTGCCCCCTGTCTGCCCTCTAATTCTTTTCTTTCAGTCCACAGTGGTGTGTTGAACACAGTAAGTTCTCACTGAATATTGAATGGAAGTATACATAGAGGAGAACATAATAAATTCAAATATGCATACGCACACCTATATTGATATATGTGCATATAGATGTGTATACATGGGCATAAACAGTCACATATAATCCGAGTACACGCAAACAACTGCAAGTTACAATATTTCTGGTTTATCTTCTGTGGATATTTATCAGTCATATAAATAAGATGAATAGAGCATGTTACATATATTTATTTCCAAGTTTCATAATAGTTTAGTGAAATGAACACAGTGGTGCATGTCTTTCAATCTAGCACTTGAGGCAGAGGCAGAGAGGAGAAAGAGGCAGAGAGGTAGAGAGAGAGAGAGAGAGAGGCAGAGAGGCAGAGAGGCAGAGACAGGAAGTGATGGGGGAGGCAGGGGAGGCAGGGGAGGCAGGGGAGGCAGGGAGAGGGAGGAGGGGCAGGAAGAGGTAGGAGGGGCAGGGAGAGGTAGGAGGAAGTGGGATGGAGGCAGAGAGACCATACCCCCATGCACAAATCACACATGTACACATGCACACGCAAATGCATATAGGCAAGTACATGCTCATACAGACACTGGATTCAGATGCTCTGATTTGTCTGAACTGGCCCTTATAAAATTAAGTTGAGTTTATGATATTACTTGTCTCCTTCACATAAACTTCATCCTTTCTTTCCAGAATCTTAATTCCAGTCCATTTCCTTTCTAGTTCTTTGAGCTATTTTGGAGAGTGGGGGTAATGACTCTGTAGGAGAGGAGCTCTTTCACAGAACACAGAGGAAAAAGAAATGGAAGGCAAGGGAAGTTGATGTCCATGTGGGTCCCTGTTTTTTGCTTTCCAAGAAAGGACCTGTCCAAACTGTGTCTCCTTTACCCACCTGAGATATTTATATTAATTTTGATGATGACATTTCAAAAGCTCTGAATGACTCCCTGCTGAAATTAAAAGGCTGCCACTCAACTTGAACAATCTATGTTCCATCACAGGAAAAAGTCACTCCTTGGAAGAATTTTTAACCAATTCAAGGTGTATTTTTGCATATCACACTCATTTGTATTGGGAAAACACATCACTGGCACGTGTTCAAATATGCAATACAGGATATTTATGGTAAATTACCCCACACAACAACAGATGTGGTTCCCGAGGCCTCAGATTCATATCCAGGAAAGAGGTGACTCTTGTATGATCTGACTCAGTTCTTCATCGGACTGGGGCAAAGGGAAGAAAAGCAGCTATTTAATTTTCTCCACAAATTCCAATGTAATCATGAATGCAATCCAAAAATGATTTAAATGAGTGGTTATTCTTTTTGCTTTTCTTGTTATTGTTTTGATTATTGTTTGTTGTTGCTGCTGTTGTTGTTTTGATCGACTTTACACAAGTAAGGGTCCTCTGGGAAAAGGGAACCTCACTTGAGAAAATGCCTCTATCAGATTGTCGAGTAAACAAGTCCCATGTAGGTCCTGGGTTATATAAAAAAGCTAATTTGTCCAGACAGAAGAAAAAAAAAACCATCAGGATCCCCTTGGTGTCTGCTTCTATTCCTGTTTCAGTCCTGTCTTCAGGTTCCTGCCTAGGCTTTATTAGATGATGCTCGATCTCCTGGAATCCCTCTTCTCTCCTAAGTTGCTTTTATTGAGTGTTCTACCGAACACCAGAGAAGCAAGCTAGAGCAATCAAGGGGTTGTTTATTTCTTATTCATGTTGTATGTGCAATTGGCCTTAGATTCAGAAGTTGACTCATGGTTTAACCCTTATTGCCTCAACGTCTATGGAAGAATACGGTTTAAATCAAATCGTGAAACTGTCTTTAAGGTATTATAGGGATGATCTTGGGTATCAAAAAACATGCTGCTACTTCAATTTGGTGCTGAAAGAGAGTCTGACAGTGCCAAGGCACTAGAAAATGAATGTCTAGATCTGGGTATAGTTAACTACAAGGGAGGTAACTTGACTGTGAATAAAACATGGCAAATTTTAATTAAAAAACAATAACTTAATAACAACCTCATATTTAACTCATTAAGAAAATATCATTCAAGATATTGATAAATTAAAATGTCACCATCGATAGCTATCTCTTCTGAACTTTACTTTGTCAGACCTTTTTAATTCAGCAACTAAGACTATATTCTTAATATTGAAAAAAATGTATTGAACATATGTCTGTCTCTGTTTAGTGACCCTTGTATTTGACTCACCTACAGACAGATGAGTGCTCTCTATCTCTCTGTCTCTGTCTCTCTCTCTCTTTCCTCGTGTGTGTGTGTGTGTGTGTGTGTGTGTGTGTGAGTGTGTGTGTGTGTTTCATTTTATCACAACCGTTAATAAGTAACTTGCAAACCAAGAATGAATTATTAGGATAATGGGAAGAGCAGGCATGCAGGAACAATGCTAGGAAGAAAAGTACTTTCAGGTAAGGTCGCCATGCTATAAAGAAGACAGTGACTGCATGCACAGGGCCTGCACTGGTCTAAGCCAGATGAGGTCCCAGCACTGAGGAGGAAGCAGGCACAGCACCCCACTCCCACTCCCCTCCCCTGTCACCCAAAGCCTAACCCAGAAGCTATCTGCAATTGATAATTACTTGCAGATTTCCTCCAACCACATCTCACTGGATATACAAACCACTCTTGTGTCCAGGCCCCATGCTCAGCAGTCAATGGTCCATACAAGATGAACTCAATTATATTTTTGGAATTTTTGTTTTAGTTCCAGAATGATTTAGATTTGTTGTTGTTGTTGGTTTTGTTTTGTTTTTCACTTTGTCGGTCTTTTGTGTATATAGCATAGTTTCTGGTTTTGTGTCCTTTTGGAAGTTTTTTTTTGCATGCCTGTGTATGTCTTTGTGTCTATATGTGTTTCTTAAGCCTTTTCTTTGGCCTTCTTCTTCTTCTTCTTCTTCTTCTTCTTCTTCTTCTTCTTCTTCTTCTTCTTCTTCTTCTTCTTCTTCTTCTTCTTCTTCTTCTTCTTCTTCTTCTTCTTCTTCTCCTTCTTCTTCTTCTGTCCTATATCTTTTTTGCAGTTTTTTTTGTCTTTTTATGCCTGATTGTTTTATAACAAAAGAGAGAAATAAAGAGTGTGGATTATGAATTTTGATGGAAGACAAGGTGGAATGGATGTGAAATGAGTCAGGGGAAGAGAAACCTTAATCAGTATATTTTCAATAAAAAGAAAAGAAAGATTGTCGATAATGGCATCCTTAGCTTATTTGCTGGTGAATTTTGCTTTTTCCAAAATGACTTTATTGTAAAGGATGCACAAGAATAGCCAAGTAGAATTAGGGAGAGGAAAATCTTTTTTTTCTCCAAAAGGTATGAAAAATGAGAAAGCTGGACCACTCCACAGGAAGTGGAAACTTCTCTGACTATAGAGTTTCTGGAAGTAACCCAGTGCTAGATTTCTGACCCACGATAGCAAGAAATATAGGATGCTACTCTGTTCCTCTTGGAGAGTAGAACAGAACCATTTAATCTGCAGGGGTTTTAACTTTCTGGATGTAGTTATGGGATGCAGTTCTTACATGCTGTCTTAGAGATGATTTTCTGTGAAAGGGATACATACTTTTTTTTTTTTTCCGGAGCTGAGAACCGAACCCAGGGCCTTGCGATTGCTAGGCAAGCGCTCTACCACTGAGCTAAATCCCCAACCCCGGGATACATACTTTTATAAGTGATGGTTTCTATTAAATAGAAACAGTTCCTCCAGCCCCACCTGAACAAGTCCAGGCAGAATCCAGTGTACAGGTATAGTGTTATGTAGCTGGAACTGAAACTATTAATATTTACCCAAGAAAAAACTATTATAGAATTAGAAATGAAATGTTCGAAAGTCATATTCTTCTCTGCCCTCAAATTTTAAACAATTGTATTGCCAATAAGACAAAATATTCTCGATTAGATTTTTAATTTTTGCATGTGGTGTATGCATGTGTTCATGAGGCTGGGTGTGCCCGTTCACCCGCGGGTGCCTGTGGGTGGGAGGAAGCCAGAGATAGATGCCTTATTTCTTCCTCATTTATTTTCCACCTCATGTCTGAAAGAAGGGTCTCTCACTGAATCTGTAGCTCAACAGTTTGCTCAGCACTGGAATTAGAGGTGTAAGCTGGTGGGTGCTGGGGATTTGAACTCGGGTCTCTAACAGCTGTGTGACAGGGTACATTTCCAACTGAGTCATCTCCCAGGTCCCCTTGCCCTGATTCAGTCTCTCTAAGAGCAGGCTGGCCTCCTCATCTTCCCTTTCTGGGTCCATTAATTTTCTTCACAGGAAGGAAACAATGTGAACTTAGGAACTTACTAAGTGCTGAAAAATGTCACTTTATACTGATTTTGCACATATACATATGTATTCTCCACTGACTTAGAATTCATACTGCAGCCCCTATTAAGTTCAGGGTCTGGATCAATTCCATCAATGGGAAAGATAAAAAATCAAAAGGGAAAAGGAAATAAGGGAGGCAAATCTGTAAAAGTTACACTGGAGGCCAAAGAAACACTAGAGTTAAAGGTTTTTTTTTTTTAATGGGAAATTGGTTTTAGGTTGAGTATGACATAAGATAATCACTGTGTATCTATACTATTAATGAGAAGAGGGAAAACGAAGGTGTATTATCATAATTACTAGTTATAAATAAATCAGTTGTTCATTATTTCCATCGAGAGAACAAACTGAAAACAACATCCATTTGATGTGTGAATGGTTCATTTAATAGCTTTTCATGCCTCATTACTGGCACGCTTTTTTTTTGGAGGGTAAAAATACCAAAGTGATTGAAATACTGTGCCTGAATGACTTGTACATAATTCATGGCTAACCAGGACTCTTACTTCTAAGTAATTTTTCTTCTGGAATGAAATAGCTTAAATGCTTTGGTAAGAAACTGGCCACTTGGGAATTTTATAATCAGTGACAGGCAAATCGGTGATACCTTCTCTTTGTTAAAAAATTATAGCGGTATTCCTAAGTAGACTGGTGTGTTGTTTGGGGTGCCAAGAGTCTGTAGAGAGGTAGGGACACCCAACAAAGGATTTCTACTTTTCTGCCATTCCTTCCAGGGATTATAAGGACCTCCTTGTATAGTAACTGTATTATAATACACTCCTACAAGCATCTTTTTAACTATGATGATTTGACAAAAACAATCTCATAATAAATACTGAAAAGATTTGAAAAGAAACCCCCACCCATACATTACTGGATCTTTAATGAATGTCTCACACACACAGCTATGTAAAACCTGGTCTTTGATGATTCTCAAGGGATCAAGGAAGTTCTAATACAGAAGGGCTATCAGGGTGAGAGCTGCATTTAGAGTATGCATCAAAGGGACTTTGTCAAAGAGAACTGTTGGATCAGGTCAGAATTTTCTCAAGCTTGGTATATTCTATTTACTTAAAATAAAGACTTGCTTTGCAACCCAGGTTTGCTTGCATAATCTGGCTTTGAGTCCAGTATGGCCTTCTCTGTGCCCTTGGTAAGCTAATAAAACATCATTATAATATTGGAATATTCACACCGGGAGATGTGCAGATGTCTTTCCCTGGTTTTGCTACCCTCAATGTTTCAGGAATATGTGTGTATGTTGTATGTGATGTCAAAAAGGAAAGGAAAGCATGACAGAAACATGGATCGGAGGAGGAGTGAATAATGCAGAACTGTGGACTATTTCCCTTCTGTTTAAGGACTCTGCTACTGTCATTTGCTTACTTTCCTACCAGGGTCACCTATAGCCTGCCCTGGTGGCATGTAGAAATTTAAGGCCGACCCCTTGTGCTGTTCAGATGATCAATGATTATTTGGGCCAACTCTTCTTGCCTGTAGGCCATTACCGGTGTCCAGCACTTTTCCGTGTTCTTCTTCTCTTTCTGGGATTTCCATCATGACTTTTGTTGCATCAAACGTTTTAAAGGAGGGTTTCTAGAGAATGAAATTCATAGCATGCTTGATAGACTGTGAGGAATGCAATAAAAATAAATATGTCCCATCTCCCTGTGATTATTAGTTTAAAACCCTTTTATCATGTAGTCGTTTTAATTTTAACAAAAAAAGTCATAGGTCACTGCAAAGTATGAGAGGTGAGCACTGTCATGATGGGCAATGGTGGAAACCATTTTGACCGGAAATTCTGGGAGTGTCACAGTCTGCCAGCTTCCAATCTCCACCTGGCAGGTGGAGAGGCTTTTTTAAAAGACAAGTTCTTACCCTGTAGCCTAGGCAGGTCTTAAACTCTTCCTGCACTAGTCTTTCAAATGCTGGGATAGCAGGTGTATACATGGAGATTTTCTAGCATCTCTCAGTCTTTCTAGAGACCGTTTGCCTAATTATTGTCATTCCCATCCCATCCTGCTCCACTTAGTTCCATCCAGAAGGGGAAATATCACTACTTCATATTCATCCCAACATCTCCCCCTCCCCAGTGAAATGAAAATCATTTTTTTCTTTTAAACCAGAGTCTCTCAGAGTTCTGCTGTCTCTTAACTGTCATTTAGAAGATCAATTGTGACACCTCAGAAACTTAAGGCTGTCACAATGTAGTTTATAGTCAGTAACAAATTAGAAACCAGGCTTCTATGCCACTTAAAATCTTGACAGGGGCTGGATAGAGGGCTCAGTGGTTAAGAGTGCCTGCTGCTTTTCCAGAGGATGTGAATTTGGTGCATTTGCAGGGCATTCAAATTGGGTGCCTCACAACCATGTGTAACCACCACCCAGCTCTTGGGGATCCAATACCCTCTTCTTGTCTCTATGGTCATGAACACACATGATATATCTTGTGTCTGAAGATATATAAAAAATTAAAATAACATAATAATCATAGGTATTACATACAGGTGGTTAGTAGTAATAGCCTAATGAATTAACTTGGGAACCCATTTCCTGACACATGGCATGAACCACAATGGGAATAACTGTCTAGTTTAGAGGAAGAACTTACATGTAAATTGTCTTTGCAAAATAATCATCTGAATACCATAATGTGTTTACTAGGGACTCTCAAGGGCAGCCTGCACACAACTTGAAGAGTAGTCTAGGTTAGGCACTGTCCCTTGGCATTCATAAAGATTGCCTTACTCACAGAGTTCCCTTCATGTCAATACTGACGTTCTAGAGTCCTAAAATTAAATCTCATTTTCCTATGAGAAATATCAAAAGGCCACACCTTAAACTGACCACTGACTTCACTAATAGTGTTTCAGTTTAGCTTAGTTACGAATGATGCTTTCTTTAGGATTTTACAAAAATCTCCCTTAAGCATCAGATAAATACTGGGATCCTTCGGGAATAATGTTATTCTTATAAAAGAAGTGCTTGCTAAGGGGAAACACTCAAAGTTAATGATAGAGAACACAGTCTTGTTGCTTTATGTGAACCCATTCTCTCTCTCTCTCTCTCTCTCTCTCTCTCTCTCTCTCTCTCTCTCTCTCTCTCTCCTCCTTTTGAAACCATTTCCTTGTACTGAAACAACATACAAAGGACTCTAAATATAATCTTATTTTCACATGTCTTATGCCCTAACTAGTTGGTAGTGAAAACTTAAATCACACAGCACAGGGTCAGCATATATTTTTGACACCACACCCTGACAAAGTTCTAAACTAAGAACCACAATGGGACATAGTCTGACATTTTAAATATAAATATAAAAAATAATGTATTATATTTATATAAATATAAAAAGCCATGGGCATTTTAGATATAAAACAAATTCACTGTTATTTAATAATGTAATTACTCTTTATTTAGTTAATAGAATTTTACATGATTGCTCAGCAGTCATGGTAATGTCTGAAGCTTCAGTGTAGAGGACACTAAATAGCTGTGTTGGTGGGGGGTCCTGGGGTTTCAGAATTTAGTTCTCACAGACATATACCTCTAGACCCTAACTAGGAAGCAAAGGGTGGCTCCTGCCTGTCACATATGACTTACGTGACTGCCACCGTCCAGGGACTTGAATAACACTTACTCTATGGTTTTTTTTCCCCAGTTTCTTCCCAGCAGAACTCAGCATTTTCTACCTTCCTTCTGTAGCATCATCAACAAGCTTCACGTAAAGCTTGACGTAAGTTAGACTTCAAGTCATTGCATCCCTTTGTTACCCTGGCTCTTGTCATGTCAGAGCAAAGGCCACATACACAATTAAATACTTGATTAATTTAAATAAAAAACAACACAGAGGGCCTGGAGAGATGGCTCAGGGGTAAAGAGCACTGAGTGCTTTTCCAAGAGGTCCTGAGTTCAATTCCCAGCAACCGCATGGTGGCTCACGAGCATGTGTAATGAGATCTGATGCCCTCTTCTGGTGTGTCTGGAGACAGTGACAGTGTCCCAACATACATGAAATAAATAAGTCTTTAAAAAGATTTAAATAAATTAAAAACAACAACACAGAATTGTGACAAAAATTAGTTGTGCCAAGGAAATGGCTCAGACAATAAACATGCCTACCACAGAAGCGTGAAGACCCAAATCCGGACACCTACCACTCACTTAGAAGCCAACAGTCATGGCTTTTATGATGTGTCCCAAGTGGAGAGTATGTGCTATTGGGAAAAGTTGGATCCTCAGGGCTTGATGGCCTGTCAGTCTAGTGTGGGACTGCCAGGCTCAGTGACTACAAGGTTCAGTGAGACCATCTCTCAAATATAAGGGAGTGAGCATTTGGGAAAGATCTAGATGTTGACTTTTGGTAACACACACACACACACACACACACACACACACACACACACACACACACACCACAAAAGATGAAGAATGTGGAGAGAGAGAGAGAGAGAGAGAGAGAGAGAGAGAGACAGAGAGAGACAGAGAGAGAGACAGAGAGAGAGACAGAGAGAGAGAGAGAGAGAGGTGTCCAGGTAAATATACACAGATCAACATACAGAGAAAATTTCTGTGTAAAAAAACAAATGTACCAGATTTTTGTGAATAAGGATTTGTAGCTCACACCACCAAAATAATTACATATGCTTCAAGTGATACGAAAAACTCAATAAACACATTTTTAACTTTTTAAAATAATGTGTGGGTAACCCAAGCATGTGTTGTCAACTATCAGGAGGCTGAAGCAGGTGTTGGGGACTTGGAAGGCTGTCACCAGTTTCAAGCCAGCCTGAACTACTAGCAGCAACCTACCCCTCCCCCCCAAAAAAAATTCCAAAGAACTGAAGTAGCTGTTTAGGCACCTTTTTTTCTCTTTAGTTGAATTATATCTGTTTGAACAGGCCTTTAAAAGAAAGGCTCAGTAGATAATTGTTCATATCTAACAAAGAACCAGCCCTACAGATTGTCAGCATCAGCATGTTTGCAAAAATGTTTTATTTTGGTGAGGATAACTGGAAGTAGATTTGAGTTGCACCCCCGACTTGCTTCTCTCCCTGAAATGATTCTGATTATGACTTTTAGCCATGTTTTCTGTTAGCTTCTTTCTTAAGTAGAGAGTAACTACCAAAAGGAGTTGGTTTGTGGAATAAAAATTCTGATCCAGTACTTACCTAAAGAATGAAATGTCTGAAAAACAAAAGAAAGTCGATCAATTTCACACGCAGCAAAAGAGCAACCTGTTCTCACTGGATGAATGTGTTTTAAAGGCTAGCTTCTGAGAAGTTGTTTTTATTCAATCCACACAATCATATTAAACCAGCATGCTTACCTGAGTGAGCCTTCAGAATGGATACTTTATTAAAAACCTCAGCTAACTACATGATCTTTCCAGAGTATTAATGTGCTTCATTTGTGCCTACCAAAGGAAGAACACACTTGGTAGAACTGGAGCATTCACAGAATAGAATTGAAAGAAGACAAAAATGTGGCAAACATGTGAGCCTCAATTAAACATAGAGACTTTTAAATTCAGGAGTGCTGCTCATGAGGTAGACACCAGGTAGGCAGTTAGTAGGGATAATTCTAACAGTATAGCCATCACTTGTTTTTGAATGCTGGGCTCCATATTTTATCAGCCTCATAGTCTCTATTTTTTTTTTTGCTTCATCATTTTTCTTGGTTTCTTAAGATGAAGACATAACTTAATTCCTTAGAATTCTTATTATCCTATTACTCATAGTAATCAGAATAGTTAATAAATGGATTAATAAAGATGAAATACTCTGAGTGAGCATTCTGAAGTGTTTCTTAGAGCTGACTGCAAGTGATCTGTTACTTTTCCCATGTTTGGTTTCAAGTCGTTCTTTCAAGAAACAAGCATACATTCCTTCTGGTGGCCATGATCAAGTATGATCAACTGTCAGAAGTCTGGCCCCGAAAGGGGTTGACAACAAAACCACATTTTCATAATGGCAGTATTGATATTTTTAGCTGTAGAAAGCATGACTTTAGCTTGTCTGGAAAGCACTCAGATTAAAAGTTAAAGGGTTAAAAAGAAGTGGCCCCAAAGTACATTTCTGTTTTATAAGAAATACAGAGACTCTTCTCATTCGTAATGGTAGTACCAAAGTGCCACATCCAAATTGATTTTTTTTAAATCCCATAACTGCAATTCAGAGGCAGGAAAAGATAAAAAGCAACCCAGCCCTCCACAAAGTGATGGTGTAGAGAACAGGGGCTGACTCTGAAAAGTCTAACAGAAAACGCAATGTTGGGTCAGAGAACTTGCCTTGAAGTTTGACAAAGAGAGAACCAAACCAACAGAAGTTTAAAGGGTGTCTGTTGTAATTCAGACATGAAGTGCCTTCCGTTCCCTGAGAGCCAGTGTAGGACAGTGATTTCTCACGTGGTGGTGATATTTCGGGAGTTGAGTCCGACCTCAGTAGATAGGGTCCTAGATGGAGTACTGGATCAAGAACATCACGTCCTCGGAGAATCTATCTTGCCCCGGACTCTCCCCTTCTTTGTCCATATCTTTCTGCACACAACAGAGCAGCCTCGGCCACAGGCTTCTGATATCATGGTGTTCAGCTTCCCCACAGAACCACAGTCAAGAGTCAAGGACTACGGACTGAACTCTCTGCCTCTGACACTGTAACCAAAGTAAATCTTGCCTTCCTTTAAATTGTTCTCTTGGGTGTTTTGGTCAAGCTATTGAAAGACAACTAACACTGTCCAATACATGGAGATTGATCCAGCAAAAGTCAAACTCAAAGATAAAATGGATGTAAAAGAGAGCTGTTTTGTCTGCAGATAGTCTGTATGATGAGAGGTTTAAAAGCACAAATACCTGTGTCCCCTTTGTCCTCGGCATCTGCACTGGCGTTGGGTAGCCATGGTTGCTTTAATCATTGTGAGACTTATTTGTAGCCACAGCTCGTACATCATCTGACACAGAATCCACTCCCCTCACTCACCTCTCATCTTGTTTTCTTGTCCTCTTCCTTGTGTCTCACATCTTCAACCCCAATGCCAGGAACATGTTTGCAGTCAAAAAGCAGAATCATTCTAGCTATTTTGGATGAAACTTAGGTATGATGGCAATGGAACCAGAGTGAGCCGATGTAACGAGGGTTTCTATTTGCTGCAGTATGAATAGCTTTAGACAGATATCCCTGTTCTGCCAGTCAGTCATGGGTTAGGGCCCTAGGTGTAACAGTGTTTTACTGTGTAGACATGTTGATGATTATGTTGCATGTTTGCATAGTGTTTTAGGGTAAAATATCTCAGTACCTAGAGATATTGCATGGTGTGTGTGTATATGTATGTGTGTGGTATATGTGTGTATGGTGTGTGTGTTGTGTATGTATGTGTGGTATGTGTATATGTGTGTGTGTTCAGTGTGTGTGTTGTGTATGTATGTGTGGTATGTGTATATGTGTGTGTGTTCAGTGTGTGTGGTGTATGTATGTGTGTGTATGTGTGTGGTATGTGGTATGTGGTGTGTGTGTATGTGTATGTGCTATGTGGTGTGTGTGTGTGTGTGTGTGTGTGTGTGTGTGTGTGTTTGTGTGTTTTGTTGTTGCAAGTTTAGGGAGAAATGGAGACAGCTCTAGTTTGCAAAGCTCCAGGAACTACCAGTGCCATGAAGGCATTACTTAAGAATCATTATGAGTAACAGACTGAGAAAGGCTTAAAGATGGGAGCTTTGGAAGAAGTTAAGAAGTAACTTTACCTTCTTCGCTTTTATTTTTTCTTGAACTCATGTATTAAAGGTGTATATTAGTCAGAGTCTGCAGGCCTGTGGGTGATCCTCTTTACGCAGCATACTCCAAGATCCCTTCTCCCTTGTCAGTATTAGTACAAAGAGAGGATATTCTTGTGAGTCAGGTGGCAGCTCACGTCTATAATCCCAGCTTTTGGAAGGCTGAGACAGAAGGATTGCCATGGGTTCGAGGCAGGCCTGGAATACATGGCCCGTTCCTGGACAGCCTGGGTTACAGAAAACGAGACTTTGTCTCAACAAATAAAAGAGAAAACAAACAGAATATTGTCACATCAAATGATTCATGGGAAATCCTCTGCAACTCAACTGACCTGTTTGCTGTCTGAAATTTTATGACACTAGGTCATCGATATTTTCCACTCCTTATTTGTATTTTGTTACTTTATTAACCATTCATTCACAAAATTTTGGTTTTTTAGTATTCTCTATTTTTATTGTCAGCTAAAAGTAATATGGATGATTACTTGCTTTTGGCTTGTTAGTTTAAAATAGAACCTAGGTGTTTGGAAGTGAAGATACATAATGATACTCTGTATATTCTTCTTTAGAAGGAGTTTTGTAACTTTTCTTCCTTTCCTTTTATGTGTTGTGTTTGTATAAGTGTACACATATGTGGGGGTATGTGTATACATGTGTATGTGTGTGCAAGCACATGTGTGTTAGGTATGTCTGTGTGGTATGTTTGTGTGTACAGATGTATATGAGTGTGCACATCTGTGGGTGGGTGCATGCGTGTGTGTGTGTGTGTATGCAGTGTGTGTGTATGCAGTGTGTGTGTGTGTGCGTGTGTGTGTATGCAGCGTGTGTGTGTGCGTGTGTGTGCGTGTGTGTGTGATTTGTGAGTAGTGTGGAGGCAGAGAACAACTTTAACAGGCAGTTCCTACTTTGCATCACTTGGGTCCTAGGGATGACATTTAGGTGTCAGACTTGGAGGAAGAAGCAGCTTTTGCCTGTTGAGCCACCTCTGCTCCAGTTTTCTTCTCTACTTTTTAAAGGAAACAATGCACAAAACCTCAAGAGCATAGTGGTATTTGTTTCCATTAAGACACTAATTTGGGATTTCAAGAATATCTTTACAGAATGTAATTGTCTAAATCGGAATGACGGAAACCTTTTTTTTTGTTGTTGTTTTCACATTTAACACCCTCCCTAACTAGACACACACAAGCCCGGTTGTATTGTCTAAAATCATCTCTCTTGTTTTCTTTTTCTTTTCTTTTTTCTTTTTTTTCGGAGCTGGGGACTGAACCCAGGGCCTTGCGTTTGCTAGGCAAGCGCTCTACCACTGAGCTAAATCCCCAACCCCCATCTCTCTTGTTTTAAAATGTGTTTGGGGTGTGTGGAACACGTCGTTGGAGTCTGACAATCTGGAATCCTCTACTACGTAGATTTCTGACTGTAAGCAGGTGAGGGCAGGTGAAAGACGAGGTGAGAGCCTGTGGTTGGGCAGCGGAAAAAGAAGGCATGGCTGAAAGTTTCAGAGACAGAAGAGGATGCAGAGGACAGAGAAAGATGGAGGAAGAGGACTAACTGGTCCTATGTGTCTTGAAATAGCCACAGGCAGCTATGGATATCATAGGAGAGCAATAGAATAGTATAGGGCAATTTGTCCAATCTAGGTGGGCAGCCTGTATCAATATCAATTGAGTCCTGAGTACTTATTTAGTGTGGGCATTTTGAGGATTGAGAATTTACTGTTATATATCAGACTGATAAAGTACAAGTCTCTAGAGTCTTAATTATGAGGGGCTAGTAGTGGTTTAGAGCTAGCCTCGGGGGCTAGCAAGGGGCAGATGGCCTGGGAAGATACGATTCAACAGCGAGTGAACGGCAGGAAGTGGGCAGACCGCCACTTGGGGATAGTCACAGGGTTGGGGAGACCGCCATTGCTGGCAGGTAGCCGGTGATAGCATAGACTGATTTTTAGTAATTACACAGAACACTACTCTACTACCAAACTCACAAATTCTGAACTCGAGTTTACTCTGTAAAACACTCTTTTCTAAGATGGCTTCCAGATGAGGTGAGAACACAGTACCCTCCTCGTCATGCACGTTAACAACAGTCTGTGACGCCAAGCTCCTGAGGAATGAAATTTTCTAGTTAAGAGGAAAATTTCCCCAGTTTCTTCACAGACAACTCTGCAGAACTGACCCAACCTGAGAGAGCAACAAGGTCCAAGGGCAGTCATTTTCTACCTGGGATTCTTCATCTCAGTGGAGACCTGGCCACCACTCAGGGAACCTGGATAGGGATCTCTAGAAATATATCCCTATCGCTCTCTACCCCTATCTTTTAAACTATTGTATCACTGCCCAAAAAAGTAACTAAGCAGTAAAATAGCTCTCAGGTTCAAATTTGCCTGTTGAGAGGGAGGGTTACGGGAGCCAAATCTTCAAACAACAGTTTGCGGGAAACGCCCCAGGCGACTTCCGTGTTGGTGCCCTTAGCTTTAAATTCCTCTACTCAAGACGTGCATTCAGGTGGGCTCGGGGAACCAGGCTCGCACTGCCACACTGAAACATAGGGCCAATACTTTCAGATTAGAATAAGGGTGATATAATGACATGGAAAAAGTGAAAACCATCGGAGCCATGGTTTTGTCTAGACTCCGACCCTTGGCATAGGTTGCCCAAGCACTGTATTAACAATGCATTTGTTATGTGTTGTCTCGGTAAATCTGGCTGCTTGAAGCCTCTTAATAACGTTGAGAAAATGGTGTTTGGCAAAAGTTCAAACAAACAACTACAAAACTCTCGACCTTATGTATTATTGCTGATATGACTTTTCAGATTAATCTAGATTAAAATCAGCAAAAAGAACTGACTGCCAGGATCCTTCGTGTAGACTGCTTTAGAACCTGGACACAACTCTTCATTATGTATGATCAGAGACCAAGATGGTACCAGGAGCTATTCCCTGTGGCATGGTAGGGGTTAAATCACACACCCAAAGATGCATGGAGATCAATTTCCTACAGATAAATTAAATTAGTGCATGGTACTTCAGATCAGAAAGGAAAAGGGCTTATTGCAAGGGTCCTTTATTACAAGGTCTCCTGTGCACTTAAAATATAATCTGATTTACACATGTACAAAAATGTCACTCAGCTTTGTAGGGGGACAAATATATGGAAGGAAATCTATAAATCTTCGAGAGAAGGAAGGAATTTGAGAGTTCAGCAAGTCCCGGGGAGCTGCTGCATTCAGTGTCCTTATAACAGCGACGGTAGACCTTTTAAAATGTGAATTTAACTAGAATTTTTTTAAAAAAAAATTAAATATAGCTGCTTTTTAACCGCACAGTAAAATCTTATGCAGGTCACATTAAAAATAAACTATCAGCCTTCTGGTGCTCCTTTGCCGCTAAATTCTCCAAAAGTTTTCCCCCACTGTATTTTCAAGTCACGTCGCAGTTGCTGGTTGCCAGCCTACTTCACCCTCACGATGAAGTTCCAGCCTTTAAGAGGTCGATCCTGGATTGCCCGTGCTTGGCATCTCAACTTAGGAATAATTGTAGTGAACTCATGTGGTAACGGGTGCAGTTGGAAACTCTTACTGTCCCCACTGTTTATCTGAATTCATGCCACAAAGCCCACTGCTCAGGAACGTTTATAAGCCTGTTTATAAGCTCTGACAAGTCAGACTGCTACTTAATATGAGTGACTGTTAAGGCGATGGGGCAGGCCTTGAAATGGGTCAGCTGGTAGAGTGGAGATGTACAGGTCTGGGTGAGTATCATTCCCATGCAAAAATGACGGGTGTGCTGGTAGGGAAAAAGACTCCTGCCGCTTGATGGCTAACCAGTCTAGCATACTAGGATTTTCTTATGTTCCAATGACCTTGTCTCTAAAACCAAGGACAACAGCTGAAGAAAGGCTTCCAAGGTTGAGCTCTGACTTATACATATATTCATGCATGCACGCATGTGAGCACACACACACACACACACACACACACACACACACACACACACGCACGCACGCACCCACCCACAAACATGCTTGCAGTAAACATACATGCTCAAACATACACATACGCAGTTACTAGACTAACTCTAAGAGTTGCCTGACACCAGGCCAGGCTCCCTGCAGCTCCCTGATCATGTCTTCTCTACCCAAGCATCGGATTTTCTTTCTTCCAGGTTGGACCAGCTCTCTGTACTCATTCTTTCAGTTTCTTTATTTATCTTTAGTGGTTAGTTTGAGAGTTGGTATCTGTCTCCCAGTCGGGAATAGTCAAAACCAAGTGTATTTTTACTCTCCTAAACAGTTTATTTTAGAAAATATCTTTGCAAAATAAATTTTGCAATTTCTAAGCAGTTTCTGAAAGCAGACAGATCTGAGTTCAGACTGGGTTATATTTTCTTGAGTGTTAAATTTGGCTTATATTGCTTTCTAAAATATAATTTATATTAAAATCTTGCTGGTTTTATGAGATTTCTAGAACCATCCTAGAGGAGACAGAGATAAAGATGTGATAAACCCCCTAATATTCGCAGCCCGTCATAGCTTTTGGTATCTGTGTCCGTTTGAATAACTGATATTTTATCTTTCTTACAAATGAAAAGAAAATTCTTTATTATGATAGTTCTTCTAAAAAAGAACTCATGGTTTAAAAAAATCTTGCCAAAACACAAAAAGGAGAAAAAGTCTTCCTCATTAGCTCTGAAGCAGGCATTCATTAATAGACTGTATTATGGACTTTTAACATCCACCTAAATCATCTCAGTGCAGACTGTTCTGAGTTTCTCTTTTTGTGCCTCTTGTTTTTTTCTCTGCACTCTAGGGTCTGCTTGTCCTCACGTCTCGAGAGTGAGGAGCTGTGTGCTCACAAAAAAACCCTGTGTATTAAATGCGTGGCTTTGCTACTCCTGAACTAAATCATCACAAGTAAACCTAGAGCCTTGTCTGCAGAGACTCACATGTGGTACAGACTTCTATGTTGAATTAGAGCTTAGAAGTGACATGATTAATGTCTTCTGTCTGTCATCTCTGGGAGTTCTCTGGCTCTGGCCAGAGAGATGGGAGAGCTTTTAGTGTAATGGAAAAACAACCTCTGGGCTTTGAGAGTGGTGCGACCCCTCACTGCTCATCATCTCTGTGTCCTCGGATGAGTCTCAACTTCTGGGGCATGAATGTGTCTTCACAGGATTGCCTAGGATGGCAGGATGAGACGATTCATGGGGTCTGTAAACCTTAAAACACTGCCTTGCTTTAGCCACTGTTGTAACCGTGATGGGTCAGACTCCAGTTTTCAACCGCAACAGGCAGGCAAACAGCTTTTTTCTTGTTCAGAGAGTTGAGCAGTAGCCATGAAGGAGAACACAGCGGTTTGTTTGGCAGGTAGTTTGATGGAGAAATGGGAGAATGGTAAATGCTGAAAAGGAGAAGTTAAAAGCAACAAAAAATGTTGATTCAAGAGAACAAAAATTTCATATGTGTGATACCAGCTCTTCTAGCAGACTTTACCTCTCACTTATTTAAAGAACTTAATGCCAAATACGAAAGATCTCAAAATTTGTAGGTTGTTAGTTTTTTATCATAGCTGAGGACACAGAATAACCCCGGCTACAGTTCTGAGGTTTCCCTTGATAGTGCCCTGCCAATAAAATAAAAAGCTTGAGGAGCATCTGATAGGGAAGGAAATTCAGGATTGTTCTCAGGAGTGTGGTTCCTGATAGGTCACCCGTGATCCTGTTGAGGGCCCCACACAAGTGTCCATGGGTCATACATCTTGGACTCAGAATTTTGGATCTATAAAAAGGGATATGAGGTTAGGAGAAGTTGGGCGATGCAGTGGGGGTGGGGCTAGGAGAGCTAAGGGGTGAGTTAAGGGGGTGAATACGATTAGAATACATTGCATGAACACGTGAGAATTCTCAAAGAATTTGAAAAAAATAATATATTAAAAATGTTTTCATGGTTTGCATCAGGAAGTCACAGGTGTTCTGTGTATTCCTAAGGCTCCTTTGGAACTTTAAGGATTTTTTTTTTCTAAAAGTCATTTGTCAACTCAAAAAGTGTCTGGGAAAAGTTTGCTTAGTCTTACAAATCAATGCTTCTTTTTTTTAATATTTGGGAGAATGATTTGTAATGAAAAAGTTGCAAATGACATTTGGTTTCTGTAATAAAATTCTCCATTTGATTTTAGACTCACAAAGAGCAAATTTGTAACCCAGTTTAAATGTGGTTCAGAGCTAAATCTCAGGGTAAGGGATCAAGAACATTCAGAAAATACATTGCAAAGAAACGAGAAACTGGAAAACAATTAAAGGTTAAAATTAGACTTACATAACAAAAATATTGAATAGCAAATAATTTATGCAAAATATGTTACAAACTCTGGAATGCTAAATATTTGATACAAGTACGGTGACATTTGTAGTTACATTGAAGTTAATTTTGCTTCTTCCAATATTTTGCTTCCTTTTTCTTTCAACAGAAATTTGCTTTACAATTTTGAATTTCTTCCTTTCTGGTGGTACTCTTAAATTGACTGTGATCAAGTTGTGTGAGGCTAGATGCATATAGAAAGTATGTTTTAGGAGGTAAAAAATTATTCAGTTTGACAATGCTTTTCGCTGACCTTTATCGTTTTTGATTGTTTGACCTGTTAGATTGATGTTTACTTTCTCTGCTTTTGATGTCATGAATATAAAGTTAAACCCATAAAGAAAAGTGTTTCTTTTCACATAACGATTGGCACTTGCAGTTTTGTATCTAAATATTCTTTAAAAACAAACAAAGCAAAAACAAAAAGGGAATGTGTGATTACCATGAACAAACTTGATATTTCCAATAATAACCTGTCAGCTAGACGACAGAAACAAGTTGTCATTTTAGCTGGAGAAAAGAACAGGTTTTCTTTATCTGATTTGAATTCAGTTTAAAACACAACCGAATAACCAATATGTAAGTTAGATTGAGGGCCAACAGCTCTTGGTTATTGTTTTAGATAATTTGTAGTTAAACTCCCAAATGAACAACAACACGAACAATGGTCTGGTCTATTCTGCAGTGACTTTTCTCTACTCCAGCACATCTATCCTCAAAGAACCAGATGTATAAAGTTCTTTCTTAGGTGTGGCACACAATAAAGAAAAAAAAATCTGTATTTTTCTTACAAGATGTTCCCCAAATATAGTTTCGCCTTCCAAATGAAAACTTGCCTTAAGAACCAGGCACAGTTTGAACTGACTTGTGGTTATTTTTAGATAAAACACTTTGGGTTAATTAAGAGAAAAAATTGCTACTGTACAATTATGCCATATCCTCCCACCTTGGCCTGACAACGAGGAGGAGATGTAACAGGGGTTTTTCTTTGTCATGTTAGCTGCACCTTTGAAGTGTATAGAAGAAGTCTGTTGCTATAGTTACAACCTTTGTTTCCAGTGATGTTTGGTCCATGCTTTCCCCTACCCTGAACAATGGTTACTCAAAAGGATGAAATAATGAGTCATTCATTCGGAAATATTTTGTTAAAATATCCCTCTTTATCATTACATTTCACTGCTTAAAAACTAGGCTGTAATTCAAGGCAACAGTTGAGTCTTAGAAGAACTGTTAAAAAAAAATCTGATTTTTTTTTCCATTTATAAGAAAGACCTGTCTATGTAATTGAAGAACATCTTACACGTCTGAACAATTAAAACCTTCTTTTGGTTAATGTATTATTTCTGGAACAAGTAGATAAAATTCTATGCAGTAAGCGTGGTAATGATAAAAATCGTGCGTTGTTTGCACAGCACAGATTTCAGAGTCAAGGTTTCTGGGCATAAATGCAGTAACAAAACAGCCCCCACAAAACCAAGTAACTCTCAAGAACACAAGAAAATAATGTTGGTTAATTTAAAATTTTAGAAACTGAAAGGTGTAAAGTAAAGCATCAATTAAATTACAGTACTGTACATACCAGTTGTTCCTAGAATTGAAACTTTATAATATGAAAAATACATTAGCGCTGTACAATTTTTACATGTAGGTAGGATGAGTTTTGGAGAAAAAAAATTGATTTTTTTTTTCAGGGTCGTTCTCTGTTAAAGTCAAAAAAATACTGCACAACTTAGCTAGTTACAAAGTGTAGACTTGAAACAATTCATGTCCTCTTTTATTTCATGAACCAATCTTAAAATTTTGTTTATTTGAACAGGGGAGTTTTGTTTTTGTTTTGTATTCGAGAGTTGCAATGAACAGAGTCTCCTCTTTCTGTAGTTGAGGTTATAGTTGGGTGGCAAGCCTGGGCTACCGTTCAGCTGGGTCAGGCCAGCTGGGTCAGGCCAGCTGGGTCAGGCCAGCTGTGGTTTATGGTCGCCGATGCGGCCAGCTGACGTGATTGTGCTCAAGTCCAGCTCAGTCTCTAGGTGGCTTTCCATCGTGTCTTCCTGTGCATTCGTTTCAAAGGTCTTATGGGAGAGGAGTTCATGATGGACCCCACAGTAACTTATTGTGGGCTGGTCGTATGCCAGAAAGGTTGACACATTCATTGATAAAGGTATCTGGGGAAAAAAAAGATAACATGAGAAAAGTCAGTTATCAAAAGACAGCCAAGTATCCAGGGCAAGACTCGGGCAAGTGTGGCCTTGACTATCCTTTGTGTGTCTGTGGCTCTGCTGCCCCCACAGTACCCTGTTCCTCTCCGTCATTTTCACAGAAAGGAGTTCAAGACAGAAGTTGGAAGCTTGAGTGCAGCTGCTTATTATTCAGTAGAGCCTTCAGATAAATAGTAGTTTAAGTGGTTTGAAAAGTGATAATCCCTCCCACCCCCCAGTCATGGTACAGTCAAGAAAATGGCTTTCTCTAACTGGTCTGAAATGGGTTTTTGAATTAAGAAAAGTATTATCTGGCTACTAATGGAATTGGTGTTCAGTAAAAAAGTGACTGTAACTTTGTCATGAATCAACATCAACTCCCTCTTCCTCAACCACCTGCCCCACTGTCCTGCAGGTCTCTGAGGCAGTGGGTCCTGATTCCTTCCAGGATCTCAGGTAATGTGGGTGCACTTACTTTGCACACCTCCTTTGAGGAACATTCCAGAAGAGAACTGTCATGTCCTTCTGACTATGCGTACCCATAATCCCTCAATTCTGATCTCATTAAGACGATTCCTTGAAACATTAAGCTCTGTAGTTTGATCTATGCATCTAAAAGCTAGAGCATAGAGAACGGCCATAAAAGAGACCTGTGACTTCTGAGAAGGTCTATCAAGCTGCAAAGGAGAGGCTACTTTGAAGGCCTAGAGGTACAGCTTGGGGAGGGGCTCCTTTACTAATCAAAGATAGCAAAAGCTGAAGAGTGAAGGAAGAGAAGCAATTACAACAGTTACAGACACAAGGGAACACAGGTTAGAGGAAAACATTGGTCTTCGTAAAGCCACGTGCTAAAGTCTAGAGACAACTTCCGCTTATTTCCTTAAGATAGAAAGTCGCGGAGGCATTGAGGAACCTTCAGCCCTGACCTTAGTTTAATGTGTGTTATGGTTTATGTGGTGTTTAAAGGTCCTCTGTTCAGGTCCAGGCATTGACACTCTGGTTTCACTGTGATGTATTAATATGGTAGGAACAACCAGACTCATGTTTAAATCTGGCATTTCTCGAAGATAGATGCTTGTTAGAGTAGACTTCCAAATATTGAACCCTGTGGCTTTGGAAGAAGAGGCAGAGAAGCAGCAGAGGGAGCTTTAAAGGGACACACACACTCTCTGCCTTCTGCCTCTCGCCTGTGAAGATCTACACTCTGTCAGCAAGAAGGCTATCACCACATGAGGTCTTGGGATGTTTTACCCCTGAGACCCTGAGCCCAAATAACCCCCCTTTATTCGTAACTCAATCAGTCCTCATTTTTGTGATACTGTCTCAGAAACTAGGCCAGTATAAGTGCATGTTCCTGTTGCAGAACCTCAATGAATGAAACCTTGTACCATTCTGGTTTGGCAAATGGATACAATGTTTATGTGTATCAGACTAAATGCTGCCCTGGTCTCAGCGGAAATTAGAGCATGAAGCCAAGGGAGACAGAATGTCCAATCTGTATCACCGACTTCTTCACTTTTTGCCCTGTCCTTTCTACCAACAGAGCTCCCTCCACCTCTTCTTTCTGCACCCCTGACCTCTTAGCCACAGCCGTTTCTCCTTTAGTTAAAAAAAGTGTTGTTCCCCTATTTTTTTCTTTCAGCTCAAACAGCCTTTTCTTTGAGATTATTTGTGATGCATATTTCAATGTGTTAAAGATGTAGGTCTTAGTCCCTGGAGTTGGAAGCATAATGCAGTTCACCCAGTGAAGTTCCTGTGTAGTCTTCCCTGGTTCTGTGGAGTTCTCAACTTTGATCCATGCAACTGATGGCACCTAAATCCAATACAAATAGTCACAACCACTGAAAGGTCACGGAGAAAATACATCACAGTAATATAAGATATTCGTGTTTCTTCTTTAAAAGGGGAACAAGAATACCCTGGGGAAGGAATAGGGAGGCAAAGTTTAGAACAGAGGCAGAAGGAACACCCATTCGGAGCCTGCCCCACATGTGGCCCATACATATACAGCCACCCAATTAGATAAGATGGATGAAGCAAAGAAGTGCAGGTCGACAGGAACTGGATGTAGATCTCTCCTGAGAGACACAGCCAGAATACAGCAAATACATAGGCGAATGCCAGCAGCAAACCACTGAACTGAGAATGGGACCCCCGTTTAAGGAATCAGAGAAAGGGCTGAAAGAGTTTGAAGGGGCTCGAGACCCCATATGAACAACAATGCCAACCAACCAGAGCTTCCAGGGACTAAGCCACTACCCAAAGACTATGCATGGACTGACCCTGGGCTCCAACTGCATAGGTAGCGATGAATAGCCTAGTAAGAGCACCAGTGGAAGGGGAAGCCCTTGGTCCTGCAAAGACTGAACCCCTAGTGAACGTGATTGTTGGGGGGAGGGCGGTAATGGGGGAAGGATGGGGAAGGGGAACACCCATATAGAAGAGGAGGGGGTTAGGGGGATGTTGGCCCAGCAACTGGGAAGGGAATAACAATCAAAATGTAAATAAGAAATACTCAAGTTAATAAAAAAAATTTTGAAACATGGAAAGAAAAGCCACTTTATATTCACTGTTGTCACAGTGAGACTTGGATTTGAGTTCCCATATCTTGGCTATGTTTCTGCCTGATTAATTGGAAAGATGATTTAAATGCTCCATGTTTCAATTTGTCATATATATATATATATATATATATATAAAATAAAAATCTCTAACCACTAAAAAAATGTAAATAAGAAATACTCAAGTTAATAAAGATGGGGAAAAAAAGATATTCGTGTTTAAAATCAAAATTCTTTTTGTTACAGATGAGCTAGCTCTGAGCAGTAAAATACTATCATGTAAAAATAATTGTGAAGCATAAATATGTTTAAGCTATATGTGAGAGAAAAACCTATAGCCATTATTGGGTGCATAATTTCATATCAGCTTCTGGGGATTCAGGACTCAATGATGTCCATGGGTCACTCATTTGCAGGACTGCAGGTGTTCTTAACTACATAGAAATGCATATCTCCTGCATTGATTTGGGGTCCATCCTTGTTTACATGGAATTAATTCTACTGTGAAGAATTTGCAATGTGCGGAGTTATTTTGGCAAATAATATGCCACGATATACTTATGATTTGTGTTTTTATGTATACACTCATTTCTCAGTTGCATTTAGTGACCAGGCAAAACTGGTCCCTGTAAGGCAAAGTTCTTAGGGTCATAGCACTTAGGTGGCTAATTCTGATTATGTTTTTAAAAATCCCACATTTCTCATATTATTGAGCATATCTTATTTTGCTAGACCTTATACATGGATGTATTGTTTCAGTGTCAGGACCTGTCATATTCAATATTCCTGAAATTGGAATAGTTCCTAAAAGTAGTATTGATGCTTTTTTCTCTATAATCTTTTGTTACCCTTCCATTTTATTTATGGAGTCAGGGTCTTTCAATCAAACCCAGAGCTTGCCGATGCTGCAAGCTTTTGCTAGCTGTTTTGCTCTTGGAATCTTCTGCCTTCCCCCGTCAGAGGCTGGAAGGACAGGTGGGCTATTATGTCCACCCAACTTTCATGTGGATTTTGCGGATCCAAATTTTAGTCCTTAGGAATGTGTGGCAGGTACTTGAACCATTTTTCCCCAGATATTTACTTTAAATGTAGTTGCTAGTCTGTAGATATTAAAAATAGAACAGAGTTTAGGGGCTAGAAGTGTTGCTCAGTGGGTTGATAAAGTGAGTTTAATTCCTTGGTCTTACATGGTAGAGGGAAAGAACTGACTCCTATAGATTGGCCCTTGGCCTCCAAATACAGTACTTAATAAATTATTAAAAATTTAAGCATGAACATAAAAGTTTTATCTAAATTCTAAAGGTCTAGTTCACTGTGTCTGTGGGAAAAACAAGAGTATACTTTCAGCCAATGCTACTTTGGATTAACAGTTCTGTAGAAATCGTGTCTAATTGCAATCATGGCATATTTTTCTAACATCAATTATATAAGATAAAATGAATCCTAAATATAGCAAAAAAAATAAGTAGAGGTATATTCATTATATGGATTTTTATGGGAAGGAATATTTTATCCTATCCACTGATAATGTGAAAAATCACCCTTTCTGATTATTCTTCACTAAAACTATTACATCAATTTTTGATGGATATTTTTTCCCTTATAGCGACATTGTAAGATGCACTGAGCACTTTGTTGATGTGTGATAGTAGACTCTTCAATGAATTAAAGTGGGACCAGATGTAAGTCAGGTGTGTAACGTGCTTACTCCTCGAGCAATAATATACGACTCAGTACGACTAGATATGCAACGTCATGTGTATTGGGTTTCACCCCAAAGTGTGATTGTCCTTACTTTTCAGTTACAAGGCAGTTGTCTGGGAGCACAGCAGACAACAACTTGTGATAGTCTCATTGTCTGGAGAGAAGGATCTTCGTATGAGGAAGCCCATTTCCCTTTGTTCAAATGATCTAAAATACCAGCATACGTTCCATATGCTTTTGATATCAGGTGGAATGCTGGATGCGGAGGTCCGGGAAGCTACTGGGGACCCTGAACTCTGTTTCGACTTTGGATCCTGTTACTGGGACAGATCCTAGTACTACAGTGTGGTTGATGGTTGAGTGGTGATGGAGAAACTACCAGCTGGTGTTAAACAAACAGATACTGTGAGGGTCAGAAACAATCTGTATCCACCCCATCTGCTACAAGTACAGCAGAGGCAGCATCTGCCGCTCGGTTGTAAGATTGTCGAGTGAATGTGGGCCTTTTCCTTATCTTCTCTCAAATTAACCTGTGCGTGATGATTCCCTGTCTTCCCTCTCCTTCTTTCTCTCCCCCCTCTCTCTCTTTCTCCCCCTCACTCCACCCTCTTTCACACATGGGTCTTTTAATATGTTCTTTCCTAGTGCTTAAGGTATTCAAGTCATGGTATGCAAGAAATTAAACAGATTTCCCTTGGCACCCATCATAGCTAGCAGAAAGGGTTCTAGGAATGGCAATGGGTTATTTAAATTTAATAAAATTGTTATTTTCTTACAACTAGAGCTAGAGTTTCCACAAAATCGTCTCTAAAGTGACATTCTTCCAACCCTGTGTTTGAGACACTAGTTTCTTTTAATATAGTCCTACCTGATGAAACTCTTATAACTAATTAAAGTTTCCTTTAATTCCTTAGGTCACTGTTTTCTAAGTTAGGTAATTACTATTGAGGTCTAATTTGTGGAGATTCAGGTATATGAAAATTCACTCCTAAAAGAGACTAAATTAAGAAATCATTAAATGCTATCATAATAATGTTGTTCAGTCATTTAGGTGATTTCCCTTAGAAAAAATTCAGTTCTGATAAAATAGTGTTTTTTTTGGACATCAGTGACATTTGCCTTAGAATCTTTTTTCTACATCAACATCAATAATATATGTTGTTTACCTAAAAGATTTACAGTTAAAGTTACCAGTTGTTAGTGGCCCTTCTCCCTACTCACATGTAATATTCAGTCCTGGGTTTATAAGGGAAAATACTACTTTTAAAGTTTCTGAGTTATGATTAGGAAGTCATTTGAACCTAATGTTCTCTGTGTGAAATCTGCTTGTATAGATACACTTATATAAACATGCATATGTATTTCCCAATTCCTAATTAAAAGGCATGCCTACATGTCCTCTGTGATAACAAGTGTTGTTTTAGGACGCAAATGTATAAATAACAGAGAGTGACAGTTTACTTCACAAGAAAATAATTAAAAAAGCCCCTCTCTATCCCTATACAGAGTGAAAGATGAGACCTTTTCCTATTAAAAATTATTTGTAAGTGGAGTTTTTAGAAAACATAAGTATTCTACTCTAATTATGTTGGAACAGAATGCTCACACTGCTGGCAGAGTTCACAGGGGAGACTCTCCCAGTTTTACAAAGAAAGTCCCCCTCCAGGCCCTTGAAGCTATGGTACGTAAGAGCATCGGCTACTATTGTTTGTCTGTGTTCATGAAGCTGCTTCATTTAGGAACACTGTGAGATGCAGCCTTTGCTATTCTCGGTTCTCATTGTCTTTATATATTAACTATATTAATATTTAATATTAATATATTTATATGTTAGAATTAAGAGGTGAGTAATACTAGTTTTGTTTATTCATCTAAAAACTAAACTTTACAGATTTCTAAAAATTAATTTTATCTCTTATATCTCATAAAATAAGAGAGGCATTGTGACTCCCTCCCTCCCCTTCCTCTTTCTCCCCTCTTTCCCCATCACCTCCCCACCTCCCTTAAGTCACATTGTTTATTCCAGGCTGATCTTGAACTCCTTCCTGATCCTCTCATGTCAGCCTCCCAAGTGCCCTGGGTTCCAGGCCCGCACTGCTACATCTGCCTGATACTTTGTATCCTCCAGTGAAACTTACATCTTTGAATGCTGATATCTCTTCCCTTCCGGGGTCCTAGTTTTACACCAGGAATACCAAGTTAACACTGTTGCCAATCTGTCTCAACTCTGTCTTCTAGTTCCAAATGTCTATTTCTTTTTAGACACAATGACATATGCCCACTTCTCACACCTTTGCTGTCACTGTATTCACTCAGAAGACCATAATCTTGTTTGATATAGTGATCAACGTGCCCACTCTTTATAGAGAGGTATATAAATTTAGGAATTTAAAAATCATTCCTACGGTTAACTAAATATAAACAGCATTATTAGTAGCAAATGTTTTCTTTTTTTCCCTGCTTTTTCTTTTGAGGCAATCCTATCTGAAACAGTTTTCTTTCTCTGAGACTAGATGTGGAATTTGAAATATATCCTATTGTGGGAAATCAGCCTCCTTATGTACATTATTTTATAGAGAAATATCATACACACATATCATGACATTGCTTGTAATGTTCTTATAGAGGACTTGTAACTTATAATGTACCCACACTGATGACATCACTGTTCACTTTGACACCTCTCCTTTCATTCCATAAGCTGATTCTCTGGACCAATCCTGCATCTTGCTAAGGCGTGTGCAACTGTTTATATAGGAATTCCTCAGCAGTGGTTGTTCACCCCTGTAAAGCATGAACTCTGTTTTGTTTAAAGCTAAAATAGAAGAACACCTCTGTGGTGTTGTTTGACTAATATTAAGACTTGCTTTCCCACCAGCTCACTTCTCACCTTGAAAAATCACATCACTAATTGTTACTTTGGTTTCTTAGTGATGACACAGCTGATAAAAACTCAGTGTCCTGTGAGGAGAAACCCTGTGAGCCCGTATCACACTGTAGCTTGGGTCTTCAGCTGAGAGTCAAATCCACTGGGTATTTTCTTATTTTATGTCTTGGTTTGTAGCACTGGTTTTTCTACTTGGTTTCTTAGGTCAGCTATGGGCGTTTGTTGGAGTTCTTGACTGACACCTGGCAGGACACTTGAACATTCTCATCACCATGATTCACTGAGCATTGACTGTGTACCAGGTACCATGCTGTTGTTGTTGTTTCCCTGCTGGGCTTGTGTTATCTATTTTAAGTCCTGCAAAGCCTTTAGCAGTTCACAATGAATATAATCATCCCCATTTTACAGTTGAGGAAACTAAGACTTAGTTTAAATAATTAGTCTGAATTACTCTCCTGGAGAGGTGCGGGAGTGATTGACCACTTAACTGCTACATTCACTGCTTCTTATCACGTTCTAGCCAAGTCAACCTCATACGCTAGAGAGAGCTGAGCAGAACGTGTCTATTACGATTATCTTGACACCATTTCTAAACAGCCTTCTTATTTGCAGTGGTGCAAGCATTAGAGTTTCCTAGGCTACCCCATAGTTTTGTATTGTAATTTGGCACCCAAGATCCGAAGGAGAAAAACATAATCTATCATGGGTTGGCAGAAATGCCTTAAATGTATCTGGCTTCTGCCTCTTGTGACATTAATATTTACTACATGGAGTATAGTGAGCAGTTTTCATGTTAGAGAAGCTACAGGACTGGGATGGAACTCAAAAATACTCCAGTGTTCACGTATGTTGAGATTGCTCAGGGGAACCTGGGAGGACTTCAAAGTTAATACTCTGTGTTGACTTGGGGATCGATCGGTTGAGGTTGTTTTCCAATCAGACTACATTCTGTCTGGCTTTAATAAATACAAAGACTTCTGCTACTAATCACGTTTGAGAACACTGGTGCTGTTTGTGTGTTTGCACTTGTGTCTATGTGCTTGCACAACTGCTCGTGCATATACAGTCCTGAGGTCACTTATATATTTTTGTTTTTATAGCATCTGTTACTGGCCTAGGAATCACCAAATAGGCTAGACTGGTTGATTAGGGAGCCCCCAGGACCTGCCCATCTGTGCATCCTTAGCCTTAGGATTTCAAAAGGCGCACTATGCCTGGCTTTTAAAATGTGCATTAGATAGATTGATCTCCAGTCTGCATGCTTGCAGGACAAGCACCTTACCTATTGAGTTAACTCTCCATCCCTGATTCTGTTCATTTTTCCCTTAACAAGATTATATCTATCTATCTATCTATCTATCTATCTATCTATCTATCTATCTATCTATGTATATATATATGTGTGTGTGTATGTATGTATGTATGTATATATGTGTTTCAATCAAGTTGTGGTTTATGTTGTTTCATATTGAACAGCACCATTTTGTTTTCCATAAGTAAAACCTTTCTAGGTAGGAGTTGAGGGACATCAAGTCAGAGGAAGTTGAAAGCAGATATCAGTAAGGCAGTTTGTGTTTTCTAATAAATGTATATAGGTTGGGGCAAGACAAATGTATATAGGTCAGGGAATAAAGAAAAGTGGCGCCCAGGGTAGGCTGGACAAGTATGATACACGTGTGTTTAAGATGGAGAATACATACATTGTGCTCTGACTGACTGATTCTATTGACAGCATTCATCCTTTAAAGATGGCAAGTGGCACAGACACCTTTTCTGTTGTTTGAGACTAGTGTTGTTATCTTTCAGATTTAGGGGCAAGTCAATATTGCTGAGAAATGAGTGGATAGTTACTTTTATAGACTCTTCAATGGAGATCATATATTTTACCCTGAAAGTGTTTTATTTAAAGAGCCATCTACCTTCTGGGAGACTTGGGCATTATAATGGTTAATTGGTATGCATAGAACAGACTGTTGACTCGTTAATTTTAATCACCTTGGTTCCACTGGTAAACTATTTTAAAAACATTTTCAAGAGGTGCTTAATTAGGAGCCCGAATTATGTTATCTATCTCTAAGCCTTAAGTAGGTCTAATTTAAAAAACCCTGGAACTATTTGAAAATTCTTAGTTATAATCTGGTCCTTAATGTTCTCTCTCTCTCTCTCTCTCTCTCTCTCTCTCTCTCTCTCTCTCTCTCTCTCCCTCTCCATATATATATATATACATACATATATCTCTCTCCATGTATATATATATAAAATATACATATTATATATATAATCATCTAAAGTTTCAGTTGCTATTTTGAGATTATGAGAAGAGAGTGAGAAGGGTTTTCCAGTGATTAAAATTGAGAATAGTGTGAAGGGAAACCCTGTTTGCAGGAGCACAGTGTTTAAGTTGGCTTTGTGTAAAATGCTGCATTTGTAAGCTATCACAGAATGAAGTCATGAGATTAAAAAAAAATACGATTTCGATTTGCAAGGTCATAGTTTCCCTTGCAGTCAAATACATTTAGAATACAAAAAAATTAACTTTAGAAGCTTCATGGTATCTACAAATTTGCACTGCAGTTGTGCTCACGTTGTGCCTAAGTAATGTGGAGAGACTTATGAAATGAGCAGCTCTTTGTCTTTGAAATAGATTAAAACACAACTGACCAAAATATTGAAGTGATATGGACACTTGTGAAGATAGCTTTGTTCCTGAAGAATACTGGTTTTTGTTGTTGTTGTTGTTGTTGTTGTTGTTGTTGTTGTTTTCATTTTATTTTGTTTTGTTGTTGTTTTCAAATTGCAGCCAGGGCTGAATGGGAATTAGCTATGTGTAGTATTGTTTACATAAATCATGCTGGCATCTACAAAGCAAACAGAAACATTCATCTATTCTTTGGGTTGTGGTTGCTGGAGGCGGAGGAGTGTGCCAAGGTTTGGTCTTCATGGATTCTGCGTAAACTGTGCCATCTTGACATGAGAAGTCTCGGGAGAGCAGAGCTCCACTTAGGAAGTGTGGTTCCTCGCCGCCGCTCACCCAGCTACTCACTTTCGTTCCTAGTAATCCTCCTCTGAATTCTTAAGGTATTTTTTTCCAGGTCTACTTCATGGTAGGCTTAATAAATATAATAATAATAATAATAATAATAATAATAACAATAACAACAACAACAACAACAATAATAATAGTTTTGAACATGCTTATACATAGCCCAGGCTGACCTCAAAAATCACAACGTAGTTCAAGAATGCCTTTGAACTCCTAGTTCTCCTGACCCACTTCTGATTGGTGCTAGAATCTTTTCCACCAGGCCTACTCGTATGCTGTGCTGGGGATAGAACCCAGGGCTTCCTGCCTCTTAAGCAATTTTTTTTTTAAACCAACCGAGCTACATATGCAACCCAGTAGGAATACTTTTAAATTTCTGCCTTCTTCTGTCTTTATTAGTACATGTTTTATTTCATATTAGACACAATTTTCTTGAGTTCATGAATTATTATTTTCCTATTGTTTTTGTACTTAGCTTGATTTAGCTGAGACTTAGTATTATCCCACAAAACGCTAACTAGAGGTAGGTGCTGGGTTACTGCAGTAGGGACTGGCAGGGCTAAGGGAAGGATTTTTGTGACGTTTGCCAAGCATCACGTGGAAAGCCCGCAACAGGCTCCCACGCAGTGTCCTGGTGTGGGGCCGTCTGCTTTGCTATTCTGGGCTTTCTCCCTTTCAGGCTTGTTTTCGTCATGCTTGGAAACGCACGTTGTCAGATCTATCTGCACTTAACATGCCAGCATCTTTTATCAGCCCCTGTTTTGTATCAGTTATGGTTCTCACAGCCTCAAATGGCTATGGCAGAGGCAGCAGCACAAACAGCCCCGGCGTCACTGGAAAAAAGGCAGTCAGCCAAAGAGTGAAAACGAGGAGAGGCACAGCGACCACTGAGTTTTTCTTCTCTTTTTGAAACAGACTAGAACATTGAAAGAAGTGCATTGTGTTTCTACTTCATTTTTTTATATTTTAGATTATTTATGATATACGATACTTATACATGGGTCTGTGAACTTAATGAAAAAATAATTGGAGAATAAGAAGGTATTCAGTGCCAACTGCAAAGAAATGAACAGATTCTAGGATAACTGAGCTTTATGGGAACTGTACGACTGGGGATATATATGAACATCTAATTATGAAAAGATCCGAGATAATAATATAACCTCAGGCTAGAGGTAGCGGTTGGAAATGAATTATCAGAAATCTATACTATTGTTGAGGCATGCAGTGCTGCCTCCTTTAAGGTCGGATCCTTTTTAGAATTTTTAATAATTTAAAAATCTTTCACTTATAATCTTTATTGTGAATCCGGCTTTATCTTAGACCTCCTTCAATATTTATTCTATTATGAAAATTGCAAATTATACGTTCAAAGTCTGAAGCCTCGATGTGAATATTGAATGAAATATTAATTCGGTGGTATTTTTCCTCTTATTAATTTCAGGGTGTTATTTCTGTTTTGTCCTCCAAAATTTTCTCTCCGTTTGCATTTTTCTCCCGCTTTCTAGAACTCCTTGTGATCTCCAGGAGTTTGACGCACCTGCCCAATTAGCCCTCCCCGTAATGGGCCCTATCCCGGACCTTTCTGCATTAACCTCCGTGTTATTTTTGTAATGCCAGTTCATGGTGCTGCTTCTCTGTTACCGAAGCAGAGCAAAATGCCCTCAAACAGTGTTCATTTACATGCAAATCTTTCTGCACAGTCCGATGCCTACTAAATTGGCATCATTGCCAGGTGAAGTGATGAGACCCAAATTGAGACGGCGGCTCAAAGGCTCTGCAAATCTTGGAGCTGCATTTCCAAATCTGTTTCTTCATACTGTGTGCAATGAGGTGAAGGGGCTAATTGGTTTGAAAACATTGTTCTTGGGCTTTTTTCTCTACTCTGGGGCAGGGAAGGGAGTGATAATAGTGCATTCATGATACAGAAGTTGATGTTTGAGTCAGATTTCTGTATGCCTGATAGACTGGAAATCACCAATTATTTTAGAAGCTACAAAACAAGCAACAGATAACTATGACATTGCTCCAGAAGAGACTGACTGATATGGCAGTGTGGTCTCAGAAACAATCTCTATATGGTGGCATTTATGTGGTGATCTTTTATATTCCAATAGCTTTTCCAGATGTTTTCCTCTCTTCTTTTAGTTTACTATGGTCTCAGCATTTTAATCAAATGGATTCTGTGATTCTTTTAAAGCTGCATTTATTATTATTATTATTATTATTATTATTATTATTATTATTTGGATGTATTATATATGATGTGTGTTGGAAGAGTTGGATCAGAGGACAATTTTCTGATGTCACTTCTTATCTACCTTAGGTTCTGGGTTTTGAACTTGGATCGCTCACCTTGCCTTGCAGGTGCTTTACCTGCTTAGCTCTCTCCCCAGCTCTGACTGCATTTCCGTATGTCCACACATGATACTTGTCCTATGAGTTAGGACTGTGACATCTCAGACTCCACAGGAGCCCCCTTCCTTAGATCCTAGCAGCTATCTGTTTCCCTGTCGAACAGTCTGTGTTGATTACACATCATTATCATGCAAGATCCTTCAAACATGGTGATATAACACCTGTAGTCCCAGCTACAGAGGCAGCAGCAGGATTGAGCAGGATTGAGACCAAGAGATCGCACTGGACCCAGCCAGGGAAAAAAGCGAGCAACATCTCATTCTTAAAAATCACTCCCTTCACAATATAAAAATCAAAGCACTTCCTAAACCTTGTACAGGTTTTCCAGTGATATGATTACATACTGATGAATGCTGAGTTTCCTATTAAACTTATGAAATTAACTCAGTTTAAATGAAGCAATCTGCAGCTAATTGAGCCAATATTGTAAATATGCACCAATCTGCATGAGAACGCTGTACTTGAGGTCAAATAGCATGTCCAATGTCCATTATGAAAACTCACTCAGAAAAATTTGATTCTGCTGTGAATTTTGTATGAATTTATGTTTATATGTTATTATGGTATGAAATAATGCTTTTCTATACATTTATCCACACATCCCTTCACATACATACATACATACATACATACATACATACATACACACACACACACACACACACACACACACATACACACAGTCTATTATTAGCTGCTTTAGGGATCTTGAATGAAAAGAACAAATTCATGTATCTCACCTGAAGGAAAAATGTTCTTCCTAGGAGGGCAGGAGTGAGAGACCTGCCATTTTCCTGAGGCACTGCCCCTGATTGAGCTGGTCATTCGGGCATCATTTACACATTGTTGTCATTTCATAGGGGTTAACCGATCTTTCTAGATTGCAAACTCCACAGGGAACAAAGGGTTCTGTGCTGATACAACTTTGGAATTCTTGTCAGTAGAGTGACAGGCAGGGACTAGAAAGTTTGTAAAGCATAGCATAAAGGTAAAATAATATGTAATTAATCCATTACCTTTTCTTGGCCACAAATATAGGCTTTTTAAAAAGTAAGTCCTAACAAAATAACCTGTACTATCATGCAGTTGTTGTTGACATTTAAGCAGAACTCAATGTCCTGGTTTCATTAGTGTTTGTTTCACCTTCGTTTGAGTGTAGGGCAGGGGGAGAGCATCTAGCTTTCCTCAGTGCTATACTGGTGCTGCCTCACCTCAGTTCTCTCACACGCTAACCCGCTAAGCACAAGCTGCCTCATCCTAGAGGGCGTTTCCTTTTTCATGACATCATAGCATGCAATGGGCCTTTCATTTCTTAGAGGTAACTGAGCTAAATGGTTGAGTTTTCCACAGCGTCGTTTGATCAGCCCACGTATACATAAGCAGGGAACACCCTTTGAACTCTAATTTAAAAATTCCCTGTGTGACAGAAAAAAAAAAGTGATGGTCAATCTTAATGGTCTATCCTGTTTCACAAAGCAATGCAAGCATCTGGCTTCCACTTGAGGTTAAAGTAGGCTTCGAACATAAATTTAAAACTAAAGATGGGCTGCTGTAGAGGTAGCTGGGTGGTTACAATGCACTTGTTGGTCTTCCAGAGGACAGCAATCTAGGAGTCTAATTCCAAGTCCCCATATCAGTTGGCTTAAGCCAATGGTGACTCTGGGGGATTTAACATCCTCTTCTGGGTTCTTTGGGCACATGTTTGGTGTGTGTGTGTGTGTGTGTGTGTGTGTGTGTGTGTGTGTGTGTGTGTGTACCAATATGCACATATACATAATAACATATATATTAATAAAATTAAAAAATAAAAATTTCAACCACATTTGGGTATGGAAGACTGAGGCTACATGGTGATTTTTGTATCACCAGGGCACCCCATGTAGAGAAGATCTTCACTGCTTTGAACATTACTTGGCATTCCATGGTAGAGCATAAAAAAATTGGAGAATAATGGGAGAATTGTTCTGTGACAGATTTTTAATTGGTTTCTTTGTTGTTAGATTCTCCAACTTATCCCTCGATAACCTGAATGGTACAAGATCACTAATGAAGAAAGTCATAAAACTTAATTTATAAAACAAATGTCAGATCACATATGGGATGCATGCTTTTCTATGCAGAGAGCTCAGTCTTATAGACATTACCAATTCATCATATTTTATCTGATTTATAACAGAAAGCATCTGTTATAAGATTATCAAGATCAGACTGAGGGGTCACAATGACTCTTCGGTTTCTCATGGCTGAAGATGTCTCATATAAAGGAACAGAGTCATAAGCATACAGCCTTTAATATGACTCTCAGTATCCGAGTCTCTACCCAGGTTTCAGTTTTAGGAGATATTAGTGGAGTCCTGATTACTGTGAGATAGATATGCATGCTGATAATGGTTAGGGACGTTCCTAGGGCCATCTTTGTCATTTTCTCCCGTTATTCATCTTTATCCATCAATGTTTGCGGATTTCCATCCCAGACACAAATTGCACCAAGCATTTGACAGTGACATCAGAAGCAATGGCGTGAGGCACACTGATGGCCTACTGTGTCTGTCTGTCACCATTCAAAACATGTGGGCAGCACTATTCCTCTGTTTGGGGTTTTGAAGTGTCTAAGAGTAGAGATTGCTGGCTGAGCGCCAAGCAAGCATGACGGTGTCCTCTTTGCTCTTGGATGTGAAGCGACAAAACTGCCTCTCGTTCCTGTCTTTGACTTCCCTGTATTGATGGACCTGAATCTGGAACTGTAGGACAAATAAACCACCCTTGCTCCTAAATTGCCTTTAATCATGATATTTTACCACAGCAACAGGAAAGTAAGACGGACAGAAGTCTTAGACTAGTTCTAAGTGCAGGCAGAGATCACTTTTAGTGCTTGTTATTCCTTGATTGCTTAGATGGAAACATTTGAACCCTGACGTCATACTTACCCTACGAAATGCTACCAAGAAGAAGGCAGCTCTTCCTTGAACTGGAATTGTTGAGCTTGGAAACTTGTCAAATTCTAAACTGAATTGGAGCCTATAATGGGGGCTATTCCGAATGCCTTATAAGTACACCTCACAGAGTTTGGATGGGTTGTTTAAGAGCATCTTATTGTTGTTTGAGATGAGGCTTACCCAAGCTTGTCCAGTGCTTGCAGGGTAGCCCAGGTTGCCCCGGACAACATCTTAGCATTTTCTTTGTTCAGCCTTGTAAGTGCTGGGATTTATATTTTAAGGATTTCTTCATTTTGTTTTTTTATTATTAAGGGACCTAAGCCTGAGACTACAGTAAGGGTGAATTTTCAGTCACCCGATAAATGCACTAAAGATGAGTTACTCTTGTGTTGAATGATCCTTATCTCCTTCTGCAGGGCAGTTTGAAGATACAAATTAATGGCTGGGAATATTGCTCAGTGGTACAGCACTTGCCTAGCATGTAAAACTCCAGGTACTCAATTCCCAGTACATATGCATGTGTGTGTATGCATATGAATTAAACAAATTACTAAAAAGGGCATCATACCTATAAATCACATGTTAAAATTCCAATGATGCTGTTACAGTGTGTGCAGTAGGTAATGGATAGGCACACACTGGTGTGGTAACTTCCTGTTTTAGGAGGAGGCATGGTAAGTAAGACCATACCATGGATGGCACTTGAGATTACATATCTCAGGGAGTAGCCCCCTGGAGAACAGCGGAAGCTTGCTGTACCCGCTGGCTAACTGTTGTACTGACGGCTGCATCCACACATGTATGCAATGAAAGGGCAGCGGCAAGCATTTTGTTTAAATATTAATGGTATAGAAACTGCATCTTAGATCCATCTTTCTACCTGATTATACAAACAACATGGTTTCGAAGAAAGCAAGACTCCCTCTATAATAAATCAGACTCTTGGTACCTAGAGGGATTCAGACTTCATGAAGTTTAATAATGCAGAACTCTTTAAGTACGACGCAGGTTTTTTAGCAGTCCCCTGATCACACTTGCCCTCCCTGACCCTTAGGCAAGCATCTGCTTTATTGTCAGAGCACACAGGTGACTTATGACTGAGCGTACGACTGCAGTAGAAACACCTGTCTGGTTCAGCATCAGTTGATGTCATTAATGGTTCCTGCTCATCAATCCCTCATCATAATTTTAAGGCCTATCCTCTGGACCCATCCAGCTCCAAGCGTACCCAACCAGTCCCATGTCTGAAGTATAACCTTTAGATACCTGTTGACACTGACAGTCTAGAATTGTCTGCTCTGTGCTAATGTAGAGTGAATACTTTATCTGTTGCTTCAACTCCATATGTTTAGGAGGTAAATATCTTTCTGGAAACCATACTTTCCCAAGTCTCTTTCTTGCAGGGGCTTTGCCTCTGGGCCACGGGAGTTATTTGTAGGACTAACATCACCCTGAGAAGCCTGTGGAGTAATTGGGAATTAGGTAGGCAAGAAAGTAGTTCTCAGCCTCATAGTACAGTGAATGCATTCCTAAAGACTTGGGGCCTTGATCTCAGCCTTTAAAAAATCTGCTTGGGGGCCTGGGGTTTTAAACTTCTGCCACGAGTGATATTGATTAAGTGTTTTCTGCCTCGCCCATTAGCTCTCCTTCTGCTCAGTGCTGCAGTGAAATCACGGCTCGTGCCCTGGGAATCACTAAGGCAATGAATCCAGCACTCAGGACTTCAATACATTATTGAGAAGAAAGCACAGATGGACTGTGAGGGAGAAGCCGTTCAAGCTAGCTCATGTATTAGATAATTAATAACTATAACAGAGAAGAGGAACAGGAAATGTAAGGGTAGTCAAACTAAATTTTAACTGAAATGCAGTATGAAAACCACCCCGTTTTTAAGGTTTAAAAATTCTCTACCCAACACTAAAAGGACATCTTTGTGTATTTGAGAAAGCTGGTGGCAGCTCAGTGGCAGCATCCTGGTGAATGGATTTACATTCACTCCACTTTGGATCCAGTTTAAATTGCCAGCCAAGGCAGGGCATACACTCCTATTTCTTGAACATGAACTAAGGTTCGGTAGCTGAGCTGTCTTAGAAATTTCAAGATAACTAAGCAGGACTCTTGCATTTGAGGGGCACCCTCAGTTCTTCTAGGCTGGGCTCAGAATGGCTTTTGAGGGGTGATGCATCGGCTGAGCCCTGGAAGATTAGAGCGAATGCTTATGGGGGAGGAATGACAGATATGTGCATAGGCTGTAGGAACAGAGAAAATGGGAGAAGAGAAGGATGAGTTGAATCACTAGCCGTGGGCTTGGAAGCACAGCACAACTCTTCATTAACGCAGAGTGAGCTCGGGCAGGCTAACCCCTGAGAGCCACAGTGCTGGTGTTTGCTAAATAGATGTAGCAATCCCCCACCTTCCAGATTTGTTGTTAGTTTGTGGTTGGTAAATGTAATCTTCCTAGGATAGTAAATCACCAGTAAATAAAAGAGATGATTGTAATATCACTACTGATTGAAACACACCACACACCCTCTATGCTCTCTCTTCCTGTCATTCCCACACTGCTGTTTGAGTACATAACCAAAGTAAGCCCAGAGAATTAAGTAGTTTTTAAGTGCTCTGCCAACAGTCGTTTCTCCGATAATTGCTACCATTGCCACATTAATCTGTATTTGAGATGCCATCCGATTGAAGTGCTCAAAAATTTATAACTTTGTCAGGCTGAAGGAAGGAGAGAGAAACATTTTGGAGATTATCAGAATTGTTGGCTTATTAGTGGAAAGGATGTTGGTCCAGCGTCAGGCATTCGAGAAAATATAAAGCATTGAGAGTGTTAACTCTGGGGTAAGATACCGACTTCCTGCTTGGCCCTACCATTCTGTGCTCACCCAAGAGCAAAGATGATGTCAACTGAGTAAGTACCCAGAAGCACATACATAGGAATGCTAAGTAATAAAATAGTTCCTCTCCTAGAGAAGAACAATCTCTGTGTGCCAGCAGGTCTGTTTTGATGCCAAGACTCACTAAAACAGCCCAAGTGGGAATTCTTTACACACTTCAGATTCTGGTTAACATCGGCTAACCAAATGTCTTCCTGACTTTCATAGTTTGGTTCCACATGTGGGCAGCTTTGTTTTAAAATTAGTTACAACTAGTCAAATCACCACAGAAGGTAGAAATCAACCCGTGGAGGCTTCTTTCTCCACCCTGTATAGCTGCTGTAATATAAACAACAACAGCAACAAATACAACCTCAGGTCCAAACCCAAAGGCAGCTGCCTGTTAACTGGAACACACTGTGCTGCTTTATATAAAGCACGTAGCACTTTATTTCCTGAGAGAAAGGGGCATTCTAAAAGAAATGCGGGGATTGGGGCTGGCCCTCATCCAGGTTACCTCGTGTTCCCTCTGCTACAGTTCCCTGCATCTCATCAGGAGGCGCATTCAATTTTATCTACAGTGTGAAGCCTTCAGGAGAAAAAAAAAATTGAACAGTTATGCAAGCATCTTTGCCCGAGCTGGAGGAACTTAGTGTTTGAGCTCTCTCCGGCATGTCTTAAACATTATTTGTGTTAATGACTATCTTTCCAACTATACCACAGGGTTCTGAGAACAACTACTTAACTTTTCTATGTCATACCTGGTCCTCTGGAGACATTTGTGGATTTTTCTTCTCCCTTAGGCCTTGCTAAGCATACACATAAAACTTTACCTCGTTCGGTGTCTCCTAGGTCTCAGATCTTGGATTTGTCGTCTATGTTCCTTCAATGCCTATGGCACTGTTGGCAGTAGGCTGAGCCATAGCCATGGATATGTGTGTTTCTGATGCGACTCAACATTCTTCCGAAAAGGAGAGTTTCTTATGCACAGCTCGTGCCCATAAATTACCCTTCTAATCCCTACTCCAGTATAGTCAGAAGAACATCCAGGAAATAAAATGGGAAGTGTTAAGTCTTGCCTCTAAAACATATAAATATAGGTTATGTTTTGCTCTCCTAGGTGTTCTGAGTTATCGGTGCTTTAACTTCATGATGTAGGTTCTAGATGAAATGTATTAAGAGTATCTTAGAAAGTGTATCTTGATTTTAAGAAGCTCTTAGTGGAAGACAGATGATACCATAGTTGTCTGGAGGTCCCATAATCAAATGAGTTGTGGCTGTATTACACTGGCCCCCACTCTCCCTCATACGTGACATGTTAGCATCTCCCTGATAATACATGGATCTCTCCATGATAATACAATAATTGTCTGGATTCTATTTGACTGTGTAACTGAGGAGGGGCATTCCTTTTACCCATCTTCTCAGTCATTTCTCTTGCCAATCTTTCCTTCCCTTGAATAGCAACTGTTCCCAGTCCTGTCTCATAGCTATAGACACCGCACACTGGTCAGTAAGAGGCATCATAGTCATGCAGTCTTGCAAATACACGAGACTTCCCAGGACTTGGGCTGGTGCTCTGGAGAAGTTCTTCAAGTCACATTTGCTTTCTTGGTTCAAGCAAAAGTCTGAGAGCCGTGCTCTTATCTGAGGGAAATTCACCAATGGTTTGGAGAGGTAAAGATAGTAAACCGATCAAAGTCATGGCCCTTGCTTCCTCAGAGGCTATTTAATAATTTTTATGGATTCTGTATGGTTTGAATTTGTTTAAAGCGATTGGAAGCCAATGGAGGTTTTTAAGCTGGAGAGTGTCATGAAGCCGGGCTTACAAAATATCAATCTAGAGAAAAGAAGACACTAAGCATGAGTGACTGTGTTTAGCAATGTTAGGCTACCACTAGAGGGTCCAGGAGACAAAAAGAACAATACAATGGAAGTGTGGTAGTAGCCATGGAAGCAGGAGGGGGATGGGCAGGTTTCAGAAGCCTTGGGGTGGAGGTATAAGATTGGTAGAGACCAAAGGATTAAGGTTTGAGATGACCAGTTTAAGTTCCATATCCCCTATTGTTAGGAGACTTAGCTAGGGTCACCCTCATAGATTCCTGGGAGTTTCCATGGTCCTAGGTTTCTATCTCATCCCAGAGATGTCCCCACTCCATTCCAGTTCTCTCTCCCTCTGTCCTCTCCACACTTGATCCCTTTTGTTCTTCTCTCTACTTCTCCAACCTAGTTCCCTCTCTCCACATGCTTCCATGTCTATTCTTGTTGAAGAGCAAAAGAAGGATTGAAGGACCCAGAGAGGTCAAGGTTAACATAAGAAAACCTACAGACTCAACTAACCTAGGCCCATACGGTCTCGCAGAGACGAGCCACCCACCAGAGAGCACCCATGGGATGGAAGTAGGTCTCTCCACATGTGTAACAGATGTGCTACTTGGTCTTCATGTGAGAACCCTAACAGCAAGAGCAGGGCTGTCTCTGACTTTGTTGCCTGCCTTTGAACTCCTTACCCCTAATTGGGCTGCTCTGTCAAGCCTCAATAGGAGATGTGCCTAGTCCTACTACAGCTTACTAGAGCAAGGGGGTTGATATTCACGGCATGCCTCCCCTTCTTTGAGGAGAAAGTGAGGGGGATAGAGGAAGAATGTGAGAGGGAGGGACTTGGAGGAGAGAGGGAGGGGCAAACTGCAATTGGGATGTAAAGTAAATAATTAAGTTTATTTAAAAGAAAACAGAGTGGAGGTGAATGAGTAGAGCATCTCAAGGATAATTAATGTTCAGAATTCAGAATGCAGAAATGCTCTCATGTTTGGGCATTTTCTGAAACAGGATGCATTTCAAGGTCAACAGGCTTGAATTTACTTTTGCTAAGAGTTTGATTTTAAAAACAATAAAGGTAAAAACACAGTCAATAGAGATAATCAGGAAGCAGATTGTCTGGCTCTGAAGGTCAGGAGAAAGTCCTGCATCAGTGCGATCGGGCTGTTGAGATGGCATTTCCACAAGCTCCCTTTATTCCCTTACAGTGTATTTTTAAAGACAAACTAACCATTCCATTAAAAACATTTTCCTAGTTTACGTTGTCATTTTATTACTTTTCCCTCTTAACCACATTCCACGGCTATGTCTAGTTTTCCAGAACTTCATTATTAAATTTCAATTCATTAATTCTTTTTTTGTCTGAATGAAACATGAGTTCCAATCATGATTTCTGTATTCAGAATTTTGCAACATCCTTATAGTTTTTCAGGTGAGACACTGCTGTGTTCTCAAATAAATCTGACTTACTTAATAAAGAGAAGGGCCTGAATCCTTATGGGCTTCTAGAAATGATTCCTGCAGTCGAGTCATCCATCTGTGTTCCTACTCATCGCCACTGTAAAATGCAGTTTATGATGCTCTTCCTTGTTTATCGTGTTCCTTTGCCATAACTAAGTGACCTTGAGCGAGTCACTGCCCTTACCGTCCCCTCGATACTAATAACATAACCTTCTAGATTCAACGTGATCTTAAGACCTATGAAGAACAAGTTCGAACAAACTTAGGGATAAGGATGAGGGAAGGCTGTTAAAAAGTTTTAGCTCTTTGGAGGAACCAGATCTTATTAAATTATTCAGAATGTAATAAAAGGGACTTCATAAGATCTTCCCCTCCTCTTTCCATATACACTAAAAGACCTAAATTGCAGCTAAAATGGAGAGATGGAGGTTAGGAACATTCCCAGAAGCGATAAGCAGTGCTGGCTGTGTTCTCCTGGAAAATTCTATCAATTTTTTATTTTAAGAAAAGAAGAGGGGCTTATATAAAAAAATGAAGGAAAAGGAAATTGCATGTGCAGATGTGAGACGCCATCTGTGTTTCTGGATCTTTTCCACCCTCCACACCTTCAGCAAAAGAAATTGTTGATTGAAAGCTCAGATTTTGCTGGCTAGCGTGGTAAGAGCTTCCTGTGTGCTGCTTATCAGGGATTTTAAAAATAGATGGCTCTGAATGAGGGAGTTAATTTTTAGCCCCATTGTTCTGGCCTCTGTAACTCAGGAAGCATGTCATTAGTGACCCCACACTTCCATTCCTATCCAAAGTGATTAATAATATGGAGACCTTACAAGGTGCCCGCAACACACTGGGCCCTCTGCACCTGCTCAGGTTTCAGACTGTAAAAAGCATTCTTTGCCTCCAATTGCCGTTTGAATCTATGTAATTTTTTGGACAGGAGCAGAGTCCTATGTCGTGACTTTGAGGAACTCAACCATTGGTGTAACCACAAATATGCAGCGTTATGAAGTTAGAGTCACATGGTTCCATTTAGTACTTCTTGTTTCTTTCTGATCTTAAGGCTGTCAGTGCCCAATCTGTGCCAAGGCCCAGGCCCAGGTCTGCTATGGTTTCTGTTGCCAAACCCCTCATGTTGACTCAAGAAGAACCACCTCCTATCTAAGCGTAACTCTTTGCCCTGATCTTATCTCTAGTGATGGAATAAAATACTTGCTTTACATGTGAGCCTACTTTCTCTACTTTGATATAAAATAGGCCTCAGTGTGTTTCCTAATCATAAATGTTCTGAGCATTATATTTTTACATGTATCAATTGGGTAGTTTAAATAGTATTTATTTATAGAAGAATTCGAAGGAGAAACAACTGTGGGTCCTGCTAGCTTTAATTATGGATGGATCTGACTCTCCAGATATCAGTAGCTCAGGGAATCTCTCTCTCTCCTCTCTCTCTCTCTCTCTCTCTCTCTCTCTCTCTCTCTCTCCCCTCCCCTCCTCTCCCCCCTCCCACTCTCCCCCCTCCCCTCTCCCCCCTCCCTCTCCTTTCTCCCCTCCTCCCTCTCCCTCCCCTTCCTGCCCGTAACCCCCCCAAGCTCAAGTAACCACTTCAGGAGCTGAATGTACTCCTAAAGACCTAATGAAGGACGTTGAATGCCATGTATTTTTAGAATTAATGCATCCAATACTGACGATGTTCTTAAGTAGCTTGATTCTTAAACGTGTGGCTTAAATTGATTCTTAAATGAATTTCTTGGGTCTGGAGAGATGGCTCAGCGCTGAAGAATATGTCCTGCTCTTGCAGAGGGCTCCAGTTTGTTTTTGAGTAACCATACTGGGCAGCTCACCGCTGTCTGTAGTTCTGCTTTCAGGGGTTCTGGCACCCTCTTCTGGATTCTGCTGGTAACTGAACTCACATGCACACTCCACACAAACACATACATATGCACATAAACATGTGCATATATTAAATTTTAATGTAAAGAGATCTAGCTGAAGAGCAACTGATAGTTGCTATCTGATAGGAGAGGGAGACTAAGTTCTCTTTAAGGGTGTGTCCCTGACAGGCGACCTGTACCCCAGTGGAAGGCCACACATACAAGCGTATATGGGCAGTGCAAACTGAACTAGATATGTCTGTAAAACAAAACAAAAGAGAACACAAAGCTATGTATAGGGAAAGGGAGCAGTTGGGGGAAAGGGATAAATATGACCAAAATACAGTTTATGAAATTCTTAAAGAACTACAAATGAAGAGGAAGGAGGAAGATAGATTAGAGATTAGGACCTAGAAACAAACAGGGATCATTATATGAAGACACAGTTGGTGGCAATCTACTACCTGAGTGGCCACAGAAGAAACCAAAATCTATCCCTAACTTAATCTAGAATGTATAGCTTGGTTTGAAATCCATAGCCTCCAGAATTGTAAGGCAGTAAGTTTCTGTCCTCCAAGACATGCAAGGTGTGTTGCTTCATGATGGCATCCCTAGTAATCCAGTGCAGCTGAATTTAAGAAAGGAAGAGAATAAGAGAATCCTTTACACATTTAAAAGGAGAGATGTAATGGTTCTCTCTCTCTCTCTCTCTCTCTCTCTCTCTCTCTCTCAGCTTCATTAGTAGTAAGAATGCATTTGGTGCTTGTTGTATACATGCTGCAGAGGGAACAGGTAGGGTACAGTTTTGTCTAGGGTATGTCTTCAACCCCTGGAATGAGTCTTCTTACCTCTTTACTCAGCTGATCCAACTAAGCCAATCTTGGGATACCTTGGTATTCTTCCATTGTATGCCAAACAGAACTTGAGAGGGGGAGTCTATTTCAAGTCTGACCAAATGGTGTTATCGGTTGAGTATGTCCAACATTCCCTTCCCCTGCCCAAGGATGCTTCAGTTGCTTTAGCTAGCATCTTTAAAAGGGCAACAGAAACACACACACACACACACACACACACACACACACACACACACACACACACAGAGAGAGAGAGAGAGAGAGAGAGAGAGAGAGAGAGAGAGAGAGAGAACCCCTTTGTTGGTATCTCTTTCTGAGTGTTAGTTCTTACGAAGTCTACTGCCTACATCACAGAGATCAGAACTGTGGAGACACAAGAGAGAAAATGTTACCTCCTTCTGCCACAATTGGGAACTGCTCTTGGGAAGAATGGGAGGGAGTATTGTGCTTATGTTTTTGTGCTAAGAGTTAAGAATGACTACTTGGCATTGTTTTGACAATCTACACATCCAGGAGTAGTCATGCCAAATAATCTTTATTTGAAATAAGAAACTGGGTCGTCATTTCCATTTTTTGACCTTGGTCAAAAGTTCCTTGGATGCTGCAGGTTAACTCATGGAAAAACATACTCAAGTCTGAGAACACACTGAAGCCATTTGAGATGAGCAGGCTTCTAACCAACTCAGCATCTCCCTTCATCGTATTGTACATTTGTCATGAGCTTATTTTTCTCTTGGCAACTTTCATCCCACTCAGCGAATTCCATACAGTTTATTTTCTATTGTACTTTTTTCCCCCCACCACATTGCTTTTAAAAGAACTCATCAAATAACTTTCTTTGTATTGTATTAGCTTTGATATGATTCTTGCTGATCTTCCATTGGGTTTAAACACAGCATCTGGGACATTTGTTCATATTTTCGTAAGAGGGGTGTCAGCCAGCTGTCACCAAGTTAGAATAGAGATCCATATAGCAGAGGATTGAATTATGAAAAATGAAGATAGGATGTGTTGCTATTTACACAAGGAGAATACTTGTTCAAATACTGAAAGACACATAATGAGTAAAAGACCTTAGTGTTTCTCCAGATCTTAAAGTGAGAATACCAAATGAAGAGCACACGGAAGTCGATTTTGTTTTAGTATAAGAAATTTAAAGATCAATTGGAGCTATTAATATGTAATAGTCTTTCCATTTTCTAGTAGGTCACAGCAGGCTGGCTTCTTTGTTGCAGTACCCAGAATAACAAAGACAAATTAGTTCTAATTCTCAGAGCCATGGGAAGAGCCAGGACCCAGTGAACTGAACTATAGAGCGGAGCTCTTCTGAGGCTGCTGATTCTCCCTTCCCTTTCCCTGGGGCATTTGCTGTGTGTGTGTGTGTGTGTGTGTGTGTGTGTGTGTGTGTGTGTGTGTGTGTGTGTGTGTTCTGAGCTTTGAGGATTGGATGTTGCCCAGGCTAAATGTGTCTCCTGAGAGTCAGATAAGCCAGCAACACTTGTAGTGATTGTTCAGGGTTAAGATAGCAAACTGGATATTCACGGGATCTAAAGCACAATCATCTCTCTTCCACTGTATGCTTGCTGTGTCCTGAGGCTGCATAGGAAGCTTCAGACCTGGGTTGAATGATTGAGCAAAGCAGAGGGAAAACCTCAGCAGTGGGCTTCAGGTAGGAAACAAACTAGAGAAGCTGGCAGCAGGGAAAAGAGAGAAGAGAAATCCAAATGCAGACTGAACTGTTTCAAAGACTCTGGCCAACTTCTGTTTGGACACACTGGTAGGGTAAGAAGCCAAAATTTTCTGACACAGGGTGGGGGGAGGAGGAGGGAGGAGAAGAGTAGGGAAGAGAAAGGGAGGGAAGAATTGAGGGGGGGGAGAGAAATTACTTTTTCCCTCTCAGAAGATAAAGGAGATAAAGATGTACCAAGAGTTCAATTAAGATTCAGGGATTGCCACAGATTCTAAATAGGGGAAAACAAAAGCCAGAGGATACCCTAAAAATGCATCCTAGCTCCAGTCCCATAGACTCCCTGGGCTCTCAAGGTCTGTACTGACAGGGACTCCAGCTCTGGTGGAAGCTCCTGCACTGCTTCTGTGATAAGGACAGTTAGACAGACAAACAGGTAAAGCAGAGAGAATAGCGGGTGATGCAGATGTTATAGACAACTGGCAAGGACTTAGAGATACCTGTGAGGAAGGAACACGATCAAGGAAAGAGAAAAATAGTCTGATGATCATCCTAAACTTAGAATCCATACAAAGCAACCAAGCTGCTAATTCTTGACTTGAATGAAGTTGTGTTTAATGAAGTGCAGTGAGGTTAAGAACAGCAGAATTTTTGACTAGAGAATTGGAAAATACTAAGATTAAAGCATGGGGGAAACGAGATATTGTATAAAAGACATTAGGTTAGACAAAACATTTCAGAAGATGTGAAAATAAAAGTCCCCAAGAAGAGCCTAGAACACATGGTTTGAAGAGTTCAATATTGGAAATTTCCAAAATTTCCCAAAATATACCTATGTTAATAGATCAACACACTTAACAAAATATAGAAAGGTAAGTACAGTGTAAGCATTCTATAGTGTGTCACATGAAAACTACTGAAGTTAAAAGATCTTCATGATGGTCAGAGTAAAGGGGGCTCATTAAATTCAAAGAGCAGGAATCAGAAGAAGAATTGATTTTTCTTGTGATGGAAGATGATGAATCAAGTATTGAATGTTCAAAGAAACTTAACCGCCAACTCTACTACAATGTAATTAAGGGATCTATATTCTTCCAAAATGTAGAAGGAGAGGCTTGGAAGAGGGCTTAGCAGGTTAGTGCTTGCCATGCAAGCATGAAGACCAGAGTTCAAAGCCCTTGAACTCATGTAAAAATTGGGTGTGGTATTGCAAATCTGCTGTCCCAGTTCTCCTGTAACGACCTGGAAGCTGGGAATAGGAAGATCTCTGGAAATTCATGGGACATGTAGCCTCACATTTGCAAATAGCAAAGAAATTATCTGGTTTAATGTGTCCACCTGTGCCCACCTACATGAATACACACACCCACACATACATCACACACAGCTCACATATATATTTTCACACACCACATATACTGCACAACACACAAACCACATATAACACACATACACGTATACACACTTCTGTCATACAGAAATAGAATTAAAAAGTTATTTTTAGTATAATTTTAGACGTAAAAGGTCATTCTTTAAAAAAACACACCTGAAATATCTTTTTAATGCAGGCCTCAAGAAGATGAACTTTTCAGTCATACAGTATGTGTGCAGCCCAGTAGTCAAGCAATTGAACAGCTTACACAAAGCCATAGACTCAATTCCCAATACTACAAGAAAGCTTTTTTCACATTTAGCATTATGGGAACTGGCTTTTTTGGGGGGTGGAAATCATAAGGTGTTTCTTCATTTTTAATATAACTGTATATAATGTGTGTGTGTGTGTGTGTGTGTGTGTGTGTGTGTGTTTGCATTAATACCAAGATTTTCAGTTCACCAAAACACATTAAGACAATGCAAAGAGAATCACAGAGTGGGAGAAAACATTCTATACACATATATCTGACACATGGCTCATATACAGATAATATAATGAAATCCTACAAATAAAGATCCAGAAAAACAATCCAGTGGAAAAAGAGGCAAACATTTCTCAAAAGAATATCCAAATTGTTCTTACATATATGAGACCCACAACCTCATTAGTCGTCATCCTAACAAGTACTGGAGTAAACTGTGATAATATGACTATCTAGACTGGTTCCAATGAAGAAAGTAGAATATGATTGAAACATGTATAAAGTTCTCAAAGAACTAATAAGAGTATTTAAAATGCCATGCATTAGGTAAGGTTGGAGAGCACATATAATTCTTGTTATCTGGTGAGTGAGATGTTGGAAGTTTTCCCTTGAACATGTGCTGGCAGCATCTTTCAGGCACATCCTCCAGTAGTTATGTCTGTAGGTGTTCAGACAGGAGAAATGTGCTTACCTGTTAACCAAAGGGCATACTGGAGTGTTTGCCACAGCCTGATTTTCAATAGTGCCAAAGCCACATCCCCGCCAGTGGAACAATACACTAGTAAGACAGAGTATCCACACAGCAGAGTATTGAATATTTAAATTTTAAAAATAAATGGATATCAAGTATATATAATAATGTGACTTTTACAGATGTACTGTTGAGTGAAGAGGCCAGACGTAACGGAGCATACACTGAATGATCACATATGTGTGCAGTTCAAAGCAGACCTATAGATACAGTTAAAATTGGTATTGTGGTTATTCTTGAAATGGTGAGGGTAGGCTTCCCTACCCACCTGCTCCTTAGTTTTACATATGGCTTACACAGCTCTCCAACTGATAGGTCCTCACCATCTTGACTAAATATATACCATATACTTAAGAGCCAAATGAAGTCTAAAGAAGTAAATTTTGAGTTAACGGACTAATTTCCATAAATTTTTGAGCAAAGAAATTGAACAATTACCATAGAAAGAATATGATTGGTTGAGGTGAAAGGAAGTACACTGGGTGGGTTCAGAATGGTTAATCTTGAATTTCTCTGATTTATTTAAGAATTGTCGACTTTGAAAATGTCTGTCCGTGCATTTCTGTCTGTACCGTATATGGGTCTGAGAGCTTGACTGACTTTGCCTGCTGCCAGATTAGCTTGCTTTTATTCCCTTTTAAACTTTCTTCCTCTCCTATCCATACACTTCTCACTGGATAAACCCGAGGGACTCCTTTTGATCTCCAGTTATGTTTTTGCACCCTGTGATAAGAAATTTCTTTCTTCCCACCCCTCTCCTGCCCTGTTCTCTCCATCCAGGTGGGGAGGGGAACTGGAGTGGGGATTGAGTGTGTGGAGAAAGGGGGAGTTAGAGGACTGGGAGAAAGAATGGAGATAGGTGTCGGGGACATCTCTAGTATGAGCTGGAGACCTGCGATGGGGGAGGTTCCCTTGAGTCTATGGGAGTGACTCAGGATGAGATTGCAGTCAGGGGTATAGATGCTGATGTGGCCATGTTCTCTAGCCAGGCAGACCTTCTAGTGGAGGAGGGAGGACACAAGCTTATCTACAAAAGCATCCACCCCAAAATTGTCCTGCCTGTAAGATATGCAGGCATAAGATATATGGAACAGAGACTGAAGGAATGGCCAAGGAATGACTGGCCCCTTGAGACCCATCCCACAGGAGAGAGCCAACCCCTGACACTATCAATGATAATCTGCTATGCTTGCAGACAGGAGCCTAGCATAACTGTCTTCTGAGAGGCTTCATCCAGCTGCTGATGGAAAGAAAGGCAGAGACCCACAGCCAAACATTAGCTGGAGCCAGGGATTCTTGTGGAAGAGTGGAAGGAAGGATTGAGGGGGTCAGAAGGGTCAAAGACACACAGATGTGTACATGGACTAGACCTAGGCCCCTACATATATGGAGCAGTTGTGCATTATGGTCTCCATGTGGGTCCCCTAACAAGTAGATCTGGGATGGAATCTGACTCTGTTGCCTCCTTTTGGATTTCTCTCTCCTAGCTATGCTGCCTTGTCTGACTTCAGTGGGAAAGAATGCACTTAGTCCTGCCTGAGACTTCATATGCCACCATGGGTTGGTAGTCGTGGGTGGCCTTCCCTTCTCAGAATAGAAAGGGAAGGGGATGGGGAGAGAGGTGTGTGAAGATGGGACTGGGAGGAGAGGAGAGAAGGGGGCTTAGATTCAGAAGTAAGTGAATGAGTACATAAATAAGGGGAAAAATAAATAAATCATTTTCATACGACTTTCCCCTGACTTCTGATTATACTCCGTGGATTCCACTTTTGATTTCTTTTCCTCTTTGATGATTCCTAAGATACAAGGATGGTCACAATTCTGTCCTTCAGTCCTCAGACTTCTCCCATATTGTGCAACTCTTTATATGTTTGCAACTACTCCTGAATCTGTAGTCACTGTTTATCTGTTGACTTTAAATCTATCTCTAAATGGGAATTCTTACTGAAGATCTAGACTACAGCTTCAATTGCTTTCCAGACAGATACACCTGTCAAATTCTTGCCTGATTCCCTAACTTAGCCAAATTCTTTTCCTCATCACAAGTTTGATCCTTTCTTAGTTTTCCCTTTTCCTGGAAATAGTGTGAACTACCTATTGTCTCCCAGTCTACATATGATTACTAGGCCTATCCGACTTCTCTTTCACCATATAACATAGCTTGTCTTCTCTATCTAGTTGACTTCTCTTAAGTTTGATTTGGCCTTCATTATTTCTTAATTACTTTCCAAAATTATCCATCTTCTAAAAGTCTAGCTAGCCAATCCTCAGTGATGCTGGTTTCTTCTTAATCACTGCGAATTTCTTAGCTCCAGCTAACCAGCATCAACTGTCCCAGTAATCCCTTCTATTTCTCATTCTAAAACCAGAGCCACATGGCTGAAGCTGCTGTGCTCTGCTTGCTGTGAGAGCTGTAACATGGCCCCTTGTTCTATTACATTATCACTAGCTTTCTGTTTTCTCACTCCCACACCAACTAAGCTTGGCTGTCCTGGATCTTGCTCTGTAGATTGACCTTGAACTCAAGAGATCTGCCAGCCTGTCTCCTGGGATTAAAGGTGTATATCACCATGCCAGGATTTAAGCTATTCTTTACCTTGAACTTGCTCTGTGCCAGGCTGGTCTTGAACTCAGAGATCTGCTTTATCTCCTGGGATTAAAGGTGTGTACCATCATGCCTGTATCTAAATTTAGCTGGGCAGGATCTTGCTCCTTAATTTGCTATCTTCTAGAACACAGGATTTGGCCCCATTTCATCTCCTGGTGCCCCTTTAATACTCAAACCATATATTTTTTATTTTTGCTTTCTAAGCTTTCTAGGCTTGTTCAAAATGCTCTTCATGAGACTTAACCAGAGAACAATGTCTCTGCTGGGCTTTGTTTTGAGACTTCCTTCATCAATGCAATTAATATAAATCTCTTTACTTAGACTCAGGTAGACTCTTCAGACAAGGGCAAAAAGCAGGCACATTCTTCATCAAAATATCATAAAAACAGTTTTTATGCCACATACTGAAATTCTTCTTCTTTGAAACCTCTTGGACTAGTTCTTCACAGTTCAAATCATACTCAGCAAAAAAAGTCTTCCCTATTCCTAGTAGGATAGCCCGTTAAACCCAACTTAAAGCATTCTACTCTTCTCCAGTGTCCACAAATCCACATTCTTCCAAACAAAAGCATGGTCAGGCCTATCACAGTAATATCCCAGTCCCTGGTAACCTCTGGGGTTTACCCAGTTGGTAAACTTCTGTCTTAGTTAGGGTTTTATTTCATGAACAGATACCATGACCAATGCAAGTCTTATAAAGGACAACATTTAATTGGGGCTGGCTTACAGGTTCAGAGGTTCAGCTCATCATCATCAAGGCAGGGGCATGGCAGCATCCAGGCAGGCATGGTGCTGAAGGAGCTGAGAGTTCTACATTTTCATCTGAAGGCTTCCAGGCAGCTAGGATAAGAGTCTGAAAGCCCACACCCACAATGACACACCTACTCAAACAGGGCCACACCTTCTCATAGTGCCACTCTCTGGGCTGAGCATATATAAACCATCACACTAATCCTTTCAGCAGAACCTATAGTCCCTCCCCTTGTGTTCCCATTGCATGGCACATATACTTTCAGCAAAGGCCTTTCACATGTTTTATTGTATGCATTCGTAAGGCTAGAAGTATGCATTATTTTCTTGTTATGTGCAGCACATAAACATGCCCAGCTTGAACACATTAATTATTGACCAACTCATGCACAGGAGAGTCGGGGACTTAGTCTGATTCTGTTTTCCAGTTTCCCATTTTGAATTGCCTGAGAGTTTGCTAGAAGTAATCATTTCTGGGTCACATGTTTGATGTTCACCAGGCTGAGGCCAGTAGTTTCCTTTTATTATGTAAGTTGGAGGAACATTGGATTTAGTTGTTATCTTTGTTTGATTTCATACCTTATAACTAGTAAGCACATACAGGCTTAAAATACATGACTCTGCACATATAGGCTTAATATACATGACTCTGACATGAGACCTATTAAAGTTTGTTGACTAGTTGCTGGTCCTAAAGTGATCTATGGAAACATCATTATGAAGAATTATATAAGGAATTAAATGAACAGGAAATAATGATTCTTTTAAGAGGGCAATTGTTTTTCTGCTTACTCTGTGTGCTATGGTCTATTTCTTCTTGAATACTAAATAAGCATTATTGAATAAAAACAATTACTGAGGCATTCATTTATCGCAATGGTTCTAGGGTGTACAGATACATAAAATACACATAATCATTTTTTTCACTTCTGTTATATAGTTTCCTAAAAATGATTGTCATGACTGTGTCTTAGTTGGCTGTTATTAATTATTTATGAATGCTTAATATTTATCTGGAAAAAACTGAACCCTCAGATCATACACACACATACACATAGGCACAGCATTTTCATCAGACTGGCTTACACTCAATGACATACAATCACCCACATAAACAGAAATCTCATTCTGCTAAACTAAAGGCCAAAATTGTTTTGAAGCCCACAAGAGGGAAGTTTCTAGTGTCCATCTCATGTAAACCTGAGAGAAAAGCTGATGAATTTGAAATTCAAAGATACTTTGATAAGTAAAGACTGGAACTATTATTCTAGTTCTTGGTACAGGTTTTACAAAATGTTCATTTAGTTTATTATATGTATATGCCTACATAAATATGAGTGCATATGTAATGTGTGTGTGTGTGTGTGTGTGTGTGTGTGTGTGTGTGTGTGTGTGTACTTTCTGAAGGCAGATGTAGTGGGATAAATCTGATCTCTAAATAAAAGACTTCCTATAAATTTTGTTATAATTGTTAGCAAATTAACTCTTGAACTTTAAACATAAATACATAAAAATAGCCTCTGTAATTTTAATAGTACAGTATAAACTTTTTCTATTTTCTATTTGCCTTCTACTCTTTCTGTGCGTTCTTTGTGTTTTCAATCACCAGCCAAAACTTCTGCTCTGTTTGTATCTGTTCCTATACTGGCTTTAACGTCTCCTGATATTACTGTACCTTTGGGTGCCATGTTTTTGAATGTTGAGTTTATTGCTTATAGCATTTGTGTTATAGCATTTGCAACGTAAGGACTAAGGAATGATTCAAATCATATGAAGCCTTAAAACCCATGGGGGTACAAATTAAACTTTAGGAGGAAAATTCCCAGGACACAACATATTTTTGTCATAAAGGTATTTTCCAGTTAACTAACAGAATTAGAACTTGAGATTTACCTGTATGATAGGGACCTTTTACATGACATGGTAAGCCATGACATGGCTAAACAGAGCCTGAGCCTACTGTCCCATGTCCACCTGTAGGTTTGGGTGCAACTTTCTTACATCCCAAGACACAGTACCTCCCGTCTACCTCGAGCCTTTACTTCTTCACACCTTAGGTTAAACTTTGGACTATGCCACCTGAATGAAGATTTTTTTTTTTGTCCACAAAAATCTGCCCTTGGAGCTTCTCATTGACTTCATTTTCCCTCACTTGAAATTACAGACGGGTGTTTGAATGCTATAATATTTACTTATGTTTCCTCTACTTGGTGGCAAACTAGAGGGGATTTATAATGTTTACTATTAATTCTCATACAAAAGATTTTCAAAGTGAGAAGAACAAAAGACTGTGAGATGGAGAGAGGAAACAAGGTTACGTCTGAGTAATATTTGATGCGAGAAATCACAGTCTGCTTTTATTACCAATTAAGGAGTTCAGAAGACCTATAAAACTTATGAATATAGATTTTATATTGACCTCTATATATAGTACATGTAGTAGTAAGTATTTAGCTAAACTTATATATGTATGCGTGAATGTATATACACATATGTATTTGAGAGATGCGTGTCTAATTTAGAGAATCATGATTTCTGTAAGTGTGACTGAACTCAGTGAAAGACATTACTGGAGTAGAGAAAGTGGAAATCAGCTTGCTCATCACTCCTGGGAAGACTGAGAGAGCACTCAGTTTTCCACAGACTTCGAAGAGTCTTGTTGATTATCCTGACTCTAAAATAAGAATAATTACCAATGACATTTCAATGGCGTTCTTTTGTGGGTGGCAGTCTGCTTCCAGAAGTAATTTCTTTTGACACTTAACTTTTTCTATTCCTATTTTCGTTTGAGTACTACAATATTATATAAAAGATAAATCCCAGATTTCATTGGTTAAAGTAAAGTTGCATGGTATCATTTCTATAGCATTCTACGATTCCAAGATTAGCATGTGTGCTCCCTAACTGGCCATGTGTGGTTATCCTTCCTTGTAACTGTGGTTCTTCAGCTTTCTTGTAAACTCTTGAGGTCTGCATTCATCTTATGCATGGAGAAATTCTTTGGAGGACCTGCTCAGGGAGGTGTCTGACCCATAAGTAGAAATACCCAACATCATGTCTCTCATGCTGGAGTGTAGGCAAATGGGTATTTGTAATAGAAAAGAGACTGGGGAAACAGGTTTTCCATGACCTGAGAAAGTAAAGAGCAGTTTTGTTGAATAGCTAGCTACCCCTTCAATGGTTATTTCCCTTTAATCTGTCATAAGGGTGGAGTAATCCATACCCTTCCACAAATCACCGAGACAATAGTGTATGGCTTTCTTCATTATAAAACCTTATTGATTATAAAGCCAACTCATTTTAAAGGTCCCTTTTGTTTTGATTACAACCATAATGGAAGGAATTTCTAGCTCCAAGTGTTAGAAGATGCCAAGGCTGAAGAACAGGTATGTAGTTAACCTGGGGTTAAACACATCTTGTCTCTATGCTTCTCAGGCATAAGAAGAGGCAGTAGTACTACAGCCTTTCTGCATGAAGCCATGGGGTCACCACTATGCTTAGTGGGGCAACATGCCTGCCCATGTATACTGTGTGTGGGCTTGCTGGCTAGAGTCGTTGTCACTGGTGGAATACAGAAGCTTAGGAAGTTGTATAGCTCATTTACAACTCAAATAGGATTTTAACAGCTACATTATCTTTATTGAAAGTCCTTCCTGCCTCATCTAATTCTTTTTGCCTTTAGAGAAAGAAACATTGTTGTTGTTATTGTTTGTTTTTGTGAGTGTATTTTCTTTTTTGAGCTGAAAGTTGCCTGTCTCTCTCTGTGTATATGTTTTCCAAGCCAACAATCTTGTCTTACAGAAAGTCTCATCTATGTGAAATAGGTGATACAATTACTGTCCTCTCCCATTCTTGACTCAGGAGCACCATGTTCCCTGATTTAAGACATACCTCAGATATAACTGGTCCTAACTTACTTCCTGATTACCCATGTGCTTCTAAAACTCATTTTCAGAGGGATATTCACATCTGCCTCTTCTCTTAAGGTCTCAACAACAACACAATCTATCCAAGTTTACTCTGGGGAACTAAGAGTTTATTGGGATTCTTTACAGAGCACAGGCGAGAGTTTACTTGCAAGGGTCTGTCTGGGTATTCTTCTTCAAGAGGCAATACTTGAAAAGCCTTTACCAGTGGGGACAAGGGTTTCCCTGTAGCTACATGGATGGAGAGTCCCCTGTCTTCCACTAACCACATTATCAGGTTGTAGGGGCAGCTGTATACTCAAGCTCTACCTCACCCCTCTATGGAGGATGTTGATAAACCTCTAACAATCCCAGGTGGGCTTATCTTTTGCAAGGAGGACAGTTGAATTTTCCAAGATGGTGATGGCTTGACTTAGAGGACAGTCACTCCAAATACCATGTAATTCATTAAATCAAACCCTTTAAGAAATACATTTCCTCTGCCTTGTGGGAATAACCTTACTGACACAGACAGAAATTAAAACACAAACTGCTGACTAAAGGGAGCGAGTCAAAACTACTTTGTTCTAATTAGGGATATTATAGAGAATTAGTACCAGTAAAGCTTATGCATATAATTGTACACAAAAATGCTGACTAATACTTGAAGCCATATAAATGATATTAAAGCAAATGTGAATGTAAATGTCCTTCAAGTCTGTAAAAACAATTAATTCTGAATCTTACAAATTCTTAAAAATCCCCTAGACTCTGGCAATTTCAGTTATGATTTACTAGTAATAAATATGTTCTGCATGGTTTTTAATGAGGTTTAAAGGGAAGAATTGCCATAGAAAATCCTAACTAATGTGTTAATATGTGATGTGGCTTTGAACACAAAGCAGATCCAGTGCCACAGGCTTTAGAGGACCAATTGTATTGGAACACATGAAATTCTAGTGTTGCAGATGTTAGAACACAAAAGCATAAAGGAGAAATAATTATCATACCCACAGAGGGAAGTGTTAACAGGCAAAAACAATAACCAGAAGGCAAAAAACGAGGCTATTAAATGTAAAATCTAAAACTCACGCATATCTGATGCTCCCAGAGCAGACTCAGAGGGAGCCTACCTCAGGGTTCATCCAGCTGCCTCTGTCATTTTGGTATTTTAATATATATGTATGCAGAGTAGAAAGATTATGTTCAACATATTATCAGATCAGCTCCTTTTAGTGGAGCCCAGAATTTTAGATGAAAGCATGATCCTTCTAGAATTCTCCACTTAAAAAAATATCTGGTGGTATTCAAAAACTTTACAGATTGTTTATTCCTAAGCAACACCTTGATGGAATTCACAGTTGCACAGACCGTGCAAGACTTGACACTGTTGTACTCAGCTGAGTCATGCCAGTTGTACTTGTGACTTTATGCAAATTAGATGCCAGAATATTCTTGAAAAACTACTGGTCACTGATAGAGCTCTCCTGTATGCATTATAAGCACACGTACATTAGTCCCTTCTTGGGTGCCATTTTATGAATCCCTGGCAGGAAGGCCTCCTTACCCCTAATTCTTCCAGCATCTCTGTCACTTTCCTGTTCTTGTCAGCTGTGGGGATTGCAAGATGGCTTCTCTTGTAGAACCCAGAATACACACAGCCTTTTCTTTAATAGCTCTGACTCTTTGAGATTCTACCTTTTCAAGCCAAAGTATTTATCATATTCTGCTTGATTTCATCAGACTCTCAGTCTTGTCCAAGCACAGGCCATTGTGAACTTAAGTTGCATAATGCAACAAATGGAAAGAAACACTTTTTTTTTTAAAAGAGAGATTGGATGTACCATTTCACATCTGTTATTATAAAGCACTTTTTACTTCACAGGGCAGCAAGTCTATCTTCAGCACTCCAACTTTCTACCTTCCGTGAAAATCTGTGTTAGTCTAAGTCTTCCTGATAATGAACACTTATTGGACATGCTGCAATAATTTTGGTTACATAAATGGGAGCCACTCTTAATATTTCCAGGCAGAAGTTAACATGGGAAAGGAGGTGCTTACGGAACACTGGAAAGTCTAGAAGACTGTGATCAGGAAGAGCATATTAACTCTCAGAAGATGAGAAGCTAAAAAACAACTGCAGCTGATCTTGGTTACCTTGGAATGATGTTAGTTATTTTTAGAGTACCTGAAAAGCATGTGAATATTATACACCCACCTATCAGTTTTTGCTGGAAAAATATGAGAGTTTTTTTGTCTCCTCTACTTTCCTAATCTTTTGTCAATGCCTCCCATTGCAGCAAAAGAAGCCTGGATCTTGCCAAGAATTTTTTTTGGGTTGGGGTGGGAGTCAGCTTCTGAGTAACTTACATGAAAGTATTGTAGAGGGGTAGGGGTAGTGTTGAACTGATAAAGTTATTCCAGAATGGAGAAATTCTATTACATCCATCTGAACACTACCCCTCGCTCTTTATGTTTAGTATTAATGTCCTGTATTTGTAACACTCTTTGCAAGCAGAAAGACTGGCCAGTAAGAGAGCAGTAAGAAGCCAGCCCTCATTTCCCCAAAGTTCCACTGTATATTTCCAATGCTAAAGCACACATTATTTTGTTGTTGGTATTTAGTGTCACCAATTTCAACCCTCTGGAGATTTATTGCTGTGAAAAATAGTAGCACCATTATGTTCAGAAAGGGAGATATCGCCAAATCTTCAATAAGTTTTTTTTTCCTCTTACAAGAGCTGATGTGCTATCAGTTATAAAAAATAAATAACAGGCTCTGGCTCACATTTACTGCTTGAGTGACTTTAAATATTTCCCTTAATCTCTCTAGACTTTTACTTTCTTATCAACAAAATGAGATGAGTAGAATCCACCTTTCTTGGGCATACCTTGTGATGAGATGAAATGACGTTTGTCAGGGCTGGCCATTAGTACAGCATCCCTTCCCTTTGTATTTGTTCTCTGATGGTCTCTCTAAGGGTTGACTATGATTTGAAAGGAGTTAAAAAGCATGTAGTTTGATGCTTCCTTTGATTATGTTTATTCAGAACAGTGTGTAAGCTTCCTTACATTTCCTAACTTCTGGCACCAATTCCTTAAAATCTTGTATGAATTTAGACATTCTCGAATGGCAACTAGTGATTTTTCCTTTATAATCTTAATTACATTTCCTGTCTTGTGCATATCTGTTAATGAGGAATTTGTTTTGTATCCTTTCTAATTAAAGACTAAGCAAGCATGTACCCAATGACAGTTACAGACTAGACTTTAAGATAGCATTTCTTCCACACCAGCATGATTAGGGTGACCAAATGTGAAGGCAGGCAGGCAACAAGAATTCGCTTTGTGGAAAGCCCCTGTCTCTTTCATTGAAACATTGATATAGTTTTAAAACCAGGTTGTTATTCTGGTGTCAGGCCTTTGTAATCTTCTGGTGTTTCTGAGAGTGAAGTCAAGGGGTTATAAAAGCAGAGCCTCTCTGCATAAAACAATGATGTAGAAAAGAAAGAAATGCCAGCTGCTAAAATAGCTTGGGGGAAAGTAAGAGAAACAAACACACATGGAAAGTGGCAGGAAGAGTAAAAGAACTTTGGTATCACATTTAAACATGAGCATGTTGATAACCTACCAGTGCTATACAGGAAACATTGGTACAGTGATTTGTAGCTGATTTCATTGGCTTGCTTAGCAGAGCAAAGGAAGGGTGGCTACCTATCATTCAGGAGGGCTAAAGATAAAAGGCCTCCATTCAGTTCTGCTTCTTTGAGTCTCTGAGATTAATAAACCATGTACCCTGGAGGAGACAAGGTGATAAGTCTCCCAAAGCTCTCTTATTTTTCAATCTCCAGCTTCTCCTTAAACCATCAGCTTCTTAGCTGGGTTTTAATAGAATCCATAGGTTTTTGTTTTGGGTCAATTCAAATAGATTTTCATGGATTCAATAAGATTCTGATGAGCCTGCGAGGTTGTTTCAATAGTCACTTCACGATGCCCCCTTCCTTCATTAACAGGGCTGTAGTTTATCCTGCTAGTGACAATAAGCTAATTTATCGTGTTGTATCAAAAATAAGAATTAATATTGATTATAACTATGTTCTAAGCACTTAACCATATACCTACCCAAGTAAGTGTAGCTCTCATCCCTTGTCTGAGAAGCTTGTTTTAATAAAATGGAGTTACTACAGAGACACAGACCTGTACCTTAGCTAAAATACCCGGTGTACCTTTTGCAGTTAACCAATATCTTTTAATTCTTTAAAATTTCCTAAAGCATCTTGATGTTTCTTTACTGAAGCTACTGCCATATTTTAAGCTTTTTCTTCACTATTTGACCTGTCATTCATTTAGATCATCCATGAAGATTCTGTATTTTTGTAAAGAATCTTCTTCATTAATCTCATACCAGTTATAGTATAAGCAACTTGAGGGCAGAGTGCCTTGCTTCCCATCATTTTGAAAAGTCCATATTCCATTACCTTGCCAGTAGCATACTCAACTTAGATTGAATGGAGACCACAATCATTATGACTAACAGATTAGGTTCTCAAGACTGAGTGGGTTCATTTGCATATACTGATGATGTCTATCAATCCTCCACGAGGAGGTTCCTTTACTGAGCTGGCAGCATTAACTGAATTAAAAGACCAAAGGAGGAAGAACAAACATTTCAATCATGATGAAAATAATCCTTCACTTTGTACCATGATTTATGGCTTCACAAATTTTTTGATACAGCCCCGGAAGATAGGCAGGCATTTGCAGAGTGACTTAGTTTCCCACTCTTGGAAACTGAGAATTAATTGTTTTTAGCTTAGAGTTCAGGGGTCCTGGTTTGTAGATACTCTAACAAAGAACACAATTCCATACTCCACAGACATATAGCAGCTGACCTTTGCTAAAGGGGGATACCATTTGTACTACTTGGGAAAATATTGTCAGCAGTCTTTGTGTCTGTCTCAGTATACTTCCTAAACTTGTGAAAAGGATTTGCTGTGCAGAACACAGGGCACAGGTTGGGTAGGTGGCAGGGTAAAGGAGGAGGAGAAGATACTCTGAAGAGTTTTGGTTCTAAGAACACATGAACTAATCATTTGATTGTGCACATAGTAGCGATGAGGCCAAATGCATTTCTTTTAAAACAAGTCTAAACACAGACTTTCCCAGGTGAAAACGACAATAAATGTGGAAGTAAGGGTCGACCAGATGGATCAGTGGGTAAAGATGCTTGCCACATAAGCCTTGCAACTCGAGTCAGATTCCTGGAACTCACATGACGGACGAAGAGAAGCAACTCTGACCTCCACACATGCCTCCCCATCATGGACACACACAATATTGAAAGTAAAAGAATGTGGTCTCTGCACAATTCCAGAACAGCCATGTCAGATCATGTGATGTTTCATTAGACAGTGTGACTAGGAATGTGATCTCAGAATAATTTTTTAGGATCTTAGAGCTGTATTTAAAGGAATGAAATATGTTACTGCACTGGATGCAGCAGACAAGCAACACAGGCCAGCAGGAAAAGAAGTCACTGGGAGGTTATAGAAAGGTCCTAGATAGACTATAGGTTGTTGGACAATATGAAGGTCTTTGGGCAGTCAGTTATCATTCATATGAATCATCTATCATTTGGCAGAGTGATCACTTTGATCCTTTAGAACTGGTGGGAGGTAAATGTTTACTGTGTCCAATGGATGACAAAAGAGATAAAAACAACATGATAGGATTATTATCCAGAGATACCCAAAGAGTAGGAGAGCAAACATAGAAGAAACTTAGTGTGGTGCTTGTGGTAGATGGGGTCAGGAGACCTGCCTTGAAGAGGAAGGAGATCCTATACTTTGTGACAAGACATATAGATTCAGAGGGTGGTATACAATGTACCCTAGGCTAGACACAGAAAAAAAAAACACTGTACCATCTCACTTTTACTTAGAACCATGGAAAGGTAAATGAATGCCTAGGAACAACCAAATGATATTGCATAGAGGTATCTATGAGGGAAATAGGAAGATGCTGTCCAAAGGGAATTGCATTTATACAATGGATAAGTTCTGGAGACTTAATCTATGACATTGTAACTATTATTAATTACAAAGTGTGTGCATATATATACATATATTGCATTATACATATATGTACATATATGTACATATATACATATACATATGTATATGTATATATGTATATGTATACATGTATATACATGTATATATGTATATATGTACATATATGTACATATATGTATATATATGTATAATGCAATATAGAAACACTTCTTAAATTATCTTACTATAGTTTCACAAAAGTCTGTATACAGTTAAGTACATGTAACAAATTATGTTGGGTGGTAGATATGCCTTTAGCTTGATTGTGGAAGCCACTTCACAACTTAAATGCATATCCTCAGAAACTCACATTGTACACTTTGAATATTTTGAATTCCTATTTGCCATGGTAGATAAATAAAATGGTTCTTGGCTTTGGGGAGACAGTGTTTAGATCAGCTAACTTTTCTAACTAGTTATCAGAGTGGAAAAGCATCCAATCCAAGAGGAGGCAGATCTGGAAATGCAAGGCTTAGTGACTATGACTAATTAGGGAACTTAATTGAGCTGTCAAGGGAGAATAAAGACAATCTCTCACTCAGTTCCCACTCTCCTGCACCCAGGAAAGTTATCAAACCTGTTGTGTCTTGTGTCATCACATGCTCCCTGCTCCTAGTTGATACTGACGTAACCTCAAGTGCACCTTCGTAAGATGATAAAAGTTCTACAGTGGCTGACAAGCTCTGCCTCTTGTTTCTTTTCCCCCCACCTATTCCTATCATACCCATCATTACAGTCATTATTATTTTTTGTTGTTGTTAATGTTCATTCTTGTTTTACAATAGCAGAGATGTCAGCACTGACATTTGTTGGGATAGTCACACTGTAGTCTGAAGTGCAGTAAGCACTTGTAATTGGAATAGGAGAACACATGTCAGTTGTTATGTCTGGTGATCACCTTACAGACAATCTCACATTCAACCCTACCACTGCCTGGTGATGGAAGCCTATGGTCAACCCGAAGGCTGGGAAGAATATGAACAAGTTCAGGATGCCACACAGCGGAAATGGAGTGGATTTGGATTATGCACTTACTTTCCTTTTGTCTCATTTTGCCAAGGGTGGTAATTACTAGTTACTTAGCCAGGATTTAGCTAACTAGTAGGCTACTTATCCTGGGGTTGGTGTTGTAGCTTGTGCAGCTCTGTACGCTTAGCTTTAACAGTATCTTTGCTTTGGGGAAAACAAAGTTTCACAAACATAAAGACAAGAGAACTTTGTAACACATTGATATTAAGTGACTGCACAGTGGGAATATGTGGTTTACCTACTCAGTCTCCATAGTTTCAAGGCGAATTTGGCAAATGAAAGCAAGGACGAGCTCTTTGATTGAAACATTGACTGTCAGAACTGCTCTAGGTCAAATTGTCAAAGCATCCTTTAGCGTGAAATAAATAAGCACACTTGGGTTTATTTCATTGCTCTGTGTAATCTGGCCTGATGACAGGCAGTTTGTACAGAAGAAATTTGAATCTTTTGAATTCTTAGGCCTCATAAATACTATTTGTACATAAGTTCAAACAGTCCGTTGTCCAATTGTACGAACCTTGTAAAGGTGAAACATATATGGTTTACTTATTTGCTCGTGTGGTTAGGTAGTGTTCTTGCTTGAAAATTATTGTATGCTGTGCTGTGAATGGAAGACTCTTGATTCTGTGTTTATTTCTGATGTCCTTGCTTGCTTTTTAATGCCTTTATCGTTGTTCTAGGTAATATGATTGTTTCATGGACTTTGTGAACATCTTTTGATGCCAATTATTCATTAGTTACAACAATGCTTAAGAGATGGTGTTCATAGATACAGTTCAGGGGCAAATATTGGCTATAGGGGCACTAAAGCTTGCACAATAATCTTCACTCAAAATTGGAATAAAAATTGTAATCATAAAATTAGGAACAAAGATGGGCGATAGGCACATTCCAGTAATGTGAAAGTAACTGCACATTGTAGAAATTCACCCTCCTACACAGATTGAAGAAATACCAAGCACATTCCTCTTAATTTGGTCCCAGTGGGTCTTGAAGGCACTTCATTTCTTCAATTGGAAGATCTATTTTAACCATATTTTGTGACCATCATTAAAATTTAGCTACTCAACTCTCCTGTGATACCAGCTCCACTCAACTGGACAGCACACACGCTCTGTGCCATAGAAAGGGTTTTTATTTCACAGAGGACATAGAAGCAGACTGTCATTTTCTTTACAAGCATCCTTCCATCTTCTCAACAATATAATGTGTGTTTATGTGTGTGGGCAGTAGAACACAAAAGGTGAGGGGGTAGTATAATGAGAAAACAGACATAAATAGACTTTGAAAATATAGATTTTTCAAAAGCCAGAATCCCCTGTCTATCTATAATGGCCAACACTCATGATGAGTCACACAATATCAGTTTACCATGAGGGACATGGAAGTTGTCTAGGCTATTTAGTCTATCCCCGATAGCTTTAAAGATTTTAAGAGCCTGTATGCTCTTTCTTCTTCTATTCTCTGTCACTCTGAGATCTCAAATTCCCATGCCTCATTTCTTAAAAACAAAACAAAAAAAAAAAAAAACAAAACAACAACAACAAAAACCCACAAAAAAACCACCCCCCCAAACACCCATAGATTCTTACAAAGAACAAAGCCCATGGCAGTACCCTACCCATCTTTTCTGAAGCATTGCTTGTCTTGAAAATATGGAATCAATTATATTTTATGTTCAATTTTTACTGCCTGAGAAATTTCCTGGGACAGGCTAGTCTGCTTTCAGCATGGTATGCTTTACAGTCTGCCTTTGTTTTCTTAGTCAAAAGAGTGTCTCCTTTTTGTTTTCTTGATGGTCCACTTATGGCAGGAACTATGAATGGTTCTATCACATTTCTCTGTTCTTTCATGCTTTTCATGCCTGTAGATCAACTGCTCCCCTTTAAATCTCCACTTGTGAGCTTCTTACTTTATTCCAACAAATAGCATCTATGGGAAACTGTGGATGGTTCAAATACCTGTCCTAATGATGACTCACATGGAAGATAAAAACTACTGCTGTATTTTATGCAGAAGTTTGATGGCCCAGAAGCTATTCAAGTTCTACACACAGGTATAAAATGGTGAGTGTGAGAGCTAGACCCAGGACTTTCCAGCTGTAAGAGATGCCCTGCCTTTATTTATTTTCACTGTCTCCATCTGATGAGATTAAAAACAGCAATGTTCTTCTGAATATCATTTCTCTTGGTCAGGCCTTTGGAGATGAGTTTTAAGCTAAGGGAGTCTGCACAGATGCTAAATTGAATGTTGTAGTGACAGACACACACCACATTCCCTATACTTCCTATAATGCAAGAACATAATCTTCTGGGAAAACCATTTTCCCAAGCAGTTGGGAGTCTTTGAGCTGTTCAAATGTAGTTATGATGAATAATTCAGGTTACTTGTTGGAAATACAAGAGCTCTCCTCTAAGTTATCGAGAGTCTCAAGTAGTACTTCAGTTGAATGTGAAATGGCTAAGTGGCACCAGATATCATTCCTTACCCACATGCTCACCGTGACATTGTTGCTCTATCTTCAAGCCTTTGAGAATGCATTGTGTTACCATGATAAGAAGGGATGAGTCATAGAAGCATTGCCCTTGCCTGTTAGAGAATCTCTAAGGTATTAGTAAAAATTAATATAAAAAGTCCCTGTTAAACTCATTAGTGTATTGGTTGGGGGCAGTTCTACTGTGATGGCATAGAAGGTTTGCTATTGAAGAACAGCTCAGATTGGCTTATGGATCTGTGGCATGAAATGGATGTCCCCATATGTCACTAAGTGTCACATAACAAAGCTTACAGATATAAGAATTTCTGCTTTTCTTAAATTTCAACACATTTTAAAACATTTACATTTTTTTGACACAGGCCCCCTATTCTAGACTAGACTGGACTTGAACTGTTTGTCTAACCTAGGAATACTCCGATCTTCCTGCCTCCACATAGAAGGCTGCCATCATAGATCTGTGCCTCTATGCCGCATATTTACCCTGCTGGGGATCAAATCTAGGTCTGTGTGAGTGCTAGACACACAGTACAAACTGAGGTCAATCTCCAGTCCATTTAAAAACCTTTATCCTATGTATTACTTTCTGGTGTCCTGGAATACATTTTATATCTTAATCCAGGTGAATTTGCATTATGAGATGTATACTTATTTATTTATGCAATCTTGTGATAACCACCAGGTAAGTGTGAATTGACATTGTCCTATTTGCTGAACCACCGATATTTTATTCTATGAAATGTGTAGAGTCACACAGGGGTCGTGATTATCCATCTGCTTCCTCTTGAATGCTGAAGAGATTAAGCATCTGGAATCTAGAGAGGAACAAAATTAAGGGAACCTGGATAGTGACTCAGGTACATTCGCGGTTTGATGTTTCTAAGGAAGGATTAAGTTCTCATTGACCATCTCAGAGACAGATAGGGTTATATAAACCTTCCTAGCACAAAACGTCTCGTCCTTTTTAAATAAGTAGCCTCCAGATTTTGTTTTGGCTCATTGAAACAGATCAATATCACTGGGAGAATGAGTCAGCTTCCTCATGTGGTTCTCTCCACAGTTTGTTCACAATCTCTCTCCATATGCACACCCCTCTGCTTGTTTTCTGTTTGTTTTGCTCCTAGATTAGTATTTAGTTCTTTAGAGATATCCATTGGCAGCATCTCTAGGGGATTGACAACATAGAAGGGAACTCTCCAAGACAGAAGCATCCTTCCAATGAAAACAAATGAACCATACTGCTTGTAAATGGGGAAGGGAGAATATTCTTAGTAGTAGCTTGGGTTCAAGCTCCTTCCCAGTGACATGAATCTATGCACTGACTAACAGCCAGTCTGCTAACTCTACCCTCAAATTCTCGGCCTTTGCCTTTGAACACATTATAACGATGTCCTTCAAGCTTGCTAGATGATAATTACTGGAGACGGTTCTTTAAAATTTTCAGATTCCTTGTATCTTATCCCAGATCATTAGAATTTGATTTCTTTCTAGAGATTATATTGTGGATTTGTCCAGGGTTTTCATTGTTGCCCTATCTAAATAACGCTGCCCCATGGTATCTGCGTACTCTCTTATTTGCTACTCATGCTACTAGTTGCACTATGTGATGTTGGGCAACTCTATTTTAAGAGCTTGACTCCCCTAAACAGGGCATCAAGGTTAAAGAAATGTATCATTCCCACTAGATACCTCATGCAGTATGGTACAGCTCTAACATTTTGTGTTTGTCCTGTAATAAGGTTCTAGCCCTGCTCCTGAGTATGAATGTGGTATGTGTGCAAGCATGTTCTATTTACAGTGTGTGTGTGTGTGTGTGTGTGTGTGTGTGTGTGTGTGTGTTCTATTTGTATGTGTAGAGGTCAGAGGTTGACACTGTCTTTTATTGTTTGCTGTTTGTTTTGGAGCTGGCTTTTCAGGCAAGGCTTTATAATCAGTAAACCTCAGAGATCCCCGTGCCTTTGTCGCATCATTGCTGGGGTGGCAGAAGCTGTCACTGTGCACAGCTTTTACATGGATGTTGGGCATCTAAAGTCAGGTCTTCATGCTTGCACAGCAGCAGGTTAGCCACAGAGCCATCTCCCCAGTCTTTCTCTTCAATGATAATTTTCTTCACAACTTCAACACAGTCAGTTTAAGCAAACGACATTTCAACAGAGCACACTTAAAATGAATGACCTGCCGCTTTAAGTGTGCCAAGGAATAGTAGTATTGCTTTGATTGTCTTATATTAAAATCCGGGAAATTTCCAGTTAAGACCATTTTAAATATTTTGTAAACTAGTAAGAGTACAGTGCAAGAAATGATTTGCCAGTTATGGCTTTATTTTTTATAGTAGTATAAATTAGGGAACTGGGGAAAGAGACTGTTTTCTTTTATTTTTTATTGGATATTTCTTTATTTATATTTCAAATGTTATTCCCTTTCCCGGTTTCCTGTCCATAAGCTCCCTATCCTCTCCTCTCCCCCTTCTTCTATAAGGGTGTTCCCTTACCCCTTCTCCCCTTCCCCAGACATTCCCTTACACTGGGGGTCCAACTTTGGCAGGACCAAGGGCTTCTCCTTCCTTTGGTGCCCAACAAGGCCATCAAGAGTCTGCTTTCTAAGCACCGGTCTTTCAGCGTGTTCTGGACATATTCTCTAGTTGCTTGTCAATGGCTTGAGGAACTACAGGTGAACTGTGAATAAGGAGTTGCAGTTCGATATCTCTACCCAGGAGTGGTAGAACATTTATAGACAACAATAAAATGCACTTGGCTATTTCTTCCATATCCAGCCTGTGTTGGTTTGATTAAGAAATGGCCCCCCAGCCCCGCTCATATGTTTGAATACTTGGTCTTTGGTTTGTGAAACGTTTTAGAAGGTCTACAGGGCATGGCCTCGTTGGAGTAGATGTATCATTTGGGGGAGACTTGTTTCTTCCCCAGTGTCTTTCTCTCAGCCTCCCACTTAGGGATCAAATGTGAGCTCTCAGGTCCTGCTCCAGTACCATATCTACTTGCCCACTGCCATGCTCTCTGCCATTGTGGTCCTGGTCTTTAACTTCCTCCAGTAAGTCCAAAATAAATTTTTTTCTATGTAGGCTGCCTTGATCCCGTGTTTTATCACAGCTTTAGAAAAATAAGTAAAACACAGCCCTACAGATAGAGCGTGGTTCTCATACCCAGAAGACTTGCACCTTCCTGGGAAGAACACAGTTTTCCTGCCCTAAGGTTTTACACCATCCTGACTTTATCTCTGGATCCTCAGTAAGAGCTACAATAGGCCAAAAGTAGCCAGGAATTAGAGTGAACTTTACCTTCTCTGTCCTCCTCTTTCATTAAAACGTGCCTTCTGCATATGGCAGGACTATTATGCTCAAAACTCAGAGCAGCTGGGGTTACTGGATAACGTTCCTCAGAAAGACTTTCAGTGTGGATGGAGGAGGGGCTTATAATGAGATACTCCTAGCTGAAGAGCTGTTGGCAGTTAATAGCTTCTGGAGGTGAGAGAGGCAGTTTTTTTTCTTTTTCAGAGGTGTGGCCCCTGGTATAGTGTCTATGCCGAAGCATAGACATGTGCATATGGGAGCATTTACTGGACTTAGTGTGTTAAAACAAGGGTTATGAAGTTGTCTCAGGACATAGTAGGAAGGGTCTGAGAAGAGGGAGAGTAAGGTATGTATATCACAACATTCAACACCACGCAATGATCACAGAACAACCATATATATGTGTATATGTATGTATATGTATATATGTATGTATATGTATGTATATGTATGTATATGTATATATATGCATGTATATATTTAAAAAGCTGTTTAGTCTTTCCTTTGTTTCCATTTCATTCTTCATTTGAAAAAGAAATGTTTTCCCATTAGTCAAGGGCCTGATGTTTTCAGTCCAGTGGTAAAGTTTACAAAACTTTTAATCTGGCCAGCAGCAGCATCTGCTGAAAAGTCTGTATATTGAATTTAAGCACGAGTTTTATTTCATAACAACTTGAAGAGGGATTGATGAATACTGTTTAATAGTGTACACTGTTCTAAAAGCCAAATTGCTAATGTCTAGGGAAACTTGTTCTTAAAGTAGGAGACCATAGAAGAGACAATTAACTTTAATTTTATAGAACTTTGAGATATTTATGGAAAAGTAGCTTTTAGTTACAGGTGATAGCAAAATCTACGTGTGTAGGCGAGACTCGGCAGCCTCCTTCAGCTAGGCTAACACCTCCTAAAGTTTCTGCCACGTCAGAAAATAATACCATGATCTGAGAAATTATACCCAATAGATGAGCTCATAGAGAGCCGTTCACGTTTATAACATAGCAATGCCATCTGATGTAGACTGCAGTTCATACTGATGTCTACTCACTGTATCATTTCCTTACTGCTCTAGTTCCTCTGCCTCTCCCTTTCTTCCAGGTCCCTTAGTGGAGAAACCCTTAGCATAACTTGGACCCATGGAGTGAACTTGCTAGTGGAAGAACTGACGGGGTTTGTGGTGATGGTCCTGGCTGGTGCTCTTGTGTCCTTTGCTATGATGTTTGTACTGCAAGGATCTGGAGAAGAATATGTAGACTTGAGTCATCATCTCTGCCTTTATGTGACCTTGTGGTTCCTGGGGACAGGAAGAGTCCCAGTGGAGTCTAGGGAACAGGAAGCTAGGTGCTGCCTGCTTCACAGTTTTTAGACGAGAACTCTGAGTGAATACGTAGAGTTAGGCTGTGATAGTCCATCTTGGAAGTGGGAACGTAAAGTTGGCAAATGAAATCTCCTCAAGACTTCTAAATGTCGATTATGTGACTGAAGTGTCTCTGGGCATGCGTTGGGAAACTTAGATTTCCTATGAGCTGTGTGGATAAGGGTCATGACATATGCAGGAATATTTGTTAATTGTGTGAGCTTTTTATAGATCTAAAGGTTTGTCTCATAGCTTCCCTTTCCAAGTAAATGACTGCTTGTTTCCCATGGGAGAGGAGGCCGCAGAGGAGACTGGAGCAGGCCCATCCTTCTATCCAAGTCACTGTCAACAGCTAAACACTTAAGACAGCTCCTTTGCCCCACCCCCTGTACCTTTCATACCTCATCCCTGCCATAGCTCATCCCCCCCCCCCGCCCCTCATCCCTGCCACTAAGAGTTACCATGGGAACCAGGTTGCATAACCCAAGGGATGAAGCTGCACCTTCAGCCAAGTGTTCCCAGGCTAGAGTTTACAGCTTGTCTCTTCTTTATAGAGAAAATAAATTAAAATTAGAAGGAAAAACAAGTTTCTCTTTTTTATGTAGACCGCACTCATAGACCTTCGTTTCAGTTTTAAAGAAATTGGAAAGGAATTATGTGGTATTCCTTGATCTTTGAGCCTATAAATTAGCTAACAGAGAGCAGATGTATTGAAATATCTTTTTGTGACTACTGTCTTCCTCCCCTTAGACTGTCACAGAGAAGGCATTTAGTGAACGCCTGCAGGTATCTAAGGATAGCCGTAACCACCTATATGTTCTTTCCGTAGAGTGGGACAAAGGTTCTAGACCATCTGGTGCAACCTCTGCATTTTACTGAGTGGAAATTAGAGGAATAGACGCCCAGCAGTGAGCTCCCACTCCTGTGAGAACAGTATCATCACTGAGGTTCTGACTTCCTGGCATCGCCCAAATCATTATCTTTTCTTTAATTCAGTAATTTGTCTCAATAAATATTTCCTCTTCCTGTGTTATAAAGTTCTTGAAAACAGAAATTGCCCTGTGTCTCTTATTAACTGTTCCAAATGTTCAAGAAATAAATGTTTTTAGTTGTGGGGCTGATTTGTAAGAGAGACTTCCCCACCTCTACAAATCCTGTGATTTGTGCTGTCCCTTTGGTAAGTAAAGAACAGCCTTGGGCACCAAAGTGTCTGTGCAAAGCTCTGTCATGTAAATGTTAAGCTGCTCAAATACCAGAAGAGATGAGACCATTGAATAAAGATTCATCTTCAGGCACAACCCACCTTAGTCCTCATAAGCTGGGAAATCTACAGGATACTTGGAAGCAGCGGGTTACTTGTGCTTTCAGCTTGAGAGGCAGTCAATAAATTCTTTCTGCTGTTACTCACAAGAGTCGTTTAAATTCCGTTCAGGACATGAGGCTGAGGAATCACATCAGGGTCAGCCTACCAAAGAGCCTGAAGAAATGGCAGAACAATATGTCCTGACTCAGGCTGTGGAGGGAAGCTGGTCTTAGGCTTCCCCACAGGAAGTGACAGGCAAATTCTAATTGTCTGCCCAGGAGTTTGCTGTTTAAGCTCCCTGCCTTTGTTGCAGTAGCAGCTTCTGGCCCGCTGTCTTCCCTTCTCCCACGAGCTTCAGTCATTTAGAGAAATCCAATAGTCACATCTCCAATTGCATTGACACAGCTAAGGATATATATTTTTTATTGCAACAAATGTAGTTGCAGGAATAAAGTCAACCTAATATTTTTTAAAGAAACAGGACCGGGGTGGAATGGAGGAGGCTTGGGATAGTAAAAGCTCTTGACATCTGACAAATCTCTTACTGTGCTGGCTTAATATGCAAATTAAGGGCGATGCTTCTCACTTATCTGCATTGCAGATTCTTCCAGGCATGCTCAGCATGCATTGTGCATGCAGTACATGCAACAGAACACCGCAGCCTAGCCAAGGGAACCCGGAATAGAAACCGGAGAGGAAATGTATTGATCTCGTACCCTTAGAGTTATGTGCAACCTGCTCTGCCTGTTGATAGCAAGAGTTTAGCTGATGAATGGATCTTGCAGCAAGTGATGAGTTTATGGGTAAGTTACGAGTGATGCATCTCTTAACATGAAAGAATCTTTAAATATCAAATAGCCTCTGCTAAGAGTAATGCTTAGGTTACCACACAGCAACACAAAAGCTATAAGGTATACACTGTTTGTGTGAGCACACATGTATCTACATTTCATATTTGATGCCTTTAATGAGGTGCTAATGGACACAGGAACTTGCAGGTGCCTAGGAAAGCGATCACTGTCCTGGGCCCCCACACTCCAGTGCTCTATGGTGTACTGCTATGAAAGTTTTTCAGCCTGTGTCCCTGAGATTTGCTCTACATACTGACATTGAATCCAAAGTTTTCTTTTTTTTTTCTTTTTTCTTTTTTTTTCGTAGCTGGGGACCGAACCCAGGGCCTTGCGCTTGCTAGGCAAGCGCTCTACCACTGAGCTAAATCCCCAACCCTGAATCCAAAGTTTTCTATGTGGCATCATTTGATTTGATCAGGGACCATTCCTGCCTAGAAACTCTTATCACTGAGAATTCCTGTCTTTTTTTAAATATTAATTTTCAGATATATGTATATGTGCGTGTATTTGCATGCTTGAAAACAGACACACAGAGAATCGAGAAAAGGACATTGGGTCCCCTGGTACTAAAGTTATGGCCTGAAATAGATGCTGGGAACTGAATAGATGCAGGCCCTTTGCAAGGGGCTCTTAACCCCTGAGCCCCTACTTCAGGTCCCAGACATTGGGTTGATTGTTGTGTAGGTTTTATCGTTTACCTTCTCTTTTGAGTTAATGTCAAAGCAGCACAGGGAGACAGACTCTTCAATCTGGCCTAATTTCTTCTGGGAATAATTATTATTAAACCAAGTGAATTTCAGGGTAAGAAAAAAAGGCATGTTAGTGTATATGTTCTGATTGTGGAAAACTCTGCTAATAATTGTGTGAGGCTCATAGATTCAATTTGTGTCATGTAGTGTACACATAACTTTTTTGCGTAATGTTATTTTAGGTTTAATATGTTTTCTCTGGACTGGAGTTGAGACCTCATCGTTAGGTGAGTTTCTGAGCTTCCTATTCCTCATTAGGTTCAGTACACAATCCATGAACATAAGTGACCACTGCTTCTTTTGTCTGTCTCTGCCTTGTCTTCTGTTAGCACCATTTTCCTTCTCCAACAGTATCCTGCCTACCATTACTATTCTAATCTCACCGACTGGGCTAGTTACTACTCAATCAGCAGACCACAAATGACGAGCGCTAGTTTACCTTTCAAATTAAGAGTGGTACAAAATGTCTCACTATGAATGTATTTTTAAAACAAGATATCTCACCTTTATGAAAAGAAAGTAAGAATTCATATCTTAGTTACCTGACTAGGCACTAGCAGTCCGAGAAAGCATAAAGCAGAGAAATGCTTGAGAACAATGCGTGGACTCTGTTACTATTGAGTTTACAGGGTGTTAGCATTCTTGGTATTGCTGGTTATTGCCATTTGGATTTTCTCCCTTTTGCCACAGCTGGCCATTTTGGCCTATGACTTGGCTTTTGGATTTGGTCCCGTAGGCTCCCTTTGAGAGTTGCGTGATGCCTTCTGAGGTATCTTGCAGTTCTTATCATATTCACTTGGATGATTTTCAAGGAAACAAATTCTGATCTGTGAATGTGGCGATCATTCGTATTTAGGGTATTTTCTCTCTTGGTTAGTAAAATGTTATTTATTGGGGAGCTGTGCAATAACTTCTTGAGATTCTCAGTTTGCAAAATTATTGATCCTGTCTTTTCAGTGACCAAAAAAAATCTTTATGTTGATCAGCTTGCAGAAAGTCAACAGCCTTTAGTTTTCCCTGAAGCCATGCAAAACCATTGGGCTGGATTTTAGATGGATCGTTTGGTTGCTAATGTATATGAATGTTAGTGAATGCTCTCTTCATGAGCAATGGTACTATTTTGTTGTGTGTCCCACTATGAAAACAGCAGGAGATAGACAAAGGTGGAAAAAGGAAGACAGTGAGAAGTTACTTATCTTCAAACCAGTCACGTTGTTCTAGTTTTTGTCCCAAACTGAGTTAATCTGAGGCTTATTAATAAGTGAGACTTATTAGATAGAGAAGTAGATGCCTGATTTACCAAATTGCTGTCATTCTTATTCCAAGAGAGACCCAATACCCTACCCAATACCTTTTCTTGACAGTGTGGTATTTCCAGTCAGCGTCATTTCCCCTCAGTAATAGCCCACCTGGTGATCCAAGATTCTCTTCTTGTACTTAGGATGATTAGGACCATTTTTCTAAAGCATGACATGGAAGTCAATAGGAGAAAATTGGTTCAAACCTGTATTTTTCACAATTCTGGGGATCTAATTAACACATGTTGGCAAGTCCCTTACTATGGGGTCACAGTCCTAACCCTCTAACCATTTATTTGGAGAATACATTATAATGGAAAGAAGAATTAAAGAGAAAGTCACCTCTGAATGCTATGGAATAAAACATGAATCAAACAGACTAGCTTTTAACCTAATGAGCTTAGGGTCAGAGAGCTCATGGGCATTCATTCCGTGAACATTTGCAAGTTGGAAACTCGGTGAAGGCTTTGTCTCTTCTGTTGTCTTGGATGAAAAGGGGTAGATACAAGAACCAAATTTCAAGTCAAGTGGCCAGAAGAGAAATGTGTCTCTTGGCATCCTTCTGCAGCCCAGAAAGCTCAAGAATTAGCATAGTTACAATTCTGCATTCACCCAGGGATGCCTTTCGAGATTTCACTTCTACCACCTCTCTTACTATGCGCATCTTTTGATTCCCACTGATTCATATTTGTTCTCTTTACAGCTAACATCTTACCGCCAAACTAATAAACATTGTCAACATCTCCTTCTAAGGATACAGGGGATCCCTGTAGGGAGAGTAACAGATATTTCCTTACTTCATAGACCCAGGTCTCTCAGCATGAACTTTCTGGATTAGCACCTACACATCTAGAGCCCATGCTTCTCTGGCAACTCTGTGAAGTATTTTAAGACGGTTTCAGGAATAGTGGATGGAAACCTGGAACTGGGGATTCCAAACACTGGGACAGAGTTAAATAAATACAGTATGTGAGCTGCCAGTGTCCTCTGTCTTCATGCCATCTTTACATACATAAGCAGAAGCAGTCACTGCAAGGCATGGCTTCTAGTTTCTATTCCATGATTCGCTGAGATGCTCAAATGAGATGATTCCTTTCAGTCCTATCTTAACTGGCAATAATTTCTTTCATATACGCACTCCGTCTTTTTCTTCTTCTCAATGTGTTTGTATAAAAGGAAGATAGTACCTAAATTGCCTTTCCTAATCTCACATCTACTCACCCAAGGAGGCCCAATAAAAGCTCCCACGTGATGACTATCTAATACATAATTAGTGAGGGCTGGGTGTTATGCTGAGTATCTTAAATGTACTTATCCTTCATACTGATCCTCACAGTTAGGAACAATTACTTCACCTACTGTTTATCTTAGGAAGATAAGAACTACTTGCTGGGAAAGCCTGGTTTTGAATGCTGGGACTCTGAGTCTAGCACTCTGACACTCTTCCCTTCTTGTTCTAACATGTGAGCACAGGCAGACTTGGCTTAGTCCAGTCCCACACCCAGGCCCACCTCATTGAACTATGTTTGGATCCCTATTGTCATGTCTCCCTTCATTTTTGTCAACGCAGTTCTGTACATCTGTCCAGCGCCATTCACTTGATACTTGCTTTGTTTTTTGTCTTACATTATTCTTGCTTTTGATTTCTCTTATTTTCTCTTTGCAAATGTCTCCTTGCTGCGCACTTGACCCACCAGGTCATGTTCTGAGGGTAGAGTCTCCTGGCCGGATCTGAGTCCCTGATTCTGTTCTGAGTTGGGAGCTGAAAGTGAAGGATGATGGAAGAAAAGCATCAGTGTGCACATCCCTGCCCCTTTCTATCTCAGAAATTGTGTTAGCATGAAGCTTCCAAGTATTACTGCTGAAAATATTGCCACGTCTGAAGCTTTATTATCATGGTGGAGGGAATAGCCTGTAAGTCGTCAACAATGGATGCTTGGCCCAGGGAGTAGCACTATTAGGAGGTGTGGCCTTGTTGGAGTATGTGTGTCACTGTGGTAGAGGGCTTAAGATCCTTATCCTAGCTCCCCAGAAGTCTGTCTTGTCTTAGAAGCCTGCCGAGGAAGATGTAGAACTCTCAGCTCCTCCTGAATCATGCCTGTTTGGATGCTGCCATGTTCCCACCATGGTGGTATGGACTGAACCTCTGAACCTGTAAGCCAGCGCCAATTAAATGTTGTCCTTATAAGAGTTGCCTTAGTCATGGTGTCTGTTCACAGTTGCCTAAGAAAGATAGGGAAAGATACAGGGTTGGGGATTGAAAGACAGGTGTGTTCTCTGCTGTTCAGGATTTCCTATGAGCCTAGGAAGAGACTATAACAATGGGCACAGTCTATTAGCTTGGAATTACCTGAAGGCAGGGTAGATTAGATGTCATCTGTGCTGGGAATCTCTGGTTCACTTATTCTAGCTGAAGTAACCAAAGCTATTTTCTTGGCCCTTTTCTCATATCTACCCTTGTGGGTTGAAACTACAAACTCACTTAATAGATTTGTGGGAGCAGCAGTGATGTCAGGTGAGGCCTATGTAAAACACGTGGGAAATTAAGGCAGGAAGAAACACACAGTTCTGTGTAAAGCAGAGGCCACTATGCATATCTTGACATCAGCCATTTGGAGAGTTCAGCATAGCTTAAGGTTTTAGAGTTTCTGTTGCTGTGATGAAACATCATGACCAAAAAGCTAGTTGGAGAGGAAAGGGTTTATCTGACTTACATTTCTTTTTTTGAACCCCTTTTTCCCCTCCAGAGCTGGGGACCGAACCCAGGGTCTTGTGCTTGCTAGGCAAGCGCTCTACCACTGAGCTAAATCCCCTCTGACCTACATTTCTACACTGTTGTCTTCCTTTGAAGGAAGCCAGGACAGGAACTCAAACAGGACAGGAACCTGGAGGCAGGAGCTGATGCAGAGGGCATGGAGGGTGCTGCTTATTCGCTTGATCTTTATATTATGCTCAGCCTGCTTTTTTTGTGGAACTTAGGATGATCAGGGATGGGACTGCCCACAATGGGCTGAGCCCTTCCCTATCAATTGGTGATTGAGAAAATACCCTACTGGTATTTTCTGGAAGTAATTTTCTGCCTGTACCCTGATCTTACTGAGGCATTTTCTCAGTTGGTGCTCTCTATTCTCCAGCGACTCTAGCTTGTGTCAAGTTGACATAAAACTAGCCAGCCCAGAGAGTGTTCTAAATTCTGTTCCTTTCCTTCTCTATTTCATTTTAGGCAATGATACATCCCCATTACAGAAATTGAATGAATATAACATTTCAGCATGTGGTTAGAGGAGCGAAAAAAAATCCAGCCTACTCAGAAGTTTCTGTGCATTTTTCCCACAGTAAATCTTTATATTGCCTAAGATTTGAGACAAGCAGATTAGAGTTGGGTTTTAGGAGCCAGGACGGAATCGCTGGGGCTTTAACCATCACTGTAGTTACATCATGGGTACTGTCCAGCTTCTCCTACAGAAAGGAAGGTATTTGGTGACCCGTAGGGATCCTGAAAATTCTATATCTTTAAAGGCTGATTACATTCTGGGACCAAGGAAGGTTTAACTATGTTTAAGCTTTGCTGTCACAAAATGGTCATCCAATACATGTTGCTACAGGGCTTTCAAAAATATGAATGCTGCCCAATTGCCCATCCTAGGGCTAAACAGACTAAGAAGCAGGAACAAATCGAGAGAAGACAATACTATGTGACTATAGGCAGGGAACATTTTACCAAGCTTTGATGGCTTAATTCAGTGTGGGTGTGGCTACAGGAAGCCAGTGAATACCCTCCAGGTTCACGTTAAGATGGAACCCCTGTTCACAACCCATGCAAACTAGAAAATCCCATCTGCCTCCCTTACCCCAACCCATCCTATACAGAGAAAGCTCCCCTGACCACTTGGAGAAAAATCTGGGCAAGCATGTGATCACCCATGAGTGCTGGTCCAGGCGCTCAGATTTTGACCATGTATGGACACAATCCCAGCTCCTAGGTGACACATCATCACTCCTTGCCTAAGCTCTATAAAACCTCCTTGCTTTAGCCTGGATGTGTGACTTCGCTGACTTCTACCTGTGAAGTCGGTGAACCTGCCGAGAGCTGCCTCTTAATAAACCTGCCTTTATCCACTTTGAATCTGATCTAATCTGGCCCATATCTGCTTCACTGAGGGATAGAAAATGCACATCAGTCTAGGCATCCCAATTTGCTGAACAGAAAGTCAGTAGATTAGGCAAGTAGATACTTTTAGCAAGTCCTCAGGGAGCCAGGGATGTGGAGAACTGACAGACTCACCTTTGAACCATGTGAATACAAAAGGCAGCTGCAGTCTGTCCTGTCTTATACTATCTGCATCCTCATTCTAGGCCACCCACATGAACAAGAGAAGGACTGGTGGTCCATGCACGAAACACAGACATAAAAACCACTACTGTGTGATGCTAATGACAATGGTAAACAAAAGGAAAGCAGCTACATTTCCAGAAAGGGACTATAAGATGGCTTGCATACTTCAATATTTGCTACATTAAGGATCATTGGCCATCTTATGTATGGCTGTTTTTACTAAGTTATCAGGTCCTTGCTCTTTGAAATCTATGAATTTTCTTAAGAGCTATGCTCGTTAGAAGACAGTGAGACTTAAAATTTATTGATCATCTAGTTGCTTTGTTTATTGATTCATCTTTAATTTTTATTTCTAGTTAAGTCCACTTTTGTTTGTCTGCACAATAAGGATGTAAAGGCTCTGGGAAAGAAAGAAACTTTTCTGAGGGTGTGAAATTAGACAGAGGCAGGGAGAGAGGCATGGAGAACTACCCAGATTAGATTCAAATCTTTTTTTTTAAGACCATGAACTTCCCATGGTACTCTGCTGAGTCATGCTTTTTGCTGAGCAAAATAGCTATGTTACTTCATAATCTTTGTTCCTTAATCCTTGCACCATCCCTGTGAGCTCTTAAAAAATCAGCAAAAGCCATTAAAAACAGAAGTTGTCATGGCTTACAGAGTCATTTCACAAAGTGAACGTTACATAAGCGTGTCAACCATGAGGAAGACGAAGCCTGACTCCGTGCCAGAGAGACAGCTCTCTCTTCTCATAATGAGTGCACATGGAGATGAATTTAGTGGGGGATTTGGGAAACTTTCCAGGCAGTATCAAACTTGATGCTTCAAACATTGCATTTTATGCTTAGATAGTCCATTTTTACTCCATTTGCTTTTTTACTATTAAATTTTTTCATAGAATATGTTCTGATAGTGGTTTCCTGTCTCCCAACTCCTTCCAGATCCTTCCTATCTCCCTGCTCACCCAACTCCATGCCCTTTATTTCTTTCTCTATTTAGAAAAACTAACAGGCAAACAAACAAATGAACAAACAAATCTAACAATGATAAAACAAAAGAAAAACCACAAAAACATGCACACACACAGAAAGAACTCCTAACTCCATAAAACCCCCAAACTTGGGAACCAGTAAGAAAAAAAATTACCCAAACAAAGCAACATAAGACAAAAAAAGTCTTCAAAGCCACATGGAGTTCATTTTGTATTTGGCCATCTGTTGCTTGTGGGTGGTGGCTTTCAAGCATTCAATGTGTGTGCTGCTTCAATCTGTGTAATCCCAGAGGTCAGGTACAGAGTAGGGGACTGGGGACAGGGGAGGATCTTCCAGGAAGGAGGTTTATAATAGTTAGTTATAGAGACAGGAAGATATTGAACTGGGATGATAAAGGGGGGATGCATGGGGTAGGGGAGGAAGAACGGAATCAGGAAGGACATATGGGAAAAGACAATTAACTCTACTTGTTTCCTTAAAAGCAGGTTTTTATTAAATTTCAACATTAGTTCCCTTATCAAAAAGCTGAGTAATTTTACTCTATACTCAATATTAGTCAAATGTTCTTTTAAAAGCCATTCCCTCTCATTAAGTTGTAACAACCATATGTAGTATACCTGAATCCAATGCTTTCTAGTCGTCTTGTGAACGAGCTTTGCCACAAAGTGTATTGTAGCCAGGTTAGCCCCAGCAGGACAGTAGCCAAAGGCTTAAGTCCTCTAATCATAGAATGGCCACCCACCCTTATAGAATCACAAGTTCATCAGTCAAAGAAAGGTATTATTTTTGCTTTTATAGTTGAACTCCTCTGAGGAGGGAGAATTATAACTCAGAATATAGATATTTCTCAGTTTTCAAGTGAAAACTCATGCAATTTCCAAATTGTC